>NC_142595.1:9702866-10005896 GCF_965207765.1 Zootoca vivipara | reverse complement strand
CGCAAAAGCGTTAACTCTTTCCAGGGCCACATCTTCATCCCGTCCCCTGGGTAAAAGGAGGCATCTCTGGTTGATACACAACTTCTCCTGCACCCTAGCTCTGCGTTGATGGAGGAATTTTGCTCTGTGCATGAATCCCTGGGTTGAAATTTTCCAGGTTTTAGTACTGCTCACAGAGGGGTTCCCACTCCTTCCCCCGCAAAAAAAAACTAATAGGAAACTGCAGCAACTCAGTTTAAACTGCCTTTAAAAATTAATGAAATTTAAGAGAGACCAGATTATACCCAGGGTTCTTCCACACTAGGCATTTAGTGTGGAATTGCTGTATTTTGTTCGCTCACTTTTTATGGGGCACCCGCACGGCACAGTCATCAGAATGCTTGTCCTCCTCTGTTCTTCAACTTTGCAGTGGTGATTCTACAAGTTTCCTTGACCATACCTACCACAGCTCCAAAGTCCTCCCTAAATCTCTAATCTCAGGATGCGTGCTCAAGCTCAATTAATGCACACGAGCTACTCCACAACACCTTTGAGCCACCCCTTTAGCGCTTACAGTCCCGATGGCTAATAATGCAATGAGCATAAGTAGAAACTAAGTGTACAGTAAGTGTTTCAGGTTATACGCAGGCCGGATCCTGTGCATGTTTATTTAGAAGCAAAGCTGAGACTTCATGCACACCCTCCAAGTGCCCCGATTTTCCAGGGACAGTCCCGGAATTACAGAAGCCACCCTGGTTTCTGATTTGATCCCGGAATTACCCTGTTTCCCTTTTTCCTCCCCTCCATGTATTGGAGAACAATTTAAAGTTGTGTGTGTAGGTGTAAAAACAGCCCTGTTTATACTGAACATAAAATAACTGAATCCTTCCAGTAGAGACCAACTAAGTTTGTCATAGGTATGAGCTTTTGTGTGCACCTAGGTGGCGCTATGGGACCCAGGTGGCGCTGTGGGTTAAATCACTGAGCCTAGGGCTTGCTGATCAGAAGGTCGGCGGTTCGAATCCCTGTGACGGGGTGAGCTCCCGTTGCTCGGTCCCTGCTCCTGCCAACCTAGCAGTTTGAAAGCACGTCAAAATGCAAGTAGATAAATAGGTACTGCTCCAGCGGGAAGGTAAACGGTGTTTCCGTGTGCTGCTCTGGTTCGCCAGAAGCAGCTTTGTCATGCTGGCCACATGGCTTTCATGTGCACCTATGACAAACTTTGTTGGTCTCTAAGGTGCTACTGGAAGGATTTTTTTATTTTGTTTTGACTGCATCAGACCAACACGGCTACCTACCTGTAACTTATAAAATAACTGCAGCACATGAAGGAAAGGGTGAAGCTGGCCTACAAAGCTCTATAATTTTGAAGGAAAATTTCACCAATCCATTTTAACAGGGCCGTCTTAAGCGTATCTGGTGCCCTGGCACTGTGGTGTGAAGATCCCTCCGGCGCCGCCCCTGCCCCGTTTCCCAGTGCGGCTGTCTGGCGGGCGCAGCGCGCGGCGCCCCCCTGGCGGCCCAGCGGCCTGGCGCATTGCGCCACCCAGCTTTGCCTTAAAGCCGGCCCTGCATTTTAAATTATTTAACTGCAATGTGTCCGCAGCCAGCGATTTATTCCCTCGCTATCCCTTTTCCCTTGTGTGTTGTGGTTTGTTTGTTTCCTCCCCAGATTCAAAGGCTACAAGATAGGGACTGTCTTGTCTTTAAGCCACTCCAGGAGTCTTTTTGGCTGAAGAGCTGTGCATGCAGATGCACTAAATAAACTAAATAGATAATCAATCTTTTGGTTCCCGTTTCTCCAGCCAGGCTTTGCCTTCCTCTTGAGATAGGCTCCACCTCGTAGGCTCTCATGCAGTTCATCTTAGGCAGCAGTGGACAGCAAAGAGGGAATGCTGCTGACACAAGCCGGTTCAAATGCCTGACACTTTGTCCGTCACGCTGTGTTCCCGATGCAAAGTGCCAGATTTGGACCATCTCAGCTGGTATGAACAGCAGGAACCACTCAATAAAGGCTATTTAAGAACTGGGCACTGCACTCACGCCAACAAACGAACACACCACATTCTGACACTTAACTAGGCATGTTTTGCTTTTCCATTTCTTTTGTGTACGTGAAGTGCCAATTTTGAAAAGGCATTTTTGCCATTGCCGATTAGGACGGAGCGCAGGAGGTTATGAAAACAGCTCTGCAAAAGTCTCAAAGATTTAGGTCCGCCCCATACTGAAGTCAGGGGAGTTTAGCATTGCTTTTCTACCATCAGGCGGTAATAGAATTAACATTTAACATTCCCTTGAAAGTGAGTCTAGGATTGCAGCCTTCAATGGGAAAGGCCTTACCTGACTGGGGCAATAATTTAGGGCTGCCATATGTACGGTTTTTCTCGGGAATCGGCCTGCAAAACGGCGTGTTTTTGCTGAATCGGCAAAATGTCTGTGAAAACCTGGACATGTGGCAAGTAGGTCAGTTTTTTTAAAAATGCTTTTAAAACTCTATAAAAGCCCCAAAACAACAAGCTTAACAACTTGGTTCAGATTTTCACTTCTGGGAATATGGCCACCCTAAATAATTGCTGTTTTTTTTCCATCAAAATGAAAGTTGTCTCTTTAAGCATGCATTTTGTGAAAGCATGTGCAGTTTAGCCTTTAGTTGCCAGCAAGTGCAGAGCAAGAAAATGTCATATGAAGGGACAGGAAATCATGCGGGGAAAATTATGGAACAAGCCCAGAGCAGGATGTGTCTCTGTGTTAGCATCTATAAGTTCTTTTCATCTGTTTTTTTTAAATTGCTTCTATTGTTTTATTTTGATAGTGGCCATTAGCCTGTCTTGGAAATGATGGGTGGGATATAAATGTGCAGAATAGAAACTTGGGAGCCAAGAGTTGAAAAGGAAATTACTCCCCCCCTGCCCCAAACGACAAGCCCTAGGTTAACTTCTATAGGCAGAAGATGTGCCATTTCTTTCATCTCCCCGAAAATTAGGCACGTTTTCCTGTTTACCAGCAGTGCAGCCTGTTCTTCTTGTGTTCCTGGAAACGCTAAGCACAAAGCAAGCTTTGGCAATCCGTGCAGATACCTCTCCTCCAAAACACGATAATGTCCACACTCGGGGCCATCGGGAAGAGCAGGGTTAATGATTGCTGGCCAGCCAGTGAAAATGTTTCCTTTATCTCCGCTCACCAACGAAAGTCCAGGCTCAGGGCCCTTGACCCACGGCAATCTGCGCAGGCAGTGGCCATGGGCCTGGAGGGCAGGCCACTGCAGACGTGGAACTAGAATTTCAGGAGAGTCCAAAACCAGGCATCTCCTGACTTGCATGTTCAGGGCTGTCTTAAGCATATGTGGCGCCAGGGTGCAACAATCCGCCCAGCGTCCCACCCCCAGGTTGCCCAGTCCCAGGCGCGCAGGAGGGCGGAGCCACCCGTCCGCTTCAGCGTCTCGTTGGTTCGGTCGCTCCCGAACTCGCAGCACAGAGCTGCCCGCAGTGGCACTCCAACCAACAGGCAGGCTCTTCTCTGGACTCAACTCTCGGCCCCAGACTGTCGGCCTGGCGCCTCTGAGAGCCCGGCGCCCGGGTGCCCCGCACCCCTAGAGCCTATGGGTAAGAAGGCCCTGTGCATGTTCCTGCGCAACATGCAACAGCTGTTAGAAGCAGAGATGTCTCTATAACCCAGAGCACGGAAAGAAATGGTAGCAAACTTGAACCAGGCCAGGTATTGGGGCCACATTTCTCAGTTTTGACATATAATGAAATGAAAAGGAGGTTTAAAATAACGTTCAATTCAATTCAATTTCATTTACGGTCACAGACCAGCTCAATGGTGATAAAGTAACGTTTGTAAAACAAACAAACCAGAAGCTTTTCTCTTGGGGATTATTGAGACAGAACTACCTAAATTGTATAGAGATTTATTCATGTATGCGACTACAGCGGCAAGAATGTTACTCGCCCCAAAATGGAAAGAAGCAGAAGTCCCAGCAAAGGAAGAAAGGATACAAAAACTTGCGGCATATGCAGAAATGGCGGAACTCGCCGGAAGAATAAGAAATCAAGATAACAAACTTTTCATAGAAGAATGGAAACGGTTTATTGAATATTGTCAGATGAATGTTAAACGGATAAGAACATGACAGGATTATTGTAATAACCTGCAGTTATTACATATGAGTATATATTTAAAGAAGATGAGTAAATGCGCAAATTAAGTAGGATATTCAGAAGATATTAAAAATAAATCTAAGGAACCACAGAAAGAGGGGGAAGGAAGTTTTGAAATGTCAAAATGATTGTAAAATCAGTGAAATGTATAAATCTGAAAAGTATTTAAAAAAAATAACAATATTGTGAAAATGCAAATCTCCTGAAAGGTATAAATTGAATCTTGAATATTAAAGAAAATTATAAACGTAAAAAACATTCTTGATATGTAATAGAGATACAGTAAGAGGAAGTGTGCACAGGTTAAGAATATTTAGAAAGCATCATGAGGTGATTCGGAAGTCAAAAATATATGTGATGTTAGATGATGTGTAGTCAATCAGTGTCTAGTTGTCATTGTGGTATTGCTTTTGTCTGTTTGTGTTGTATGTTTTGCAATAAAGATTAAAAAAATAAAGATATTGGGGCTACAAACAAACATGTTGCAATATGTCCTAATCTTCTGATACGCTTTCCCTGAAATGACCCCTGCCCTCAGTTAGGGAGGCAAAAGTCAGGCAAAAGTCTTTCTCTTGTCGGGCTGGGGTTGTCACCTGTGGTCAGGCAAAATATGGGACATGTCAGGGGGTGGGGGTGGGAATTGGGGTGCTAAAAATGGGTTCACCTGGTGCAGAAATGACTTCAAAGCAATTCATTACAATGGCACACAACTAAAAAAAAGGATTGGCCACTTAAGTTGACAGAATACGCAGAACTTGCCGATTTAACACATAGAACGAGAGAGGAAGGAGGACATATATTTAAAGGAGAGTGGGAAACATTGAATGGGTGGAAAATAACTACACAGCTGAAAACGCTGGCAGCATTAAGATAAATTCGGCAGTGCCAATAATATTTGATCGATGTAAAAGTGGGAAACCGATCTCAGCGCTTACAGTTAAAATATGTGGGGATGTATGATATGTAAAACGAACCAAGGAAGGGGAAGAAGGGAAGTCACTGCGTATTTTAAAGTTTGTAAAAGGTTTATTTTGAAATGCAAACTTGAAAACTGAATGAAAATTATTATTTAAAAAACCCACAGTGGCACATGGGGGGTTACAGTGGTTTATTTGATGGGGGAGGGAAACACACACAGCAGAAGCACAATGATTTACAACTGTAAGAAAAATATTGCTAATTACATTTTTTTTATTTATTTAAACCCCGCCTTTTCCCCTGATGGGGCTCAAAGTGGCTTGCAGATAAAAGTAAGAATTGCTGGAAAGATTTTTTTTTGGGGGGGGGGAACACAAGTACAGTCATACCTCGGTTTGTATTTAAAAACAAGCAAAGAGCAGCTTTGAGAGTATGGGAGTGCTTTACCTCAGGCAAAGGGCATGGAAAGAAAAGATTAAACTCCGACTTTCAAATCACCACATCCTCAATTTAATTAACAAAATAAAAACTGTGGGAGACTCTAATCACAGTGGAAGTTACTTTTCTTTGCATTTCCCCCCCCCCCCAAAAAAATGCCTCATCTAGTCTGGCTCTTAATCCCTCTTTAATTTAGTGTATTTTTAGCATACTCCACTGGGAATATCTCTTCAAGCCCTGGGAAAATGACAAGGCCATGCATAAAAGGTCATTTCTCAGCAGCGTCACCCACATCCAAACCAGCTGTTTTGTTTCAGCAGTATTTCAGGGGTGGCATGAAATTCTTCCTTGGTGCAGGGAAAGAATTGGAGTGGCTGCCATTTTGCTTTCCCTAGAAAGCTGTGAGTTGCTTTTTGAATTTTCGGAAATTCACAATGGCTGCCGGGATAAAAGATGATTGCATGCTTTGGTGTTCATTGGGCTACAGCATTATTGTAGTCAGCAATTTAATATCTACAGGGAAAAAATACTGGTAAACTGTCACAGTGGGCAGACAATTCCTATAGCTTCTCATTTTTTTAAACAGGTACAATGTCAAATCCCCCTCCACAAAAAAGGTATTGACTGAAGCGTGTGTGTGTGTGTGTGTGTGTGTGTGTCTATTTCAGTTTCTCTCTCTGTTTTTCACTTTTCCAATCCTAAATTCAGTTTTCCACATTTCCGCATCAGTTTGCAATATACAGACTTTCCAAGCATCCCAATTTCCCAGGGACAATCCCAGATTTACAGAAGCCATCCCGGTTTCTGATTTGATCCCAGAATGTCCCACTTTTCCTCAGGACGTCCCTATTTTCTCTGGAGAAATGTGGGAAAGTATGGGGTTATCTGACCCCCCCCCCAAGCCATCTGAAGGCAGCCGTGTATAGGGAACTTTTTAAATATTTAATGTTTTATATATGTTGGAGGCTGCCCAGAGTGGCTAGGGCGGGGTGTAAATAGTAAAATTATTATTATGGAGTAGGATTCCCTATTTTCATCGGAGAAATGTTGAAGGGTATGAATATATATTTTTCAATAAGTCCACATGAAAATTTGCCAGCGCCTTAGTGTCAATTTCTCTGGCTATACATATTTTTGTAAAGCAATTTCCCAGAATATAATTTCCCAGAATATAATGCGTTCTTTGTATGCTATTTTCACTGAAGGCCCATTCACACTTGGATTTGCCCCGTGTTTTCAAGTCACGGGTCTGAGGTGTTTGGTTTTCTTTGGTCTTGCCCCTTTCCCCCAGGAAAACCTGCTGTTTGTTGGAGGGTACGATATCGATCTGCAGAAAACCCGACTGGCATTTGTTCCGATTCAACAGTAAACAGCCTTTCCTCCTGGGGAATGCGTCCCGACAAAGAAAATCACCTCTCAGATCTGTGACTTAAAATCACAGGATGTGGACAGGCCCCAACACACACATTTTTATGCACACTTTAACCTAGGGGTCGGCAACCTAAGGCCCATGGGCCACAAGCTGCCCACGGGGGTCATTTAACCGGCCCACGAGCCGCCCCTGAACCGAGCCGCCCGCTTGGTGAATCCCCGCCCGCTGCGCTAAACCGGCGCAGCATGGGGACTCGCTTCTGCGGTGCCGGAAATCGCATCTGTGCAGAAGCAGATGCCGGAAATCGCGCGTGCGGGCGCGATCCGGCCCACGGAGGGATCTCTGCTGAAGTGAACTGACCCAAGCGAGGTAAACCTTGCCGGCCCCTGCTTTAACTCAGTAGGTCCATTTTGTACACATGACTTAAGTGGAACAAGGATGTATGAACTGAAATAACGGAGATATTAATACTATTTGCAAAGAAAAATCTGATCTCGTGGTCCGTCCGTCCCCAGATATATAATTCATAAGTCATAACGAACCTCAACCCCTAACAGCCAATAACATAAAATCCTATGAGTAAACCAGCAGGGAGCTGTGAGAATATTTGTTTAATGCTTTATTAAACTCTTCCTTTCCATGAAGCTTTCTGGCACACCACACAACCCTCTGGTTCTCATGCTCTACTCAACCTAAGCCTAAGCATGTGCGACTGAAACAACAATGTCATGCTTCCCTCTTTACTCCTGCCTCCTCTTCCCTCCCTTCAGGACAGGGACCTGTCCTCATTTTCAAAGTTCATCACGTGGTGGGTGGAGAGAACAACGTTCTCTCCTCACGCTCTTCTAAGCTCAAGAGCTGCCAACTATAGCTCACCTCTTCCTGAACATTCTTCATGCCATTACAGTTTGGAGGTGGTTTTATAGCTCCTGATCCTCACCCCCAATTGCATTGGTTAAATTTCTATACAAATGCACAAACCACCATCTTTCCAAGTGCCTTTGACCTGGTTTCCTTCTGTTTCGTTTTTTCCCCAGTGGATTGGCAGGTTTGCTAGCATGCAAAAACAGACATTTTGGTTTTCTGTGCCCTGTGCTGCAACTTCAGGAATGGCACCCAAATGGGTAGCTCTTCTTTCCCTCGCCGGCGCCATTCCTTCCGCTGCCCGCCTAACTTGGTGGGTGCCAGGAGGCTGCTGCGTGGAGAGAAACAGGCCGAGAAGGCATCCTCTGTGTTGTTGAGAGGAGCTGGTAAAATGGCATCCTCAGGCTATTTATACAGCACCTTTCCTAGATAGATAGATAGATAAACTTTATTTCGGCCATAGGCCCATGTTGTTGCTGTTTAGTCGTTTAGTCGTGTCCAACTCTTCGTGACCCCATGGACCAGAGCACGCCAGGCACTCCTGTCTTGCACTGCCTCCCGCAGTTTGGTCAAACTCATGTTCGTAGCTTCGAGAACACTGTCCAACCATCTTGTCCTCTGTCGTCCCCTTCTCCTTGTGCCCTCAATCTTTCCCAACATCAGGGTCTTTTCCAAGGATTCTTCTCTTCTCATGAGGTGGCCAAAGTATTGGAGCCTCAGCTTCACGATCTGTCCTTCCAGGGAGCACTCAGGGCTGATTTCCTTAAGAATGGATAGGTTTGATCTTCTTGCAGTCCATGGGACTCTCAAGAGTCTCCTCCAGCACCCTTCATGGATCAATGCCTTGTCGTGGCGAAGGGGCTTGAATAACTCAGAGAAGCTATGAGCTGTGCCATGCAGGGCCACCCAAGATGGACATGTCATAGTGGAGAGTTTTGACTAGTGATCCACCTGGAGAAGGAACTGGCAAGCTACTCCAGTATCCCTACCAAGAAAACTCCATGGACAAAGACATTCAGGAATTCAGTCTTTTTGTTGTTGTTGTTTAGTCGTTTAGTCGTGTCCGACTCTTCGTGACCCCATGGACCATAACATGCCAAGCACTCCTGTCTTGCATTGCCTCCCGCAGTTTGGTCAAACTCATGTTCGTAGCTTCAAGAACACTGTCCAGCCATCTCGTCCTCTGTCGTCCCCTTCTCCTAGTGCCCTCAATCTTTCCCAACATCAGGGTCTTTTCCAGGGAGTCTTCTCTTCTCATGAGGTGGCCAAAGTATTGGAGCCTCAGCTTCAGGATCTGTCCTTCCAGTGAGCACTCAGGGCTGATTTCCTTCAGAATGGATAGGTTTGATCTTCCATAGGCCCATAATACACAGCAAACAATGATAAAACAGTATAAAACCGCCCTACATAAAAACAATCAGACAAAATAAAAACAATCAGAACAATCAGACAAAATCAGCCCCTCATACAAGGAACGTATGTACAACATATTTAAACGTTTCAAGTAATTTTGTGGGGCTTTTAGCTATGGTTAAAACGTTAGTGCATTGCAGGCCTTCATTGTTCATTAATCAGATCTAAAGGCTACTCGAATGATGTAACTTGATATCAGTAATCGTAAAGTAAATCATTCTGCTTTTTGTAAGAAAGAACTGAAATCAAATATCTTGCTACAAGTAGTGTTCTGGTCGAATCATCATCTTGCAGCAGGTATGTTAATTGGGACTCCGGTGGCTTGTTCATCATTTCCAGAATTAGAGGATACAAGATTCTAGCCCCAGCAGCCATATGCAGGAGACAACGCACCTTTCCTAGGAAACGGGAATGCAAGAAAACGGCAGTGCCCCCTGTTGTGTATTGAGTCAAAGGATTTTATCTCTGTATTATTATTGTCTGTATTTGCATTAGGATAAAGTAACTGCCTTTTGGTTCCAGAGGGTACAGCTACTATTGGTTCATTTAAGCTGCTGTATTTGGATCCTCTGTCTTATTGGTTCCCTCCAAAAGGCAGCACTGTGATTGCCTGATATTGTTCCCTCCAAAATGTATCCCCTTCTAGCTAGTTCCCTGTCCCTATAAATGTAGCCTTCCTGCCCTCACAGTCAGTCTTGTTCACTTTAATAAAGAGCTGTTACTAGAGAACTGTCTCCAGCATGTTTTGTCAAGAGAGCTGAAATCACAAACCCCACGTCACAACAACTGGCGACGAAGGTGGGATCCGGAATGCTGAGGAGCGGTTAAACACAACCCTGCCTCAGAGTCCGGATTGCAGCTGAGAACAAGACTCACTGGCCAGCTGAGAAGACGACCCTGCCCGCTAGGACAATGGAGAGTCCAAGGGTATTGGAGCCCTTCCAGCCATCAGAGCCCCACACCTGGGAAGACTACGTCGAACGCTTCGAGTTCTTTGCAGTGGCTCAAGGGATCACCGATGCCAGCAAAAGAAGGGCCACATTCCTGAGCTACTGTGGGCCCGAGACCTTCAAGCTAGCCAAGGCATTACTTGCTCCAGCTAAGCTGAGTGAGACATCTCTCCAAGATATTCTTGCCTGCCTAACAAGCCACTTGGCGCCTACTGAGACCAAGATGGCCCGGCGGATGGAGTTCCATAAGAGGCAGCAGCGTGCTGGGGAGTCTGTATCCACATTTCTGGCTGAACTCCGGAAGCTCGCTCAGCACTGCGGCTTCCAAAATCTGGAAGAGACTCTCCTGGATCGGTTTATTGGGGGTCTGAGCAGCAAGAAAGCCAGAAGACGCATCGTGGCTAAAGAAGAGGTTACCCTTGCTTCAGCCTTGAAGGAGGCCACCGCCACGGAGAATTATGAAAGAGAGGAGCTTGATGCCAGTCGCAAGGCCACTAAGCCACAGATAGAAGTTGCGCATGCCATGGACGAGCTAGAGGCTACTCCAAGCCAGAGCCCAGTCCGTGGGGTTGAGTCGGTGCGTCAGGCCTGCACAGTGCACAGAGATCGCCGAGGCAGTTGCCCAGGTTGTGGCGGAAACCATGAAAGGAAGAGTTGTCGTTTCAGGGATGCTATCTGCCGGACGTGCGGAAAGACGGGTCACATCGCCAGGGTCTGTAGATCGGCGGCGTCGGGAGCGACAGGAGCACCTAGACTGGAGCATCGCAGACCGCCCACAGCAACTCGTTTTCTAAAGGACTGCCACTACGTAACGGAGATCAATGGGAGGGCCGTGCAGTTTCCAGCGCAAGGCAAGGCACACGTCAAGGTGAAGATTGAGGGTCAGCAGTGCGACATGGAGGTGGACTCCGGATCTGCATTCACCATCGTGTCAGACCAGACCGCGAAGACATTCTTCCCCAGGGGTAAGTTGCCCCCTCTGGAGCCCTTTCCGGCAACCTTGCAGTCGTACTCAGCAGGCCGCATCCATGTTATGGGAATGTGTGCCGTGAGAGTACAGTTCCGGGACAAACAGGCTGTACTCAAACTGGTGATTGCGAAGGGCAGTCGCCCCAGTCTCCTGGGCACTGACTGGTTCCCTGCCCTGGGACTGAGTATCTCAGGGCTTAATTCAATCCAAACCTGCCCTGAGATGAGCGAGGTATTATGCAAGGAATTTGCTGGTCTCTTTAATGGAAAACTGGGTTGTTATAAAGGGCCCCCAGTTGACTTCGAGTTGGACCCCGGGGTGGCTCCAATCCGACTCAAACCAAGGCGAGTGCCATTTGCACTGCAACCCAAGATCGAGGCAGAGCTGGATAAATTGGTCAGGCAGGGAGTTCTCTCACCCGTGGACTCTGCTAAGTGGGAGACTCCAATCGTCACGCCCCTTAAAGCAAATGGGGAAGTCAGGATATGTGCAGATTACAAATGTACTATCAATAAGGCACTCAGGGGAAACTCATACCCCATTCCAGTTGTATCACATCTGTTGGCTAAACTGGCTGGGGGCAAGGTGTTCGCCAAAATTGACCTGGCACAAGCTTACCAACAGCTGCCAGTAACCCCACAATCAGCGGAAGCACAGACTATTGTCACACATAAAGGGGCGTTCAGAGTTAACAGATTACAGTTCGGAGTTTGTGTGGCCCCAGGGATTTTTCAAGGGCTCATGGAACGCCTGTTAAGAGGTCTGCCGGGGGTCTTGCCATTTTTTGATGACGTTTTGATTGCTGGAAAAGACCCACAGGAACTGGTTGCGCGTGTCCGTGCAGTGTTGCTCAAGTTCAAGGAGGTGGGGTTGCAACTGAAAAAGGAAAAATGCAGTTTTGGGGTGCCAACGGTGGATTTCTTGGGGTTTAAAATTGATGCATCAGGCATCCACCCCACAGATGCTAAGATTAAGGCCATCATCGAGGCACCACGACCACAGAACAAGACGGAGTTGCAGTCATTCCTGGGACTTATTAACTTTTATCATTCGTTCTTACCCCAGAAAGCTTCGGTAGCTGAACCATTACATAGACTATTGCAGAAAAAGAATGTGTGGCGATGGGGGCGGGAGCAGCAGAAGGCTTTTGACTCCTTGCGAGGAATGCTGAGTAGCAGGAGCGTCCTTGCTCATTATGATGAGTCAAAGCCGCTGGTCCTGGCATGTGATGCCTCTCAATACGGTCTGGGGGCTGTGCTGAGTCATAGGGAACCGGATGGGTCGGAAAAGCCCATCTCTTTCTATTCCCGTACGTTGTCGCCCACGGAGCGCAACTATGCTCAAATTGATAAAGAGGCACTGGCTATTGTGTCCGGAATCAAAAGGTTCTATGATTATTTGTACGGTCGCCAATTCTCCCTTGAAACGGACCACAAACCACTGTTAGGGTTGTTCAACCCAAACAAACAAACGCCACAAATTCTCTCCCCCAGAATGTTGCGTTGGTCAATATTCCTGAATGGGTTCCAGTACACCTTGACCCATGTGCCGGGGAAACAATTGTGCCATGCTGATGCGCTGAGTCGCTTGCCCCTTCCTGGCGGGAGCAATGAGGATCCTGCTCCGGCGGAGCACATTATGATGCTAGAAACACTTCCGGGGGCTCCTGTAACAGCTACGGATATAGCTGAGAAAACGAGGAAAGATGCTGTTCTCTCCCGTGTGCTCACTTGGGTGGGGAGGGGGTGGCCAGGTGGTCCGCATGAAGAAAAATTCAGGCCTTATGCGACAAGGCAGCACGAATTGTCCATGCATAAGGGTTGTCTCCTATGGGGAGATAGGGTGATCATCCCAGCACCACTGAGAAACAGGGTTCTTGAGACGCTTCACATGGGACACCCGGGAATGGTCAGGATGAAGTCGCTAGCCCGATGTTATGTGTGGTGGCCTGGAATGGACCAGAACATAGAACAATGGGTACGAACATGCAAGGCATGCCAAGAGGTGCGGCCAGAAGTGGCCAGAGCACCAGTCCACTGGTGGGAGCAGTCCAGGACTCCCTGGAGCCGGCTGCACATAGATTTTGCGGGGCCATTCCAAGGGAAGGTCTTTTTGGTTATCGTTGATGCATATTCCAAATGGTTAGAAGTGGCGATGGTCCCTAGCATGGCATCAGCTGCCGTAATCAAGGTGTTGAGGCAGCTGTTTGCTACCCACGGGTTACCTGAGACCATTGTATCAGATAATGGGGCAGCTTTTGTATCCCAAGAATTCAGGGCATTCTTGGCTGATAACTTCATAAGAGGGGTCACATCCGCGCCCTTTCACCCATCCTCCAATGGGCAGGCTGAGCGCATGGTAAGAACAGCCAAAGAATCCATTGCGCGCTTAATGGAGGGTAACTGGTCGGCTCGCATTGGGCGAATGTTATTTTTGCAGCATGCGACGCCGTGTACTGCGACGGGCAAGTCGCCAGCCGAGCTGCTCTTAGGTAGAAGACTGGTAACGGTGCTGGATTATGTCCACCCAGATAAAATGCCAAACCGTAATTCAAGAGCAACCCCCCAGGCTGAGACTGACACAACAAGGTATCTCGCCCCTGAAGATCTGGTCTGGGTGAGGAACTATTCACGAGGTCCGCGGTGGGTGGCTGGTGTGATCACCCGGGCTAGTGGACCTGTGTCCTATTATGTGACCTTGGAAAATGGGCAAGTTTGGAAGAGACATATAGATCAGCTGAGGCGCCGGGCGCTCAGCAGGGAGGAGTCAGATAATTCATCCCTGGCTAATGACGCACAGCTGCGAGACCAGAGTGAAAATGGTCCAGAGGTGCAGTCACCAGGGACTTCAGCAAATGAACCAGGGTCTGCTACTCCTCATGATGACGAGGTACAGGTCGGGGACCCTGAGATGTCTGGGACTCCCTCTGTTCCTGATGAAACCCCTATAGCAGCTCCTCCACCACAGGTAACACCCAATCCAGAACCTGCAACACCTGTTGTCAGGAGATCAGGTAGAAGTTGTAGGACCCCACAGTACCTGAGGGATTACGTCTGCTGTGCTCACTAGGGGGGGAGGGGTGTTGTGTATTGAGTCAAAGGATTTTATCTCTGTATTATTATTGTCTGTATTTGCATTAGGATAAAGTAACTGCCTTTTGGTTCCAGAGGGTACAGCTACTATTGGTTCATTTAAGCTGCTGTATTTGGATCCTCTGTCTTATTGGTTCCCTCCAAAAGGCAGCACTGTGATTGCCTGATATTGTTCCCTCCAAAATGTATCCCCTTCTAGCTAGTTCCCTGTCCCTATAAATGTAGCCTTCCTGCCCTCACAGTCAGTCTTGTTCACTTTAATAAAGAGCTGTTACTAGAGAACTGTCTCCAGCATGTTTTGTCAAGAGAGCTGAAATCACAAACCCCACGTCACAACACCCCCCCACGCTCCCCCTTTCTCTTTGGCCAACCTTTGTCCCACTAATGCACCCGGCCAGATTGCAGCAACGCAACAGAGCATGTTCCCAGTTTCTTTCCCGGGGCCTCTCTGCTTATCATCTGACACCACATCCTGACTTCATCCCCACACATTACTCAAATAATTAACCTGAAAAAGGGACGGACAGGGTGGGAGGTGGGGAGGTGCACGAAGGAACAGCAGAGAGAGAGAGAGAAGACCTAGCAGCCACCAGGCCTACTTCCCCTGCTCAGCATTCAGCCCACATGGCTTTGCACATGAGTGGAGGAGGCCCTGGGTGTCAAATGGCACATGGACTAAACGCATCTCTGAACACGTCAGAGGTTGTTTGTTTTTACTTGATAGTAAGCGCAGGCAGGGCAAGGGGAGATTTGAATTGCGCCACAGGACAGGGAGGCTTAACCCTTCCCTCCCCACCCACAATCCTATTAAAATGTCATATCATATCCCTGACAAGCTTCCAAGTTGCACATTTCACATAGCTTGGCCCTGAGAGTTCAAGAAACTCATTTCTCACTAAAGAGCATGCCCTCCAACACTTGGAAGCCCAAATCCGGGATGCCATCTTTGTGGTGCAATTTCCTTGCGGGGGGGGCACTTGGGTGGCGCCTATCTCACATGATGCCCCAAACCCTTTTTGGGTGCCATGCCATGCCCGGAAATGCACTTTTGGGAGGGGAACCACAAACAATGCCTCTCCCACCCATTGTTGGGTATAATCATAATCATGTTGTTGTTGTTTAGTCGTTTAGTCGTGTCCGACTCTTCGTGACCCCATGGACCATAGCATGCCAGGCACTCCTGTCTTCCACTGCCTGGTCAAACTCATGTTCGTAGCTTCGAGATCATAATCATAAATACCTTTATTGTCAATGTACAACCTGTGTACAATGAAATTAACCGAGCCTCCCCACCCCCCCTTACACTCAATCTCATTGCACTCTGGGCGCTTGTCGCACAACACACAAACCCTGAAAGTCAGTTGCACTATATTATTTTCCGTTCAGCAGCCTAACAGCCCACGGATAGACCTTAGTTGGTCTTTAAGGTGCTACTGAAGGAATTTTTTTATTTTGTTTCGACTCGGACCAACACGGCTACCTACCTGTAACTAGCCCGCGGATAGAAACTGGTTTTTAGCCTGTTGGCTAAATTTAGCCTGATTATACTTCTATCTCTCCTGATGGAAGTACAAGATTAAAGAGGGTAGAAGATTAAAGAGGTGCTGGCTGGGGTGTGAATTGGGGTGTGTAATTCAGCGCCTCTGCCTAGCATAATCAGGCAGGGCTGCAAAAGACTCCAGTCTGAAGCCCCGGAGAGTTGCCAGTACTGCTGTAGATGAGGCTATGGGTTTGACTTGGGAGGTGGCCAAGCCCTACATTCTACATGAAACTCCTTGACTCCCACCACCATAGATTTGTCATTCTGGAAGGAGGCAACCGCATCCTTAGAATTCAGAACAATAACACAGCTTTTATTGTTGTTTAGTTGTTCAGTCATGTCTGACTCTTTGTGACCCCATGGACCAGAGCATGCCAGGCACTCCTGTCTTCCACTGCCTCCCGCAGTTTGGTCAAACTCATGTTCGTAGCTTCGAGAACACTGTCCAACCATCTTGTCCTCTGTCATCCCCTTCTCCTTGTGTCCTCCATCTTTCCCAACATCAGGGTCTTTTCCAGGGAGTCTTCTCTTCTCATGAGGTGGCCAAAGTATTGGAGCCTCAGCTTCACGATCTGTCCTTCCAGGGAGCACTCAGGGCTGATTTCCTTAAGAATGTATAGGTTTGATCTTCTTGCAGTTCATGGGACTCTCAAGAGTCTCCTCCAGCACCATAATTCAAAAGCATCAATTCTTCGGCGATCAGCCTTCTTTATGGTCCAGCTCTCACTTCCATACATCACTACTGGGAAAACCATAGCTTTAACTATACGGACCTTTGTCGGCAAGGTAATGTCTCTGCTTTTTAAGATGCTGTCTAGGTTTGCCATCGCTTTTCTCCCAAGAAGCAGGTGTCTTTTAATTTTGTGGCTGCTGTCACCATCTGCAGTGATCATGGAGCCCAAGAAAGTAAAATCTCTCACTGCCTCCATTTCTTCCCCTTCTATTTGCCAGGAGGTGATGGGGCAGCCTAGAAACCTTTATATCTTTTGCCTTGCTGTGCAGAATTGTTCCATCTTCTTACTAACTAACTAACTAACTAACTAACTAACCACCTGTTCTTCTCTAACCCATAATACAGTATGGTTATATCAGAAGCTCTCATGGAATCATAGAATAATAGAGTTGTAAGAGACCACAAGGGCCATCCAGTCCAACCCCCTGCCAAGCAGGAAACACCATCAAAGCATTCTTGACATATGCCTGTCAAGCCTCTGCTTAAAGACCTCCAAAGAAGGAGACTCCACCACACTTCTTGGCAGCAAATTCCACTGTCGAACAGCTCTTACTGTCAGGAAGTTCTTCCTAATGTTGAGGTGGAATCTTCTTTCTTGTAGTTTGAATCCATTGCTCCGTGTCCGCTTCTCTGGAGCAGCAGAAAACAACCTTTCTCCCTTCTCTATATGACATCCTTTTATATATTTGAACATGGCTATCATATCACCCCCTTAACCTTCTCTTCTCCAGGCTAAACATACCGAGCTCCCTAAGCCGTTCCTCATAAGGCATCGTTTCCAGGCCTTTGACCATTTTGGTTGCCCTCCTCTGGACATGTTCCAGCTTGTCAGTATCCTTCTTGAACTGTGGTGCCCAGAACTGGACACAGTACTCCAGGTGAGGTCTGACCAGAGCAGGATACAATGGTACCACGGTATTACTTCCCTTGATCTAGACGCTATACTCCTATTGATGCATGCCCTGGTTTTGGGGAACAGAGGCTCAAGCAGGATCAGGGCCCCATCGAGGCCCCAGACCCTGGAGTGGTTTTATAAGGGAGATCTCTGTTAGAAACTTAACAGGCCTCATTCTCATCACTCCTGTTATATAATAAGATGAAAAAAATTGTTTAAAATAACCTTTTCTTAAAAAACAACAACACCGAAGCCTTTCTTTTAGGAATTCTAGGTGCTGAAATCCCAAGGGAGCAGAAAAGACTATTTATGTGGCTGTGTAGATGTTATTGGCCCAGAGATGAAGTCCCTACCAGAGAAGAATGGCAGATTAAGTTGATGAACTATGCCGAAAACCACTGTAAACAGCTAAAAATCATTAGTAGGATTGGAATAACACTTGTACCTGGTGAATTCCGGACATAATGGTGATGTAAAAGATCTGGATTATCAGAAGAAGGAGAAGAAGAAGAAGAAGAAGAAGAGTAGTTTGGATTTGATATCCCGCTTTATCACTACCCGAAGGAGTCTCAAAGCGGCTAACATTCTCCTTTCCCTTCCTCCCCCACAACAAACACTCTGTGAGGTGAGTGAGGCTGAGAGACTTCAAAGAAGTGTGACTGGCCCAAGGTCACCCAGCAGCTGCATGTGGAGGAGCAGAGACACGAACCCGGTTCCCCAGATTACGAGTCTACCGCTCTTAACCACTACACCACACTGGCTCTCTAATAAAAGATGCAGGAGGGAAGGATTAACAATAGGAACCCACAAAGAGTTGGAGGGAAGTCCAGGAGATTCTTTGGAATCTTGTTTTTACGTTGTATGTTGGATATGTGATTGTAAAACTTTAATCTGGAAAACCAAATCAATAATTCTTTTTTTTAACTTAACAGGCCTGCACTCACGGATGCTCACGCAGGGAAGGGGTGTTGTTGACCACTGATCATGAGCCAGACCTGTGCCAGGGAGGCCTAGTGACGAGAGAAGGGGTTCCCGAAGCCAAGGACATTGCAGCCTCCCTCCCTCACCTCAACATCTGTAATTCAAAGCAGCTGTTACACATTAACCCTGCTCTCTTCACTTGGCAACGTCTTTCTTTCGGAGGTCTGAGTTCACTGAACATTTGCGGGGGAAATCCCAGAGCACGTGGCATCCCTTGTCCTCAGGCACCCATTGCCCCCAAAGGCCATATGTTGCTTGCTTTCTGTTCAGGGAGGAATGTACTTTTTTGTTTGTTTTAAAGGAACAGCAATATAGCATTTAAAACACACAACACCCCACTTTCGACAAAAGCGACAATCAGCTCTGGTACTGAAGAAGTGTGCATGCACACGAAAGCTCATAACAAAATAAAAACTTTGTTGGTCTTTAAGGTGCTACTGAAGGAATTTTTTTATTTAGCTCTGGTACTGTGTTTCTGTTTTCTTCACATGCCATTCAATATAAGGTCACCCCTCAACCGAGCGTCTCTTTCCTGGAGTTTCCCTCTTCATCACCAACTGACCTGACCCTTTCTAAATCTCCTCCACTTGCAGATAACTGTTTGCCAATAAATAATAATAATAATAATGTTTTTATTTTGGTATGAGCTTTCGTGTGCACGCACACTTCTTCAGATACACTGCGTGCACACGAAAGCTCATACCAAAATAAAAACTTAGTTGATCTTTAAGGTGCTACTGAAGGAATTTTTAAATTTTGTTTCGACTCAGACCAACACGGCTACCTACCTGTAATAATAATAATAATAATAATAATAATAATAATAATAATAATAATGGAGTCTCCCGTCCATGGCATGCTCCACATTGCAAGATGGAGACTGGCAAATAACACTTTTTAAAAATAGCACCGTTTGTGCTTTCCAACAGAAATATTAAAATACACTAATTTCTTAAAGATTAAAAGCTTCCCCAAACAGGGCTGCCTTCAGATGTCCTCTAAAAGTCTGGTAGTTATATTTCTTTTTGACATCTGGTGGGAGGGCGTTCCACAGGGCGGGTGCCACTACCGAGAAGGCTCTCTGCCTGGTTCCCTGTAACTTGGCTTCTCGCAGTGAGGGAACCGCCAGAAGGCCCTTGGCACTGGACCTCAGTGTCCGGGCAGAGCGATGGAGGTGGAGATGCTCCTTCAGGTATACTGGACCGAGGCCGTTTAGGGCTTTGAATTGTGCTCGGAAACGTACTGGGAGCCAATGCAGATCTTTCAAGACCGGTGTTATGTGGTCTCGGCGGCTGCTCCCAGTCACCAGTCTAGCTGCCGCATTCTGGATTAATTGCAGATTATTAGGCGCAACTCAGACACGCATCTCGAGCAATTGCGCAATAAATGCACACACCCAATGGGCCTACTGAAAACACACAAAACCATTTATTTCACTTAACGCCAAAACAAGCCGCGAACCATCTGCTCACAGCAAAGGGAAATTGACAGGCATGTCCCAGGGCGGCAGATGCTGCAGAAATTCCTGTGGCAAGTGGAGGAGTCATAACAGCAAGGCATTCTGTGGCCAGATTATTATCTCTGTTTCCATTCTGAGTTCGTGTGTGATGGTGTCTGCTTCCTCTGTCTCTAGGGGAGGTGACACGACTGCTCTACACCCTAAGAAAACCAGCACATAGTTGCTTTCCTATATAAGCCATCACATGAAAAACGGTTGTGTGAAGCATCTGATTGACCATCGGGTAAACCCAGAAATTCTCCACTCAGTCAGCCTAAGAGAGGGTTGGAGAAACCCCTGACCCCCCCCCAAATTCAGGGGCTGATAGAGCCCACAAACCAATTTTTCTGCTCCCCCTGGACGCCATCAATTTTGGCAGTAGTGGCAAAAAGCAAATGAAACTACTGTAGACATGGTATGCATATCGTTGGGTTGGGAGGGGGGCAGTGTGGTCTGATGTAGGGACGGAAGGATTAGTCAATTCTGGGATTGCCTCCATTTCTACTCTTTTCTAACTTTAACTTCAGCTTTCAAAGCAGTTTGCAAAACATCAGCGTTTCAGTGCAAATTTCTCCTAATAAGCTCAGTTTTGAGTAATGCACACATTTTTGCGAGCCATTTCCCCTAATAAGGGGTGAGCTTCCTTGAAGCTGACCCAGAAACTCCAGCGGGTGCAGAATGCCGCAGCGAGGCTCCTTACGGGGTCCCGGCCGTGGGATCACATTCATCCAGTTCTTTACCAGCTGCACTGGCTCCCGGTGGAGTACAGGATCAGGTTTAAGGTGCTGGTTTTGACCTTTAAAGCCCTATGCGGCTTGGGACCCTCGTACCTATGGGACCGCCTCTCCTGGTATGCCCCGCGGAGGACCTTAAGGTCCACAAACAACGATACTCTGGAGATCCCGAGCCATAAGGTGGCCAGGGCCTTTTCAGTATTGGCCCCAACTTGGTGGAACACTCTTTCACAGGAGACCAGGGCCCTGCAGGATTTGTCATCTTTCCGCAGGGCCTGCAAGACAGAGCTGTTCCGCCTGGCCTTTGGGTTGGACTTAGTCTGACCCCTGTGTTTTCCTCCCTCATGGCTTGGATTTATGGACTACTTAAAATCAGGCTGCAATTTAAATTTTAATACTGTATTTTAATCTGTATTTTAATTAATTGCTTTTTATGTTTTATTGTAATTTTATTGGTGTGAGCCGCCCTGAGCCCGGTTTTGACTGGGGAGGGCGGGGTATAAATAAAAATTTATTATTATTATTATTATTATTATTAGTAGTAGTAGTAGTAGTATTAATACAGGGGTGGCCAACTCCCAAGAGACTGCAGTCTACTCACAGAGTTAAAGACTAGCAATGATCTACCCCCTTTTGGGGGGTTCAGGTCAAAGTTGTTGAGCTTTTTTTAGGGAAGAGGGAAGCCCATTACTTGGGTGTTCAGGTCAAAGTTTTTGAGCTTTTTTTTTTAGGAAGGAAAGCCCTGTTATGGGTTCAGGTCAAACTTGTTGAGCTTCTTATAGGGAGAAGGGAAGGCCCATTTTTAGGGGGTGAAGGGCCAAAATGTTGAGCTTTTTTTAGGGGAGCCGAGCCAAAGTTGTTCAGCTTCTTTGGGGGGAGCCACTGATCTACCAGTGATCTACCACAGATGCCCAGTGATCTACCGGTAGATCACGATCTACCTGTTGGACGTGCCTGCTCTAATACATGCATTTTTTTAAAAACAAACAAACATTGTCTCCTTGGCAAACTGCTTCACAAAATTCAGGGAAGTTTGAATTTTGAAAGATAACTGTGTTTCAGTTGGAATATTGTCTTGAAAATTGCACCTTGATTCACTTTTCAGTGCATTTTTTCTCCATCACTGTCTGATGAGGATGCAGATCACCCTCATCTCAGTCATTAGGTCAATCACTGGATGAATGGAAAAGGACACTAACTCCCATTCACCAAAGTGAGTGCCTGTTCATTGGAGGATATAGGAATTGGAGGATATAGGAACACATATTTTTTAGATGCCCCTTTTCGGACGAGGCATGCAGAGAAACCATTGACCTCCTGCTGGTGAGGCTTACTGACCTCCCGGTAAAGCAAAAATTCTATCTTCTTCTGTTAGGCAAAGATCACAAGACGACCCAGATGGTCGCCAGATTCTGTGCACAGATCTGTAGGCGCAGGACCCCCCCCCCCCGTTTCAATCTAGTTTGTTAAGACAATTCCCAAACTCGGATCCAAGGGCGACTCTGGGTCATTTCTCTATGGAAGTCTATCTTAAAGTTTTTTATGTGTTTATATGCCTACCGCATTTTTAAATTTAAAATCCATTGTTGTCTATTGTTTTAAATGTTTGTTTTGCTGTTGGGATTGTAGTTCCAATATTGTTTCACAAGCTGGTCTCTGACCGTAATAAATTTCATTCATTCATTCATTCACCAAAGTGAGTCAGGTGAGAAGCATGAGGCCAGTATCTGTATGTTTGTGTCCTCTGTATTTACATGGAAGTGTGAGAGACTATGGGGGGGCCACCCCCAATTCTGACCACACCTGCCACTGGCATGTACCCAGTGTAAAGGACTGGTCAAGGGTGAATGTACCCCTTGGGTCAGAAAAATGTTAGCCACCCCAGATTTAAAGATTTTTTAAAAATCCCATTCTTAAACCAAATATGGCTCCCAAAGCATATTGCAAATCACTACAAAAAAAGAGGGAGTCGATTCCTGCCCCAAGGTCCACCCGCAACGGCAGATCCCGATGTCAATCTTTCTCCCTTCCCCTTATCCCTGATGTAGATCTTCCCTGACCCTCTTATTCCCTGGCAGGGAGAGGGCCATTTTGGGGTGCCAAAATGTCTTGGGCCAGCCCTTGGGCTTACAATCTAAAATGGCACGACACAAGAGGAAAACTGATTGGGAGGGAGGAGGAAATAAGCAAACTCAAGTTACAAGTTCGTCAAGCAACCAGCAGGGGTAAAAAAAATAGATCAAGAACAGGAAGCACCACACCTGTGCCAACAGAGTGATCCTGGATCACTAGATCTCTTCTCTCAGCTGATCTAGCGGCTGCTGCCACGTTGCTGGACTCCGACTCCCATCAGCCACTGTGCGTGTGGATGATGGGAGTGGTAGTCTAGCAGCATCTGGAGGAAACCAGGTTCTCCACCCGTGGCCTAAGAGGGAAAATACCCCCCCCCTCAACACCAAACTAATAACACTGTCAAGGCAGCAACAAGTGAAGGAGTAGACAGAAGGAATACGGAGAGCAGGCAGTATTCAAGTCAGACGTTGCCTGGGCTCCACAGTGTCGCTATTCAGCTGAAACAGGCATATTTGGGCAAACTGAGATGGGGTGGGGTGGGGAATGCGGAGTCCTTCTTCTTGTCAACGACTTGTAAAGTTCTGGAAGAAGCCGCTGAAGGTGAACGGAGGTAGGTTGGGGGAACATGAAGCTGTTTCCTGCAAGCAAGCGGCTGGGTTGACGTCGCATTTGCTAGCATCTTGGTCCAATGTAAAGTAGACGCCGTCCGGGGACTTGATGGACGGATCATCGTTGAAGAAGTTGTAAGGCCGAAGGATAAAGCCCACCCCGTTGCCGACCGTCACGGTGTTGGGGATGTCCTCAGCGTGTGGCACATGAAGGAAGCCAGTGGAGATCCAAGCCACGAGGTCCTGAAGAGTGGAAGGAAACACACACAACAGGCCTGTTTGTCACGAGCGAAAGACGGTTTCCTCGATAATATGGTCATGGAAGAGAACTTCCATTCTTTCCCCAGGTCTCAGTGTGTTGAAACAGGATTTGTATCCACTGTAGTTGGTAGGCTAGTCAAGAACAGGCTGCATGTTGATCAGAGATGGAGATGGAGATGGAGACTCAGTGGCCCTGCAGATGTTGCTGGGTTCCAGCTCCTATCAACCCCAGTTAGTATGGCCAGAGGTCAGGAATGATCGGAGCTGGAGTTATGCAACATCTGGAGGGTTGCCAATTCGCGATCCCTGATATAGATGATGCTTACGGTAACCACCCTAGACAGTTTGTGGCCAAATTGTGGGCCATTTATCTATCAGAAGCCAGCAATAAATCACACAGGGTAAGTGAAGTTAACTCTTAAGAGGAAACAGAATCGGCTCAGAAGTGCCAGGCTTAATGAGCACAGCAACTCTTCTTCAACAAGGTCTTTCAGAGTCTGAAGGTCCCCGCCTTCCCATAGCTGCCTAAGTCTCCTTCTCGCCAGAGTTTTTCCCAACCAATCTGAGACTATGCCGGTATGGCTGCTTTTGCTCTGCTCTCTTCATGCCTTTTCTGTCCTGTCTGGAAGCCCCCTTAGGTAAGAAGTTCCACAGGAATGAAGTCCCCACCAAAGAGGCTTAGCAGAGCATCACCTAAATCTAAGGTCATATGAAAGAAAGTGTTCTTTGGGTATGCCAGACTCACAAGATTTTAGACCATTATCATTATTACTGGTACATCTCCCTTACCCTTTCTCCTTTAAGGCTTTCTCCATCTCTAATGGACCTCTGCCCCTCTTCCACAGAGAGCAATAATTCAGGATAGCTTGGTCGGTAGACCATGAGACTCTTGATCTTAGGGTCATGGGTTCAAGCCCCACGTTGGGTGAAAGATTCCTGCACTGCAGGGAGTTGGGCTAGATCAGTGTTTCCTCAAACTTGGGTACCCAGCTGTTGTTGGACTACAATTCCCATCATCCCTGACCACTGGTCTTGCAAGTTAGGGATGATGGGAGTTGTAGTACAACAACAGTTGGGGGCCCAGGTTTGAGGTAACAATGGACTAGATGATTCTCATGGTCCCTTGTGCTATTCTAGGATCTCAGCACTCACCTCGTTGACGATGGTCTCGTTGTCTATGAAATCAGCAAAGACCACCAGTGGATCCCAAGGATCATTCTGATTATAAATGCATGTGCTGGTCAGCTCCTCCTCTTTCCGCTTGGTTACAGCCACCTTATACCTGAGGAATACGGATAACGGGGGAAATGATTGAGAGGATGAAAGCAGAGGCAAGAGGCAAGTTCTTTGTCTTTATTCCTAGCAGTGCCACCCTCTACTTTGAATATGATAGTCCGTGGCAAGATGGCTACCACCCATCCCATCTGCTGTATACAGAGTCACACCACTGGCCTGTCTAGCTCAGTACTGTCTGCACTGACTGACAGCAGCGCTCAAGGGTTTCAGACAGTGGACATTGCCAGCCCTAGGGGAGCGTTCTGCACCCAAAGCAGATGCTCCACCACTGGAGCTACAGCCCTCCAGGGGTGCACTTCCAGGGTTGAAGTCAAACTGCTAGAGAATCACAGCGCCTGCCGTGGCTGCAGAGACCGGTGACTCATAACTGCTGCCTCCCGAACAGTTTTTGCTGAGTTAGCTGCACTGAAGTGACCCAGGAACGACCCTCGAAATGAAACAGGGTGGATAATGAATTCAAAAATATGTTTAAATTGGTGATCCCCCCCAAAAAAAACCCTGAAGCCTTTTTTGCTAGGGATAATTGGGACGGAGGTTCCAAATAAGCTGAATAATCTTTTTATGCATGCAACGACGACAGCCAGAGCTTTTATATGTGCAGAAATGGAAGAAGAAGAGACACCAAACCAAGAAGAATGGCTTATAAAAATCAACGGACTGTGCTGAAATGGTGGAATTGACCGTAAAACCAAGAGATCAAAATGATGAGCTGCTTATGGAAAATTGGAGGTCTTTTTAAATTTTATTTTACTATCTGTCAAAGTATTTTAGCAATATGAAATTGCAAGCAGGATTCTGAGTTATGCGCGACGGGGAGCAAAAAATAAATGATAAGCTGGAGTTAAGGGGGTTTAGCAATAAGTATTATGCAGCAACCAAGGATAAGAATATATATACAGTGGTACCTCTACTTACGAATTTAATGCGTTCCGAATGCACATTCGTAAGTCGAAAAAAATTGTAAGTCGAATCCCATAGGAATGCATTGGGAGAAAAAATTCGTAAGTCGAAGCAACCCTATCTAAAAATTCATAAGTAGAAAAAATCCTATCTAAACCGCATCCAAGATGGCGGGCGGAGCTCCATTCGTAAGTAGAAACATTCGTAAGTAGAGGTACCACTGTGTGTGTGTGTGTGTGTGTGTGTGTGTGTGTGTGTGTGTGTGTATATATATATATATATATATATATATATATATATATATATATATAAAAATCAGTGCAGGAAGGGTGGGAAGTGAACAAGAAAAATATCAGTGAATGATAAATTTGTTTAAATCTTTGAAAAATTAATAAAAATCAGTATTTTAAAAAAATGAAACAGGGTGGCATTTATCTGAAAGACAAACAGGACATGGTTTGCTGTTTCGGGCAATAGATATCGGTCATAATATAGACATGGAAGCATGGGAATGATTGTGGGATAGGGATATAAAATTTCCAGCATGCTATAGTATAAGAGGAAATTATATTAAAATGATATATTGATGGTAGTATATTTCTGGGTTTTTGCCATGCGCGCATGCGCAGAAGCGCTCTACCGCCCCACACGTGTGCAGAAGCAGTCTCTCTGGTTGCGAAAACCTCGGGACCCTGCTGGGCCTCCAGAACAGATCCTGTCTGCAACCAGAGGTACCACTGTATCTGAAAAGTATACCGTATTTTTTGTTCCATAGGACACACCTAGTTTTTAGAGGAGGAAAACAAGAAAAAAATATTTTGCTTTCTTGAATTGTCCAAGGCATAGCAGCCAACTCCTAGAGGCCTAGGTGCCTTTGCCCACCCATTAAATATTTGAAGAAGCTTCTTTTGCAAAGGGGGAAAACTCCATTTTTTGAGGATCAGCTCAAAGTTGTTGAGCTTACCTTGCAAAGGGAAAAAATCCTGTTTTTATGGGGTTCAACTCACAGTTCTGCAGCTTCTCTAGGAAAGGAAAGGGACCCATTTCTACAGTTTCCAGACAGATAATCTAATCAACCAGTCACATGTCACTGGGGAAACAAGCAGCCTCCCTCTGCAGACAACAATTGAGGCCTGGGCAATGGGCCTGGGCAGGGTGGGAAGGGAAGGGAGCTAGCTCCCTTATCTCCCTCCCCGATCTCTTGCAATCAGCTGCTGAGCGGGTTCCTTTCAACACTCTTTCCCTCTTGTTAGCCTTTAGCTCTTTCTAAAAATAAAATAAAAAAGCACAATCTGCTTTTTGCCCCTGGGCAATTTGGCTCCAGGGACCACACATTCACTCCATAAGACACACAGACATTTCCTCTTACTTTTTAGGAGGAAAAAAGTGTGTTTTATGGAGTGAAAAATACAGGAAATAAAATTAAGGGGGGAAAAGAAAAAGATCATGGTTCCTGTTACCTACCTGCCCCAGCTAATGGACCTCTCCATGGTGCTAGTTTCAGGCATGTGTTCTCCAGCAAAGCTGGTGATCTGGATGCGGTAGCTTCGCTGATGGTTCCACTGGTTCTCCCGGCTGGTGGCAAAGTGCAGGTACCGGGGGACTTTGCCGTCCAGCGGAAAGGCAGCATCTTCCTCCTTGTCCAGGGTTTGGGTTGTGAGAACGGGCCGTTGGATCTGGTGCTCTGGGCTCCAAGGGGCCTCCACGGACTCAAACGCCATATCGAGGGCCACCAGGGAGTTCTTGGTCCCTGACGAAAGCAAAGACTAAGAGAGAAGAACTTGCCACCTCAGCTCCTAGAGACAAACCCTCAACAAGCAAGATCGTTAGTAGAGCACGATACTGTTCATCTCATTTGGGAATTAATGGGACAGAACTACCCAAACTGTACAGAAACTTATTCGTGTATGCGACTGCAGCGGCAAGAATGCTACTTGCCCCAAAATGGAAAGAGGCAGAAGTCCCAGCAAAGGAAGAACAGATACAAAGACTTATGGAATATGCAGAGATGGCGAAACTTACCGGGAGAATAAGAAATCAAGATAAAAAAATTTTTTTATAAAAGAATGGAAACTGTTTAGTGAATATTTACAGACAAATTGTAAACAGATAAGAACAATGCCAGGATTATTGTAATAACCTGCAGTTTCATAAGAGGATATATTTAAAGAAGATGAATAAATGAGGAAATTGAGTTAATTTGGATAGGCAGAAGATATTAAAGATAAATTTAAGAAACTACAGAGAGAGGGGGAAGGAAGTCAAGTTTTGAAATGTCAAAAGGATTGTAAAATTAGTGAAATGTTTAAACTTGAAAAGCAGAGAGAGAGAGAGAGAGAGAGAGAGAGAGAGAGAGAGAGACTGTTAACCTCAGCATGGGTTCGGCTAGATGACTCTCACGGTCCCTTTCAACTCTACAATTTGGTGATTCTTGCAGCCACTGGGATAACAGGCACACCAACTCCAAGGGGCAGAGGAGTCTTTGGCCCCCTCAATATTTGCTGGCAGGGGGCTGGGCCCCCTCAATGCTGAGGGGGTGGAGGAGGGCGAATGTGGTGCAGTTCAGTGGCGAGAGAGGAAGCCATGCTGGCCTGGGTGCTTGGCTTTCTCCTGATGACGATGCAATCTCACATGCGTGAAACGCATGCCAGCCCCTCACAATCTTGGGTGCAGGACGGCATCTCTGAACACCAGCTTGGGCCTGTGGAGGAAACTTCCACCTTGTATTTGGGAGGCGTGGGCTCAAATTATCTCCCATCGTGTAGGATTGCACAAGTCCCCATCTCTCTCTGCATCGGTTATTCAGCTGTCAGATGGGGATAATGGTGGTCTCCTAACAGGGTCGTCTCAGAGGCAATCTGTCTTACGTTTCATGGCAAACTTTTAAGACCAGCCAAGAACAGCTTGGCACCTTGGCAAATTCTAACGGGAAGGGAGCTCAGAGAGAGGCCTTTCCTGTGGCTGATCAACAGCTACGAAACTCCCTCCTGCCTAACTTCCATTGTGGGAACTGTTCTTATCATTTGTCTGCATTTCTTTGTGGACTTCCTAATTTGGTTTCCTTGCGGCCACCGCATGAAATGATGAATCAGTGCATATTTCATCAGCAGAGTAGGTCCTATTCCTTGTGCACAGATGGAGAACTAAGGGTTTGAGAGAGACGGAGGGACAGAAAAAGAGGAGTCGGGGGACTTATCCACACTTTCCTCTACACTTTCCAGGCACGGCCAGAGCTTTACATTATCATATTTGAACGCCCCCCCCCCCTTTTGCTCCAGAGCTTGCCCCATGAAAACCCACTCTTTAAAGCTTAATCAGAACAGGAAAGAGCAGGTCAAAGGGTGGGTGTGGGTAAGCCCTGAGTTAGCCTAAATTGCACAATGAGCCAACAGGAGGTTTTGAAAACAAGAGACCAGATTTTCCAGATCTGAGCATTTTTCAGTGGTACACCATAGCTTTCCCTCTCTTACAGGAGAAAGTGAGCAATGTATCACTCTGCCCTTTATATAATGAAACACACTACAGCGACTATCACTGCCTTTTCTTTTACAGGTGGCATTGCAAGACTAGCTCCTTGCCATTTATCTAAGGGTGGAGTAACAGAGGACTCTGCCTGGTCCATCTGTGGGAATGTTGAGGGTGGCAGGAGAGGATACAGTATATCGTTTGTTAATATCCTTCCTAACTTGCACTAGCAATTTTCTTCACTTAGCAGAGCACATTCCCCCTTCTTACGCAGCAGAAAACAAGTTCCTGACTCGTCTGAAACCTTTTACTATTACACAATTCAATCCAGCTCAGATTGAATGGTGTGTTCCTGGTAAGACCCCCTTTGGATCCCTCCTAAAAGAATAAAGACACCACAGGCTTATTCATAAGTAACAAAAAATAGTTTTACTTACGATCAGGCAGAGCACAGTGTGATCCCTGAAGGCAGGCTTTAGGCTTAAAGTTACAAACATGGACAGGCAGATTTACCCCATATGGGAGATGACCTGGGGAACTGCTGTGGCAGCCAGCAATCCAGTCCAGGTGATGCGGGAAGGTCGAAAAGAGAGAGGTGGCTATGTGACTGGACCTTTTGTTAGGTCAGGTAAGGTCACGCCCACCTTTTAGTCACATGCAAGGAAGGATGCTCCAGGCCAGGAGGAACAGGAAGTTTCGACTGGCTGGACCAAACATTCCCTTGCATGTCCACTCCAGCAAAACAAGGAATGGTGTATTTGACTGCTTCCAATGGATTACATCACACCGTCTTGTTCAGGATTGTTGTCTGGCAGGCAGCTCTCCGGGGATCTCCGACAAAAGTCTTTCCCAGCCCGACTTGGAGGAGCCCAAAATGGAGCTCCGTGTACACAAAGCCCGTGGTCTTCTGCTGAGCCAAACCCTCTCCCCACATTCCTTATTGGACCAGAGTTTGAGCAAATGAAGACTCGCATCTCACCATTTCCACATGCAAAGAGGAATGGGGTGAGATTACAAGCAAGCAGCAAGCCATTCCCAACCCTGCCATTAGTTTCCTGCTGCTGTGGAAATTAATCCTGATCATACAACCCGGGGGGGGGGGGCTTCTCTATTCAACCCTCAAGATTCTTCCCAGGCCACACCCACCACCAAGGCCATGCCCCTCTCTCTAGGCCACTCCTCTCACTAGCTCTGCTCTCACACTATCCCTCAAGTGCTTTTCTGTGGCAGGAATGTGCCTCTTGCTTATCCTGATGGAGAAAAGAGGAAGAAATGGGAGTGAGTGGGATGTGGAAACCTCTGACTCCTTTGTGGCAGTCTTACTGTACGCATTCATGGCCCCGCCCACTTTTGCTTATTGCACCGCCCACCCCTAGCGTGGCGGCTTTTGGAAGTTTGCCCCTGAGGGAATGTGAGCCTTGGGCTGAAGAGTTTCCCCCATTCCCACATAACCGTTTAAAGAACTCTGCTTCATCGACATCTGTTTCTCTGCGATGCATCTGTAAAGCCCTAAACGCTGTTTTATGAAACAGGAGCATCTCCTGCTCATGTAATTTACAAGCTGCTACTTCCCCTTCTTGGCCCAAGTTTCTGGTTCGCTTTTGCTCCTTGCTAGCACTATCAGATGTTCCGTTATTTCATTTCTCTGAGTCCCGTTACTTTCCCTGCAAGATGTGTTCCCTCGCTCAAGCCGTGTTGAGCTTCTGCCCTAGCCCAGTGTTTCTCAACCAGTGTGCCTCCAGATGTTTTGGGACTACAACTCCCATCATTCCTGACCACTGGTCTTGCTAGCTAGGGATGATGGGAGTTGTAGTCCCAAAACATCTGGAGGCACACTGGTTGAGAAACACTGCCCTAGCCGCACCGTTCTGGGCGACACTTTCCCGGCTCCTGATCTCTGCTGATGGCACATTGAGGCAATCAGTAGGGGAAATGGGAACAAAACCAGACAAGGAACAGAACGTCTGCCGAATGTTACCAGTGTTCCAGAAACACATGCCATCAATTCTCTTAATCTGCCTCCTCGAGATGACGGGTTGCGTTTTATAGACTATTTGTCGTTTCAGATGGTACGCTTCTGTTAATAACAGAATTATCTCCTTATGTCAGACATCACAGCTCCCAAGTATCCTCTAAGGGGACCCTAAACAGCACATTCAGGTTTGGGAGAAGCTAGAAGTTGTGCCTGACCTTCCCAAGGATGCTGAGCCCCTCTTCACTCTGCCTCACCTTGTGATAGATCCAAGTTTCACAATCCTTGGGCTTAGCATCACGAAGCTTAGAGATTTGCACTGCTTACTGTATAAGGTGGGCATTACAGCCCCAAAAGTTCTTCTCTGGCTTAGATTTTAACCTTTGCCACTCTTCCCCTTGGTCCCACCCAGCGGCAGAGCATATGCCTGCGCTGCCCAGGGCAGGTGCGTTCCCGAGGGGGGCATGGTGCGGAGGCTGCCTCCCCCAAGCTGTCAAAATGAAGGGGGAAGGGGGGAATGCTGCCGGCAAAGTGGCACAGCTCCCCCCCTTACCCCGATGGCTTGGGGTAGGCTTGAGAGTTGTGGGCAGGCGGCACACCAAATGTCACCCCCCTCAGTGAGGGCACCCAGGGCGGTCCACCCCCACTGCCCCCTTCCTATGCCCCTGATCCCATCCACTCCCCTTCTTCCAATCCCTGCCCCAATCAGACCTCATCATACTTCCAGTGACATCACCAAGGGTCCTAAAGGAGCCCCCCCCCCGACTCAAAATTTAGGCCAGAATAAACAAAATACAAATACATCACAAATGTCTCACAAGACTCTTACCCGTCTGTTGGGGGGGGGGAATCAAACATGCCTAATTGTTAGGAAATAGTTAGAAAAAATAGCACACTCTTTTCCAAGTTCTGGCAAAAAAAAGTTTAGTTTTCTGAGTCCTTAATAAGGGAAGGCTCACACTTGGCATCCCTCTTATAATCTACTAGTCTAGCTCTGGTACGTCAAACCCTATAAATAGTCTGAATAGGAAAACGAATTTTTAAACAGTCACACAACTCTTTACATTACTTGAAATGCAGAATGTGAGATTCCTGGGGGAAAGCTAGATTTGTGGTGGGACGCAGGGTGGCAGAACGTAACGTTTTGGGAAGTATGGGGCACCTACCTCCAACATCCAAGTCGACTTTGTAGTTCATTAGATGGTTGTGCATGGTTCCAAGGGTGTGCTCCCCGACCCTGTTTCCATAAGCAGTGCCACCTTCCACGAGGAACGAAGTGCTGATGTATCCTGTGGCATGGACCTTGACTTCTATAGCACCATTTTGGTAGAACACAAAATCCCAGACGTAGTCGTAGTTGATGAGAGTGGAAACGGCCCTCAAGACCAGAGCGTATTTGTTCAACCCCCCGTAATAGAAGGAGCCCATGTCAGAAAAATGTCGCCGGAGAGGCACGCCCATGTCATGCTCAAAGATGCAGAAAGAGTTCTTGTTCAGTTTCAGGGCGTCAGAGTCTATCAAATAGTGGCGGTCCACGTAGGTGGCCGTATAGGGGCAGTCCACTCCCCGAACCAATTCGTAAGAAAACTTCCCAATGCCAAGGCTTCCGTCCATGTACCTAGACACCATTCCCCCGGGGCAGTTGGAGCCATAAGTTGCAAGAGCTTCCTGCAGACTCAACTCATAGACAATCCTTTCCTCGCCAAATCTGATGTTGAAGAGGCGTGGCCCTGTGTTCACGTTCATCCCAAAGGCAAAACTCCAAGACTGGTAGACAACATGGCTGCCAGCTACGGTGTAGCGCATCCCGAGGGGCTCAAATTGCAAAGGGCCTGGATGAGGAGAAGATTCTGAAGGCTTCCTTGAAACAAAATCGTTCTTCAGGTGGCCTGGCTTCACTCTGACCTCCTTCACACGCCCATCTATAAACTCCTTCTCCAGGTGGGCCATGTTCTCATAATACTGGCCGTTGTAGAACACTTTCTTCACCTTCCACTCGGAGATGTTCAGACTCCGGTGGTCCACCAACACCTCCAAGCCAACGGGGTGGATGTAGTACCCACTCCCAATGACATTGTGGAACAGGACAAACCAGGTGGCTCGGTCGCCAGATTCAAAGCCTCGGGGGGCTGTGGTCAGAGTAGCCAAGTTAGTCCCATTATACTCACAACATTCTCTAAGGAAGTTGAAGGCCCCCAAGAGCTCACGGAAAATGAAGGTGTCAATATCTTTGTACTCCTTCTGGGTCACCGGCCTGCTGTGATACGGCACCTTCCTGCCAAATTTCTTCAGCGTGATGTCACGGTGGCTCGCTGGGTTCGGAAGAGGGCCTACTACGAACTCGGTGACATTTGGATCTGGCTGGTTCCCAAAGTACACCACAGCCAAGGCCTCCCGTTGGGGCTGAGCCCTTCCATGGTCCAGGAAGCCCAGAGCCACTTCTTTAGGGGGGAAGTGCGTATCCAGGTAGTAAATGCAGTTATCGGAGGGCTTTGCCCGAGACGCATCTTCGAGGTGTACGCCAAGATTCTCCTTGAGGTATTTCACCACTTGGGCCATCTCGGCGGGTGACAGGTCAGCAAAGATCTCGCTCGGATCTCTGCTGGTGCCTTCGGGAGAATTCTGGAGCCCTGAGACACCACACCTAACGACTTTTTCCTTTCTGGTCATCAAGACACAAACTAAAGCAAAAATGGTAGCCAGAGCCAATACCAGGAGGACAACCACCGCTTTCATGTTCATGCCGGTGTCCGTGAAAGGCAGCAGTGGTCGCGGCACACTCAGCAACCCCGACTGCTATTTTCCTTGCAGGAAACGGCTTGGGAGGGAAAGAGGGAGGGAGGGAGGGAGGAAAGCTGTTGCTCTGTTCAGAATTAGAGGAGGGTTTAGAGTTAGGAATGCATGGAGGGCTCATCAGCGACTATAAAAGGCAGGCTTTCTCTCTCTCTGCCCAGCTATGTATCCACCATAAGCCCAAGCTGCTCTTGGCCCGGGATGATGGACTAAGAGGTCTTTGGAGAGAATGCCAGGCTAAGGCAAGGCCCCAGAGAGGCAAAACACCCAGATTTAGCAGAGACCCTCGGAGAGAATGATGTCGGAGGAGGTTTCTCTCCAAATGAAATGCTGTAACCTGATCCCTCCCAAGCCGAGAAAGTAATGATGCCTGCTCACGGCAGAAACCCTTTTCTGCCCTTTTCTCAGACGGCTCAAAAGCTCATTTCCACCATGTTCACATTGCCCACCCCCCACCCCCCTGGTCCAGCCCCAGAAGCACAGATTTAGCTTGGCACTCACCCCATAAGAATATGTGTTCAGTTTACTGTTGGGCTAGCTGTTTCATCGTGGTGGGTTGTCTATGGAACTCTCAGTTCCTTGATTTAAAAAAAACAACAACTGGGTTTCTGAGCAAGAGCAACACATTTCAAAATGGGGCTGCAATGAAGGAAACAGGGTTATATAATGTACCTGAAAAGCACTTTCCTGTTACTCAGTGGGAAATGAAACGGCTTCTTAGGAACTGCTCCAAATGTGTGCTGGTGATTTGGGACATTGTAAACCTGGAATCCGTAACACACTCAGTGTACTTTTCCAACCACCACCATAGGTCTAATTCACACAGCCTTGGATAGCTGCCTGCCTAAAACATGGCGCATCTCCGGTCACTTGCAGAAAACAAGCAGCACCAAAAATAAGGCACATGATTCTGAAATTTGAAAAAGCCAAATATGAAGGAACAGGGCTTTCTCAGGCCTGTCCCCCGCACAGACCCTCTTGAGGACCAGCTAAACTTTAGCTACTGAAATTCAGTTGTGGACTTGTTTTAAATTCCGGACTTAAAATGTATTTATTGTATTCTGACCTATTTGTGTTTTGCTTTTATAATTTCTGCAAACTACTTGGGGATTTTAGTTTACTGCCAAAAAATGTTAAGCAGTATGCATCTTCTGAACAGACGAATGATTAAATAAGTAGCAATATTGAGCTCCCCAAGCCTTGGAGCCATGTTCACACACACACACCCCAACACAGTACTTTGGACAAAGGAGGCTTAAGAGTGCGGCTTGTTGTTTGTTTATTTGTTAATTTGCTCAGAGAGAGGTACAGTTTTTTTCTAGTTCACAGTGTCTGCCAAGAACCTTCATCTTACACTGCTGAGGTGTCAAAACATACCAGTGGCTGGGCTTCATCAAATGAAGCAAAAACATGAACACAGAAACACAGCTATAGTTCCACTTAAGGAATCTGCAACTGCATTCATTAATGAATGCAAATTTTATTGATGGATTTGAATGGTCCAAAACGGGAACGATTTATGGAACTCGCTGAAACATCTGGGAGACCCTGAGCCCAGCGGAAAGGGGGGGGTCGTATCAATTTTAAGGGTAAAATGCTATCATGATATAAGAATTTCTATTGGAATTTAGGGGAAATCTTTGGTAATAAAATTTAGGCTAAAGGGAAAAATAGAAGGTCGAAGGTTGGGAAATAAATTTTTTGATTGAGATTATTGGTGGAATATAGTTGGATGTTTTTAGAATAGAATAATTGAAAGATAATGATAAAAGGTATCAGATAGAATTAAGATATAAGATGGAAACTGCCTAAATGGAATTCTAAAATGGACCCAGTGAGAGGGGAATCGAGGAAGTCAACAATGTTAAGTAAAATGTAACAAATGATCTTTTTTATGTTTTGTTTTTGTTTTCTTTTTATTATGGTTATTTTTTTGTTTTTGGTGTGTGTTTTTGCTTTTGTAATGTTATTTTTGGAAAGCGAATAAAAATTATTTTTTTGGGGGGGGGAAAGGAATTTGCAACTGCAAGCAGGGCTTTTTTTCCAGCTGAAACTCTATGATGGAAAACTCTCTTTTTCTAGAAAAGTAGCACTGACTGCAAGCGATCAAAAAAGGAGGTAGAACCTCAAAACGGTGCTGAGATGAGATGAATAGGAAGCTTTAACGCAAGGTTTAAAATGCTTGTGGTGTTTCAGGTTACACCTTCAGGGGGAAATGAGGCCTTTTTGGGAGTATCGCAGCAGCTGAAACACACTGGACATTTTACACCTTGAATTAAAGTTTCCTGTGCATGGCAACATTATTTTGAGGTTATGCCTTCTCCCCCCCCCCCCACTTGTGTCCTGATGATGCCACACATTTGTAGGGCAGTGGTACCGGTTTTGAAGTGCTCTATCTCATCTGTTGCAGGTAGATACGCTTTTCTCTCCCTCTAGGGTTGAGCTAAAAAGAGAAGTTTTTTTGCAAGTTATAGCAAAAGCTGGCTGTTGGTAGTGCTGATTACCCAGCCCACTGAAACAATTTTTTTTTTAAATAAACAAAGCAACCACACGCTCCCACACACCCCCTCTCTCAATTTCATTTTTTTTTAAAAAAAGGAAAATATTACTGAAATTACAGAAGACTTGTGCTCTTAATTCTTTTATTTTATCTTAAAGATGGGCATCTCACCTAAATGCACTGGGCTGGATGGGAGAGAATAGCAACTGTGCAAGAATACTGTAAAGCAATCTGTGTAAAGTCATGACATGGTCAGACTCATATCATGGTTAAAGAAGACATGCCAGTTTCTCCCGGAATACTGTGTCTGTCACTACCTTTCGATTCATGGGCAGTCCCAGATTGCTAGTAAGAAAGCAAACAAGCAGATCTTCACTGCAAACTCATACCTGATTTACATCAGTGTAACTACAGGAATCGCAGTTTGGTGAAGGTGCTAAGACTTCTTTGTTAAAAATCGCCAATCCAATTCCCAGAATTGCAGCCTACATCGTTCCTTTTGGAGAGAGAATTGCTGTTAAAAGCCAGCCAGTCCAGGGGGTAATTACGCTTATTGAGATCTCCAGAAGGAAAAAGATATATGAGCGTTTAGGTGACTGGTGAAAAGGGTAAATTTCAGTTGAGCAATGTGTCTGGGAGTGCAAATATAATTTGTCCAAACTTGTCCAATACACGCAAGCAAGGCTTAAGATTTGGGCTGAAAGATAATAGACAGGGAGATAATTGCTTGGGCGTAACTGCCCTGGTTACATACTAATTTCACGCCGAGCTGTCCACACGGATCCCTCTGCCAACCACCCACCCATAGTCAAGAGCTTCTCAGAGCCTTGTCAGGTTCTGGAAGCCCTCGTAAGTGAAAGGCGGGAGGTTGGGTAAGCATGCAGCTGTTTTCGGCAGGCATGCAAGGTGGTTGACGTCACAGGAAGTCGGGTCCTGTTCACTGGTGAAGAAAACGCCATCTGGGGAATAGATGGAGGGATCGTCATCAAAATAGTTGTAGGGCCTCAGGAGGAAGCCAACTGCATTCCCAAGTGTCACCGTGTTGGGGACGTCCTCTGCATGTGGTATGTGCAAGAAGCCCGTGGTAATCCAGGCAACCAGGTCCTGGGGAGGGGAAAACATCAGCTCATGTCATCTGGTAAGAGAAAAGGGTGCAGCGAAGACATAGCTGCCAAGTTCCGGCCTGAAAAATAAGGGACTGGACCGGAAGTAGCAGACCGGAAGTAGCGCTGCCACCATTTTGGAACTGGGCGGAGCATGCTCAGAAGCTACTTTTGATGCTGCTCTGCCCTGTTCCAAAATGGCCGCCACACCAGAAGTCACGCTGCAGCCATTTTGGAACTGGGCAAATCAGCATCAAAAGTCGCTTCTGAGCATGCTCCGCCCAGTTCCAAAATGGCCGCCGTGCCAGAATAAAATGGGGAAAAACAAAAAAAATCCGTTTTTTTTTTACTGGGGACAGCTGGAAAAACGGGGGTTTCCCGGGGAATACGGGAGACTTGGCAGCTATGAGCGAAGATTCACATACATGATACAGCTGAGGGCACATTTATGTCACTTTCACTGCAATGGCTTCCGGGAACTGTAGCTTACCCCTTGCAGAACTACAGTTCTCAGAATCCTCAGCAAACTACAGTTCCTAGGATTCTTTGGTGGGGAGAGCTCTGACTGTTAAAGTGCTTTAAGAGTTTTTAAACATGTGACCTCAGTCTACGCTGAAACTCAAAAGAAGCCATTTTTCAACATGCGTTCTCATGGGTTCAAAGACAGCTCTTTGAAGTTTGGGGCAGACTGGTGGTGGATGGAAAATAGCTGATGTGGATCAATGAGCAATTAGCAAAAGCCGGGAAATTCTTTGCTCCAACTGTCTGACGTCCACCCGTAACCTGGGAGTGGGGCAGTCTCTATGTCTGGAGCCAATCTGTGAAAGCAGCTTTTGACAAATGGCTTCTATTCCGTGAGGGATGAACTGGGGTTGTGTGGTGGCTCCTCGCCTGCTTGTACTCCCACAATAATCTGCTCAATGTGTAGGTTTGTAAATAAACACAAAAGGGAGGAATTCAATGCAGAGCCCAAGATGAACATTTCACAAGCACAAAGATTTTTCCATGGGCAACAGGATATTATCTCCCCTCTGTTTGCGCCCCAAATCTGTTCTCCCAACTGTCTGGAGAAGATTTGGGGACAGTTCGGGGGTTGTGTGGTATGAAAGTCCAATTGTAGAAGCAGGCGTTGGTCTACTCACGCCGTTATTGAATTGAATACTTCCTCAAGGCTCAAGGCACAACCCAAACTGACCAAGCTAAGCTTGCGGAATCAAATACTTTAAACTCAGGAAGCCAAAGATGGGACGAGATTGCTGAAAGAGGGACAAGAAAATGTCACAAAATGCCTATTGGGAAGATCTCAAAGCACAGAAACCGCCGTGGGAAAGGAGAAGCTCGAGTCAGAGTATATGCCGAAGCATCATGCTCCGGTCTGAGGCTGGATCCTCAGGCTCCCCCAGGATGTACCTCTCACATACAAATTCCCAGAGCCTTAAAGGTTTCTGACCTGAAGACGCACAGTTGCCCTTTATCCCATAGCCTCCCTCCTGGTGTGCTCCCTGGCCTGATGGGCAGTCAGAGGCTTCAGGAGACTGTGCCCATGAGGGTCCAGGTTCTGCCTCTGTTGTTGTTGTTGTGGTTGTGTCTATCTGCTCCATCTGGTACGCAGGCTGAGACCCTACCTGCCCATGGACTGTCTCGCCAGAGTGGTGCATGCTCTAGTTATCTCCTGCTTGGACTACTGCAATGCGCTCTACGTGGGGCTACCTTTCAAGGTGAGCCAGAAACTACAACTAATCCAGAATGCGGCAGCTAGACTGGTGACTGGGAGCGGCCGCCAAGACCACATAACACCGGTCCTGAAAGACCTACATTGGCTCCCAGTACGCTTCCGAGCACAATTCAAAGTGTTGGTGCTGACCTTTAAAGCCCTAAACGGCCTCGGTCCAGTATACCTGAAGGAGCGTCTCCACTGCCACCGTTCTGCCCGGACACCAAGGTCCAGTGCCGAGGGCCTCCTGGTGGTTCCCTCGTTGCGAGAAGCCAAGTTACAGGGAACTAGGCAGAGGGCCTTCTTGGTAGTGGCACCTGCCCTGTGGAACGCCCTCCCACCAGATGTCAAAGAGAAAAAGAACTACCAGACTTTTAGAAGAGTTTAGGGAAGCTTCTAATGTTTAATAGATTATTGTATTTTAATATTCTGTTGGAAGCCACCCATAAATAATAAATTGTTGTTGTTGTTGTTAAAATTTGTTGTGGATAGTAGGAGAGGATATATTGATTAAATATTATCTTTCCTCGCTCACACTAGTGAGCTGGTGGCAGAGCACATTCCCTCTATATTGCAGGAAGCTCGTTGGTAGAATCTCTTGAGTTAAGCAATCCAGTCTGGCTTGTCCAGATTGGATTTGTTCCTGGTAAATCCCCTTTGTTCCCTCTTAAAAATAATCAAGACATGACAGGCTTCTTTTAAAGCAGGCATCCCCAAACTGCGGCCCTCCAGATGTTTTGGCCTACAACTCCCATGATCCCTAGCTAACAGGGCCAGTGGTCAGGGATGATGGGAACTGTAGTCCAAAACATCTGGAGGGCCAAAGTTTGGGGATGCCTGTTTTAAAGGTACCGAATTGGCCCAAATATAAGCCGCACCTGCAAATAAGCCACACCTTTAATATTCATGGGGGGGGAAGACAATACCCAAATATAAGCCATTCCCTTTAAATTCTGCAGGCACTCACACCTGTAATGGCAAATGTAGAAGAACATCCTACAGCGATATCGTAAAAGCCAATTTTTGTAAGGTCGCGAATTTAAGCCACACTTTAACGTTTCAAGGTCGGAATTTGGTGTGTGTGTGTGGGAGTGTGGCTTATATTCAGGCCAATCTTGTAATAAGAAGTTTACTTACATTCAGTTCACAGTATGATCCTGAAGGCAGGCTTTAGCTTGTAGTTTATCCCATGTGGGGATTGAGCCCATGTGCTGCTGGCTGAGAGCCAGCAGACAGCAAAAGAACATCAAGAGAGCAGCATCAAGAGAAGGGTCAAGAGAGAGATGGCTGCATGAGCAGCCCTTTTATGGGGTCTGTCAGGGTCACACCCCTTGACCTGGCCATACGCAGGGGGAGGACGCACCAGGCCAGGTGTCACAGGGAGTCCTCCTGGCTGGAGTAACATTCTCCTGTGTGTCCAAACAGGAAATGTTGTATTTGACTGCTTTCTGTGATGTTACATCCCACAAAATCGGTATACCACCCTGTACACGTAGATCTCAGGGTGGTTCGCAACAAAAAAAATCACAATATAGAAAACACAGAATCTATAGATGCTGGTGGCTCCTAACAGGCTTCTCTGGTGTTTCCCATCTAGGAGGTTCCACTATGGAGATTCCTGTCCATCACCCTCAGATGCAATTGTCTCCATACGCTTACCTTCCAAGTCCCGGACTGCAGAATCCGGGACCGGCAGCCGTGTGACACCGGAAGTTGCATCGACGTAACTTCCGGTGTCGCTTTGCCCTTCTATGGGCACCAAAAATGGCCGCCGCCAGCTTTGAAAGTCGCTTCTACGCATGTCAGGAAGTGCGTCGACGCAACTTCTGGTGTTGCTCTGCCTATCTATGGGCACCAAAAATGGCCGCTGCCGACACCGGAAGTAGCGTCTATGCACTTCCGGACATGCGTAGATGCGACTTTTGAAGCCGGCGGTGGCCATTTTTGGTGCCCATAGAAGGGCAAATCAACAAAAAATGGCCGCCGGCAGGAGAAAATAACAGAGAAAAACGGGAGACAAAGTGATACGGGGGACCACCGGGAAAAGGTAAGTAAAAACGGGGGTTTCCCGGGGAAACCGGGGTACTTGGCAGCTATGCATACGGTATCTAGTACCCCTGCAGCCTCTGACTCTGCCCCACATCACTGCTGGGTTGAAGGGTCACGGACGTGTGACAGACCCCCCAAGTGTCTCTATTTTCCAGGGAGAGTCCCGGATTTACAAAAGCCATCTTGGTTTTCTGATTTGATCCCAGAATGTCCTGCTTTTCCTTAAGACGCCCCTGTTTTCATAGGGAAAATGTTGGAGGGTGTGCAGATATGCGGCCCCTGAGCCCAGGAGATAAGTAACTAAGCAACCTTTAGAAGACATCTGGAGGCAGCCCGGTATAGGGAAGTTTTTTTTTTTTAAAAAAAAAGGTTAACGTTTTATTGTGTTTTTATGTATTTTGGAAGCCGCTCAGAGTGTCTGGGGCAACCCAGTCAGGTGGGTGGGGTAGGAATAATAAATTTGCTGTTGCTGTTGTTGAATAAAGGTAAAGGTAAAGGGACCCCTGACCATCAGGTCCAGTCGTGTCTGACTCTGGGGTTGCGGCGCTCATCTCGCTCTATAGACCGAGGGAGCCGGCGTTTGTCTGCAGACAGCTTCCGGGTCATGTGGCCAGCATGACAAAGCCGCTTCTGGCGAACCAGAGCAGCGCACGGAAACACCGTTTACCTTCCCGCCGGAGCAGTTCCTATTTATCTACTTGCACTTTGATGTGCTTTCGAACTGCTAGGTGGGCAAGAGCTGGGACCGAGCAATGGGAGCTCACCCCGTCGCGGGGATTCGAACCGCCGACCTTCTGATCAGCAAGCCCTAGGCTCAGTGGTTTAACCCACAGCGCCATCTGGGAATAGGATGTCCCTATTTTCACCGGATAAATGTTGGAGGGTATGCACTTACCCACACCAAGAAATTTGGCGAGTTAAATGGATTTGGGCCACACAGCCAGCAAATCAGTTCTCCAGCCTTTCCAGGCAGCTTTCAAAATGCAAGAACGACCACAGGAGGGAAAGCGCTTGCTGTTTACAGTTATTTCCTTTGACAGAACTGTACCCGAGAATTACAAGCCAAGAATTCTATAACATTCAGCTGTTGGGTTGATTTAGCTGGCCTCATGCCTCAAATCCCACAGAGAAAGGTTGAGCAGCCTTCCATTTATGTGAGAGGTCAATGAACATTAAGATCGAGACGACACACCAAAAATACTATTATTAGCCGCACATTAATCATTTCTTTCCTAAGAGATGGCAACTGTGCTTAGGAGGACGAGCGTGACACATGGAAAACATCGCTCCGACTCACAATTTTCTGCATTCCACACAATACAAAAAGCCTTATGGTGGCTTCTAATCCTGCATTTGCTGATGCAGTTTTAATGAGGAGGCAATGAGGTATTCATTAGCAGGCAGCATGGGGAGTGGTTAACTCTTCCCAGAAGACCAGTTCTCCCCCAGTCAATTTTTTTTTATCCCGTCTTGGAATCAGAAAAGGGAGAAAATCCAGCTAATATATTGGGAGGTACAGGCAGTAAGCTAAAGCTAAAAAGGTAAAGGACCCCTGGACCAGGCCCGTCCTAGCCATAGAGGCTAGTGGCGCGGAGAACCACGGTGCCGGGCGCTGGAGGGCGCTGGAAGGGCGCCAAGTGAGCGCAGGGTTCCGGCGATCTGGCCAGGACTGCGCTCCTTCTCTGAGGACTCTGCGCTGCGCCTCCTTCTCGTTTCCCCAGCGCTGGGTTCCGCTCAGTCGAGCTTCGCCAAGAGCTGCTTGGGCGCTGTGCGCGCGCTGGTGACAAAGCTTGACTGAGCGGAACCCAGCGCTGGGGAAACGAGAAGGAGGCGCAGCGCAGAGTCCTCGGAGGTGGCCTCCTGCTGCTGCCGCGGTCCACTTGGCACTCCTGTGCCCTTGGAGAGGCGCTGGAGGGGGGTGCTGGAGGGTGGTGCTGGAGGGACCTAGCGCCAGGGCGCTGGGTGGGCTTAAGACGGCCCTGCCCTGGACAGTTAAGTGCAGTCAAAGGCGACTCCGGGGTTGTGGCGTTCATCTCGCTTTCAGGCCGAGGGAGCCGGCGTTTGTCCGCAGGCAGCTTTCCGGGCCATGTGGCCAGCAGGACTAAACCGCTTCTGGCACAACGGGACACCGTGATGGAAACCAGACCGCCAGCAGGACTAAACCGCTTCTGGCGCGACAGGACACCGTGATGGAAACCAGACCGCACAGAAATGCTGTTTACCTTCCCGCCACAGCAGTACCTATTTATCTACATTGGTGTGCTTTTGAACTGCTAGGTTGGCAGGAGCTGGGACAGAGCAACGGGAGCTCACCCCGTCGTGGGGATTCGAACCGCTGACCTTCCAAGAGGCTCAGTGGTTCGCAGTAGGGTAGGTTCAAGCATAGCAGCTGTTGATTCTCTCCTGCAAATGCTGCCTCCGTCTATGTGAACTAGCAAACACAGGTTCAGAAACCCCCCGATTTACTTCAAATGTGTATTTCCGACTTTGAAAATGTGTGAAAGAAGCATTGAAACCTATACTCCTTTATATCCCTGCTTGACAAGCTAATAGCAACCAATGGTCATATGATAAGAAAAACAGGTGTGTAAAAGATTTGTCGAGCATCTAGTTTCAGTCTGCATCCAGCCCAGTTCCATGAAGGTTGTACAGATTACCAGAAGCTTCGGCAGAGAGTGTTAACTCACCTCATTGACAATCGTCTCATTATCTATGAAGTCAGCAAAGGCAACGGAAGGTGTCCAGGGGTCATTCTGGTTATAGATGCTGGTGCTATATGGTTCCTCCTCCTTGCGCTTGGTGACAGCCAGCTTATACCTGAAAAGTAGAGTAGCAACACAAAAAAAACAGCAGCAGCAACAGAAAACAAAATGAAGCATCGCTGAATCTGAACGGTACCCCCACTTTCCTACATATGAGGCCCAGCATCACGCTATGGCGCTGTCTTTGCTCGTGGCCGACCACAGCTGGCAAGACAGTGGGTGCTCTCCTGAAATTTGGACATGGGATGCTTGCCGACAGGTGAGGTGGCTCCTTACTGCCCTTCCAAAGCAAAATGTGATTTCCCACACTATCAGGGGTTTTGTGTGCTGCAAGTGGGCCATTTGAAAACTTGCAACCACTATAGCCTTTGTGTGGCTGGGTGCCAATTTATGACCCTATTTTTTTAATAATAATAATAATAATAATAATAATAATAATAATAATTTTAAATAGTGCTAAACACTTCCCCAGCAAATATGTTTTTTAAATGAAATATACACAGTGGTACCTCGGTTTTTGAATGTCTCCGTTGACAAACATTTCAGTTTTCAAACGCCATAAACCTGGAAGTAAATACTTTGGTTTTTTAATGCACCTCGGAAGTCGAACATGAAACACGGTTTCCGCATTGAGTTTTCCGTTTTGAGGCTTCCGTACCGAGTTTTCGGTTTTTGAAAGTTTCGGAACTTGAACGGTCTTCCGGAACGGATTACGTTCGAAAACCGAGGTACCACTGTAGATCCTTCTACAATGCCTTAATGATGTTATGAAGTCTGTCTGTCTGTCTGAATCTAAAATATATTTCTGGTCAGCACCCTTTTAGCAACATAGTTGATGATAATGACCAGAAAAAAGTGGGTCATAATATGGCACCCATTGCAAAAGGGTTTATTTTCACAGTTATGTCATTGTGCCCATGGCAAAGCCCTAAAACAAAAAAAGAACAGTGCTAAAGGAATCTACATATGTAGAGATTGTGATGCTCTTCCAGAAAAAGTTGGACTTTCTGTGGCTTGAGAAAAGACGGAGGAACCATGGGGGGGAAAACAGGAAGAAAATGACTGGATGATGGGTCTGTGATGTCACATAAGAAGCAATCACTACCTGCCCCAACTGATAGCTCTCTCCATTGGATCCGTCTCTGGAAGGTGGTCCCCAGAAAAGCTGATGGGCTGGATCCGGTAGCCACGATTATGGCCCCATTTGTTCTTGCTCTTTGATGCAAAATATATGTATCTTGGCATGTCGTCGTGTAAGCGAAAGGCAGCCTTGTCTTCCGTCTCTAAGACTTTCTTCACCAGTTTCATCCGGTTGATCTCATGTTCCGGGCTCCAAGGGACCTTCACTTTTTCAAAAGTCATGTCGTTGGCTACCAAGGAATTTTGAACACCTAGAAAGAGGGATGGGCGGGGGTAGAACGGTAGTGAAAATTTATATTCTCAAGATCCTTCGTATATGTCCATACTGGTGGAGCTATTCGGCAGAGACCCTACCTGCCTGCAGACTGTCTCACCAGAGTAGTGCATGCTCTGGTTATCTCCCGCCTGAACTACTGCAATGCGATCTACGTGGGGCTACCTTTGAAGGCATACCTGCCAAGTTGCTGTCAGAGAAATAAGGGACCGGGCCGGAAATAGCAGACCGAAAGTAGCGCTGCCGCCATTTTGGAACTGGGCGGAGCATGCTCAGAAGTGACTTTTGATGCTGCTTTGCCCAGTTCCAAAATGGCCGCCACGCCAGAAGTCGCACTGCAGCCATTTTGGAACTGGGCAGAGCAGCATCAAAAGTCACTTCTGAGCATGCTCCGCCCAGTTCCAAAATGGGCACCGTGCCAAAATAAACCGGGGAAAAACAAAAAAATCTGTTTTTTCAGCTAGGACCAGCTGGAAAAATGGGGATTTCCCGGGGAAAACGGGAGACTTGGCAGCTATGCTTTGAAGGTGACTAGAAAACTACAACTAATCCAGAATACAGCAGCGAGACTGGCGACTGAGAGCAACTGCAAGGACCATATAACACCAGTCCTAAAAGATCTTCACTGGCTCCCAGTACATTTCAAAGAATAATTCAAAGTGTTGGTGCTGACCTTTAAAGCTCTAAACAGGCTTGGCCCTGTAAACCTGAAGGAGCATTTCCGCGCTCATAGTTTCCACGCTCATAGTTGAGATCCAGCTCTGAGGGCCTTCTGGAGGTTCCCTCACTGTGAGACATGAAGCTTTGGGGAACTAGGCAGAGGGCCTTCTTAGTAGTGGCACCCTTCCTGTGGAATAACCTCTCATCAGATGTCAAGGAGGTAAAGAACTACACAACTTTTAGAAGACAGCTGAAGGCAGTCCTGTCTCGGGAAGTTTTTTATGTTTGACATCTTTTTTTATAAAAAAAAATGTGCTGGAAGCCGCCCAGCCAAATGGGATGGGTATAAATAATAAAATCATTTATTATTATTATTATTATTATTATTATTATTATTATTGGCATGCAGAAACAGCGGAGAGACAAGCCTAATGTTCTGGATTTATCATCATGTATGGATTACAAAGGTCTTGCCTACAAAGGTCCGTATAGTTAAAGCTATGGTTTTCCCAGTAGTGATGTATGGAAGTGAGAGCTGGACCATAAAGAAGGCTGATCGCTGAAGAATTGATGCTTTTGAATTATGGTGCTGGAGGAGACTCTTGAGAGTCCCATGGACTGCAAGAAGATCAAACCTATCCATTCTTAAGGAAATCAGCCCTGAGTGCTCCCTGGAAGGACAGATCGTGAAGCTGAGGCTCCAATACTTTGGCCACCTCATGAGAAGAGAAGACTCCCTGGAAAAGACCCTGATGTTGGGAAAGATGGAGGGCACAAGGAGAAGGGGACGACAGAGGACGAGATGGCTGGACAGTGTTCTTTTTTTTTAAATGATATTTATTCATTTTTTCCCATCACCAAACCTGAACATTGTTCTTCATGCTTGTGGCTGGACAGTGTTCTTAAAGCTACAAACATGAGTTTGACCAAACTGCGGGAGGCAGTGGAAGACAGGAGTGCCTGGCGTGCTCTGGTCCATGGGGTCACGAAGAGTCGGACACGACTAAACGACTAAACAACAACAACAACAATGGATTACAAGCTCAGCAAGGGCAAAAAAAGAGAACTGGAATAACTGTAGACTTAAAATCTAAGCTTTACAGTGAGGGAGTGTGAGCGACTGGCACAAGAGGGGACAGCTAAGGGCATGAGCGGGAGGTTGTAACATGCCATTGAACCCCTGAAAGGTGCTAATCAAACCCAAGAGTTCCATGGAATCACAGTCAAAAACATTATTTTAGATGGACTTGGGAAATCCAGACACAGGTTGTTCCTATGACAAAGGGCAATAAAGCAGTATATAGATGTGGTTGCTCCAAGGGTGCCCTCTCCTGGCAGAAACTTTGCCACTCAGTTCATGGGGATCTAGTAGGAATGTCAGCAAATTCCATCAGAAAGGGGAGCAGAAATTCACCCAATTTGCATGTTTGTCCAAGGTCAGTAATGGAAACTGTGCAAGCAAATACAAGTCACATTTACTATCATCATCATCATCATCATCATCATCATCATTTTTTCAGTCTGCAAATGTTACACAAGTGGTTATTTCCTGCTATGGTTTTGACCAGGGGTCAGCAAACTTTTTCAGCAGGGGGCCGGTCCACTGTCCCTCAGACCTTGTGGGGGGCCGGACTATATTTTTTTTGGGGGGGGGGGAATGAACAAATTCCTATGCCCCACAAATAACCCAGAGGTGCATTTTTAATAAAAGGACACATTTTGCTCATGTAAAAACATGCTGATTCCTGGACCGTTCGGGGGCTGGATTTAGAAGAAGAAGAAGAGTTTGGATTTGATATCCCACTTTATCACTACCCGAAGGAGTCTCACAGCGGCTAACAATCTCCTTTCCCCTCCTCCCCCACAACAGACACCCTGTGAGGTGGGTGGGGCTGAGAGACTTCAGAGAAGTGTGACTAGCCCAAGGTCACCCAGCAGCTGCATGTGGAGGAGCGGAGACGCGAACCCTATTCCCCAGATTACGAGTCTGCCGCTCTTAACCACTACACCACACTGGCTCTTGGCAATTGGGCCGCATCCGGCCCCCGGGCCTTAGTTTTGACATTTCCCTCCTATTGAAATGAACTGTACAATTAATTACAGTTGTACCTTGGGTTACAAACACTTCGGGTTACAGACTCCGCTAACCTGGAAGTAGTACCTCGGGTTAAGAACTTTGCTTCAGGATGAGAACAGAAATCGTGCTCTGGCGGCGTGGTGGCAGCAGGAGGCCATAGCAGATAGCAAGATGAATAGCTAAGGTTTCAGTGGAAGCTGAACCGCAGAATGGAAATGGCGCTTGTTGCAACAAACCCGAAACAGGGTGGAAATCGCGGCCCCCTGGCATCCCTAGGATGCGGGGTGGGAAGAATGAGATAGCACCCGGCGGCAAGAAGCAGAGCTGCCAAAAACGGCGGAAGACAGAGCAAAAGTGCCGCGATCAAAGTGATTTCATACTGCCAAGACCTTACCTCCCACATCCAAGTCCACTTTGTAGTTGATGAAATGCGTGTGGATCGTCCCAAGGGTGTGCTCTGCAACTCTGTTGCCATAGTCCAGCCCATCGCCGTAGAGGAAAGATGAGGTTATATACCCACTGGCTCTGACTTTGCTTTCAATAGCACCGTTTGGGTGGAAAATGAACTCCCAGACATAGTCATAGTTCCCCATAGTAGCTACAGAACGAAAGACTAGCGCAGAGGCAGGCAACCCCCCATAGTAGAGAGACTGGAGGTTGGAGTAATGCCGCCGGAAGGGGGCCTCCACATTCTGCTCAAAAACGCAGATGGAGTTCTTCTGCACCTCCGGAGTCAAGGTCTCAATTAAATAAGCGGCGTCGAGGTAAGTGGCAGAGTAAGGGCAATCGACTCCGCGGACAAGGGGGTACGTAAACCTCCCCATGGCAAAATTGACATCCATATATCGGGTGGACATCCCACCTGGGCAGTTGGAACCGTAGACAGACATGGCGTCCTGCACACTGAGTTGGTAGACAATCCTTTGGCCCTTAAATCGGACGTCGTAGATGCTGGGTCCCCTGTTCACGTCCATCCTGAAAGCAAAACTCCAGGATGGGGAAATGACCTGGTTGTTCCTTACACTATAGCGTGGTCCGCAGGGCTCATAGTGCAAAGGACCAGATCCCAGAGAGGGGGCCCTTTGGTCGATCGAAGCAAACCCCCCGTCGGAGGAGACTCTCTTGACTTTTGCCACTTTCACGCGATTCGCTTTGAATTCCTTTTCCAGCTCCTGCAAGCCGTCATAATACTGACCGTTATAAAACACTTTTGGCACACTCCAGTGAGAGATGTTGAGGCTGCTGTGGTTTAGCAACAGCTCGAATCCCACCGGGTGCAGGAAGAAGCCCTTGACATTCTGGAAGAGGGAAAACCAGGTGGCACGATCTCCAGACTGGAACCCCCGGGGGGCTGAGGTGAGGGCCGAAAAGTCGCTCCCATTGTGACCAAACACCTTATTGAAGAAAGTGGCTGCCTCCAGCAGCTTCCCTCCCAATAGGAAATTCCCAATTTGTTCGTATTCGTTCCCCATCACAGTTCGGCCGTGGTAAGATAACTTGCCTCCATATTTCTCGACTGTCACATCCCGATGGTACGTTGGCGCCGGGAGCGGGCCCACCACATACTCTGTGATGTTTGGTTCTGCCTGGTTTCCAAAGTACACCACAGCCAGCGCCTGCCGAACAGGCATCGGCCCTCCATGATCAAGGAATTTCAGCACCTGTTCCTTGCGGGGCACCTCCACATCCAAGTAGTAAACGCAGTTATCAGAAGAGTTGGCGTGATAAGCATCCACCAAGGGCAGGCCCAGGTGAGACTGCAGGTACTTCAGCACCACGGCCATCTCTTCTGTGGACAGGTCAGCAAATACCAGGCTCTGGTCATTGTGCTTTCCGTCCAGGGAATCCAGAGACCCTGCAGCGCAGCGAACAAGGGTCTCCTTCCTGGTCAGCAACACGCACACCAAGGCAAAAATGGTAACCAGAGCGAGCAGCAGGAGAACGAGCAGGGCTTTCGGGCTCATCGCGGCAAAGGAATGCTTCAGAGCCCCGTCAAGTAGCTCTCACCAAGTCCGTCCCAACGACCGCTCATTTGGCTGCTGGGTCAACGCAGCTGGGAAAATGACTCAGTCCAGGAAATGCTAGATGATTAGGTAGAGGCCAAAAGGAAGAGGCCTGAAGTACGTGAGTAACAAAAAAACAAGGACCACCCTATCAGAACAGCTGGTTCATCGCAGAGTTACGCAGTTATAGATCTGAACACCAGAGAGAAGGACATCTGAGGACTCTCTGTGGCAGTCACAGTGACAATGGAGAGCATGGCACATCACCTCGTCCCTCCCCATTATGGAAAGTTCCCTGACCTGACTGTTATGTTGGTTATTCTAGTTCAGAGGTCCCTTATTTCTCTCTCCCCCCCCCGACATATTAATGGGCTTGATTTTCATACTCTTGGAAACCAGCCTTCGCTCCAGCAGCAGGGAGGGTGTGTATGTGTGTCTCGTTCAGTTATTAAAAAGGAGACGAGAGCAGCGAAGAATGAAATTCCACCTGGAATTTGAACCCAAGGCTCCTTCCAGATGTCATGAATTGTGTGCACGGTGCTATTGGGGGCAGTTAAACACGATTGCACTTTTAACATGATTCGCGCACGCTAAAAATTTGGGGTGGTTAGAGCAAGAGCAATGTGCTGAAATGTATCCTCCACATTCTCCCTGTTGGTGTCAAGACCCTGCCATTCATCCCTGTGGGGTTTTGTGTGGACATAAGGGATAGATTAGCACAGTGGACCCAGGTGGCGCTGTGGTTAAACCACTGAGCCTAGGGCTTGCTGATCAGAAGGTCGGCGGTTCGAATCCCTGCGACGGGGTGAGCTCCCGTTGCTTAGTCCCAGCTCCTGCCCACCTAGCAGTTCGAAAGCACCTCAAAATGCAAGTAGATAAATAGGAACCGCTACAGTGGGAAGGTAAATGGCGTTTCCATGTGCTGCTCTGGTTTGCCAGAAGCAGCTTTGTCATGCTGGCCACATGACCTGGAAGCTATACGCCGGCTCCCTCGGCCAATAATGCGAGATGAGCACGCAACCCCAGAGTCGGTCAAGACTGGGCCTAATGGTCAGGGGTCCTTTTACCTTTTATCTTAAGGGATAGATTAGCACAGCGGTCTCAGCCTGAACATCAAAACTTACATAGGTGTAAAAATGAAAGCATAGCGGTATTGTGTCACAACACAGCTAGGACACGGGTGGCGCTGTGGTCTAAACCACCGAGCCTCTTGGGCTTGCTGATCAGAAGGTCGGCAGTTCGAACCCCTGCAACAGGGTGAGCCCCCGTTGCTCTGTCCCAGCGCCTGCCAACCTAGCAGGTCATATGCATGCCAGTGCAAGTAGATAAAATAGGTACCGCTGTGGTGGGAAGGTAAACGGCATTTCCGTGCGCTCTGGTTTGCATCACGGTGTCCCGTTGTGCCAGAAGTGGTTTAGTCATGCTGGCCAAATGACCCGGAAAGCTGTCTGTGGACAAACACCGGCTCCCTCGTCCTGAAAGCGAGATGAGCGCCACAACCCCATAGTCGCCTTTGACTGCACTTAACTGTCCAGGGGTCCTTTACCTTTTTTACCTTTACAACTAACTTACACTTAGGGGAAAAGAAGGGGGAGAAGCTTGTCCCTTTTTACAAAGCCCACGTTTCCTGTTGGTGCTGTATACTCCTATTCCTGAGGGGGGGGGGGAGGTCTGCAAATAAGCATGATTGTTAACAAAAGTGCGCAAATGAAAATAGGTTGGCATGGCGTCATAGCAAAAGTAGCTCATAAAGAGGGGGAAATGAGAATGGCAGGAACATGGACAACAGAATGGGGAAAGTTAATGTAGGGATGCAATAATGTGCGAACATTGGAGAAGCATATCAGAACCGATACAGTTGGATTGGGTGTGGACAGCAGACCTTCCAAATGTCCCTATTTTCCAGGGACGTCCCTGATTTAGAGAAGCCATCCTGGTTTCTGATCTGATCCTGGAATGTCCCACTTTTCCTTAGGATCTCCCCAATTTCATTGGAGAAATGTTGGAGGGTATGGAATTCTCCTACCCCTGAGCTGTCAGAAGGCAATCCTATATAGGGTTTTTTAAAAAAAAACAAAAAACAAAATGTTTAATGTTTTATTATGCTTTTATATATGTTGGGAGGGACCCAGGTGGCGCTGTGGGTTAAACCACAGAGTCTAGGGCTTGCTGATCAGAAGGTCGGCGGTTCGAATCCCTGCGACGGGGTGAACTCCTGTTGCTCGGTCCCAGCTCCTGTCCACCTAGCAGTTTGAAAGCACATCAAAGTGCAAGTAGATAAATAGGGACCGCTCCGGCGGGAAGGTAAACGGCGTTTCCGTGCGCTGCTCTGGTTCACCAGAAGCAGCTTTGTCATGCTGACCACATGACCCGGAAGCTGTCTGCGGACAAACGCCGGCTCCCTCGGCCTATAGAGCGAGATGAGCGCCGCAACCCCAGAGTCGGACACGACTGGACCTGATGGTCAGGGGCCCCTTTACCTTTATATGTTGGGAACTGCCTAGAGTGGCTGGGGCAACCCAGTCAGATGTGTGGAGTATAAATAGTAAAATTATTATTATGGAATGGGACACCACTATTTTCATTGGAGGGAATGGGACAACCCTGTAGAAATTGATGCCAAATGCACTCTTATTACATCAATGACATATTTCTGCATGCACCCCAAATAACACAGTCGTCTGGGTAAGCTGTGGGCCCTGGGCTTTACTTGCATGGTGGAGATGGGTGCTTCCTTTGAACTATTTCCAGAAAATAGCAGTAGCACTCCTAACAAAATCAGAACAACACATTACCAGGTGACAGGAAGCCATGCCGTGCAGCACACCAAGAAAGTTCAACCGAACTGCAGCTGCCCTTTGCGGAAAAGCTTGAGATAAGCCTGGGGGGGGGGGATGTGGATGACGGATGTGCTAGTCAGCAACTGCTATGGGTTGAAGAAGTAAACCCAGAAGCCAAGATGCAGGGTGCCTAAGGAGGTCAGCAAGACGGATGAACACCTTTTAGGCTGGGACTGGGAAGTTCTTAGTGCTGCATGTAAGGCAATTTCAGATTCTGGATGCAATGGTCTTCCAGAAGAAGAAGAAGAAGAAGAAGAGTTTGGATTTGATATCCCGCTTTATCACTACCCGAAGGAGTCTCAAAGTGGCTAACAATCTCCTTTCCCCTCCTCCCCCACAACAGACATCCTGTGAGGTGGGTGGGGCTGAGAGACTTCAGAGAAGTGTGACTAGCCCAAGGTCACCCAGCAGCTGCATGTGGAGGAGCGGAGACGTGAACCCGGTTCCCCAGATTAGGAGTCTTCCGCTCTTAACCACTACACCACACTGGCTCTCTTCCAGGAACCCTCCTCTTGAGATGGTAATACATACGGCTTCAGAATGTGGCAAGCCAAACTCATTCTGTCAAGTGGGGATCTGGACTTCTGCTCCAAAGTCCTGCCCTGAATGGAGCACTGGGAGTTTTGCAGTTACTTGCAGAGTTGGGATGCTTTCTGTGTCTAGGTGTGTATAAAAAGCTGGAGAAAGTGGAAAGGTTAAGGGGCGAGGGCAGTGACGTGGTGTGTGTGGGGTGGGGCACAGGGGCGGTTGCCCCAGGTGCAAAATTGTTAGGGGCGCAAAATTGGCACAACACCCGGTTGAAAATGGTTTCTCCATGTGAGCCAGGAAGTGACCTCTCCAGACAACGGAATGACTCTTACAGTCATACCTCGTGTTGCGTTAGGTTCATATTGCGTCTTTTTGGCTTGTGAACGCGGCAAACCCAGAAGTGTATACTTCCGGGTTTCGCCGTGCGCTCAGAAGCGTTCTGCGCGCTTTGCGCATGTGAAGCATTCTGTGCGCTTCGCACATGCGCAGAAGCGCTCTATCATGCTCTGTGCTTGCACAGAAGCGCTGCTTTAGTTGCGGACTTTTCGGGGTGCAAATGGCACCCCGGAACGGATCATGTCCACAACTAGAGGCATCACTGTATTTTCTTATCTCTGCAGCTACAATCTCTCCTGGGTGAACATGGACACTGTTAGGCAGTTGAATGTGCATGTGTTATGCTAGTGAGCAGGAGGGGAATTCACAGCAGCAGTTGGAGCTTGGGAAAGCAGTCTATTTTGGAAGTCCAGACTCGGAGGTAGAGGAGACTGTTTTCGGCTTCTTCAGACTCTGGGGACCAGTGGAAGAAAAACTGCAGGAGGTCAAGCTGGACCTGTGGTGCGCTGACCAGGAGATAACCTGAATTACTGGCAGCTGGTTTAAGTGAGTCAGCCATGCTGGTTTTCATTGTTGAAATATATCATCAGTTAAAAACATGTTCAGGAGCCTAGATCTGCAGCTTGGATCAAGGCATAAATTAAAGCTGATGCAGGAAACAGTTTGAATGGAAAAAGCAGGAGCCCTTCCTTAAATGTTGGAGGGTGTGGTGCTGTGGGTTAAACCACAGAGCCTACGGCTTGCCGATCAGAAGGTCGGCAGTTCGAATCCCCGCGACGTGGTGAGCTTCCGTTGTTCGGTCCCTGCTCCTGCCAACCTAGCAGTTCAAAAGCATGTCAAAGTGCAAGTAGATAAATAGGTACCGCTACAGCGGGAAGGTAAACGGCGTTTCTGTGCGCTGCTCTGGTTTGCCACGCCGGCTCCCTCAGCCAGTAAAGCGAGATGAGCGCCGCAGCCAAAGAGTCGTCCGCGACAGGACCCTAACGGTCAGGGGTCCCTTTACCTTTATGTAAGCACTGAATAAAGAGGTCCTGAGAGCCACATTTGGCTGTCAGCCCTGAGATGGAAGACAGGCCTCATTCAGTTCAAGCGTGAGCTAAAGACATCAAAGTCTAACAATAGGTCCAAGAAAGGAACCTTTGGGGGGGAAAATAATTTTAAAAAAATACATAAACACGAAAAAAGACAGTTAGAAATTGGGAATTTGAGGATGGGGGAGGTACAGCCACCCTTGATTTCTGAACACTTCAGCTAAGTAATAGCTATTATGTTCAGATTTGAGGCACCACAATATAAGGAGCCAGCGAACAAAACTGGAAACGATTCAGAGATCTGTGATCATAGTTAAAGCCAGCTCTAGATGATGAATCCCATAAGAAAAAGGGGAATGAACTGCAAAACATAGAAAGATGACTAAGGCAAGGATCCAACAGACTGAAGGACTAGTTTTTTTTCTTTTGTTTTTTTGAAGAGGCTCTTGGCCTTCCGTTTCTCAAAGCGCAGCAGGCCCACCTCATGCTGGGAAAGGAAGATTTCAAAGCAGTTGAAATCTTGCCGGGGTGGGTTGAGTGGAGGTCAACTATTTAAAGGGTGAAAAGTTAGAAAAAAACACCAGGCCAGCAGAAGGATAAAGGGTGCTGTCATGGGAGAGAGATTGCACGAGATCTCGCCCAAAATCAGCACCGATGCCAGTGCATGCGAGGAAGCCGCCTCACGGACCTCTGCCGCCTGAGGCGTGTCCTCATACCGCCTAATGACTGGGCCGGCCCTGGTTTCCCAGATGCTTCAGGAGCGCATTTGGTGTGGGTGTACCCAGCCAGTGAAAGCTCAAAGGTTTCCCCTTAGAATTGACGTAGCCTGTTATTTCCTGAGCAAGGGGCCCTCAGCACCTCTCGGGGCTTTTTGTCCTCAGGGCAGCTTTCCAGGAAACAACCAGCAGGAAAGCTGCCATTTGGGAACCGTAGCTCATTCCGAGAGCAATATGTTACAAGGTTCCCCCTTCCAACCGCCCCTGCCCTGGACAAAACAATATATCCTCCAGAGTCTAGCCCCTGCGTGGTGGGGCCTAGATGTCAACATGCCGCCTTTGAGGAGGGGCAGCTGGCTGGGAGACTGCAGTCAAAGAGCCTCACGATGCTCCAAGCTGCAATGCGAGGCCTTTTTGAGCTCAAAACATCGTAAAAACACTCCCCTGCCCCAACCTGGTTGAGGTCTATGAGTGGACCTACCCATTGATCTGCAATGTCCGGCGAGCCCATAGCGGGTTGGAAAATATTGGTGGTGGAAGGTATTAGCGGCTGGACGATGTTCATCCATGATCCACATCTATGGGGTCACCAATACAGACACTCCAAGTGTCCTGATTTTCCAGGGACAGCCCTGGAATTACAGAATCCGTCCTAACTTTTGATTTGATCCTGGAATGTCCTGGTTTTCCTTTTCCCCTCGCCTCTGCATCTCAGAGAACAATTTAAGGTGGTGTTTGTGTAGATGCAAAATGCATACTGAAAATAAAATCCCTGAGCTAAATGAAGGAAACGGTGACATACGAAGCCCTTCCTATAACTCTGAAGGAAAACGTCAACAAGCAGCTTTGAATTCTGCAATTGCAATGCTTCGGCAGCCAGCCATTTCTTAGAAAACACAGGGAGTATTTATTCCTTTATTGTAGGAGCCTTACACTGTCTGCTCAGGAGTAAGCCTCATTGTATTCTGTGGAGCTTACTCCCAGGTAAGGTGTAAACTACAGCCTTACACTTCAATCCTAATTATTTTTATTCAGAACTAAGTCACACTAAGTTCAATAGGATTTACTCTCTGGTATGTTCCTGATCATTCCCAGGTTTGTTTGTTTTTATTATCATTATTCTTCCTGCCTTTTTCAAGGCATCGTATAGTTAACTTTTTCCCCCATACCATTCATTTGTGGAAGGCGCTGCACATATTCCCTTCCCTCACACATTTCTTTTCTTTACAACAACCCTGTGAGGTAGCCTCGGTGGAGAGGTTGTAACTGGCCCAAAGAGACCAATGTAGGTGCGCATACGACGTGCATGTGTGCGCCAAGATCAAAGGCAGGAGGCGCTTCCTGACGCAGAACAGAATGCCCTGTTTTTATCGGAGAAATGTTGGAGGGTGTGATCTCAGCTTCAGGGGGATGGCAACCACATCTAGAACAGGCTGAAAACTGTTATCCCTGAGCCTGTATCTAGCTACAGCACCTATCAGGATTGAGTTTGTTTCTTGGCCATTACAGTGGTACCTCAGGTTACAAACGCTTCAGGTTACAAACCCAGAAATAGTACCTCGGGTTAAGAACTTTGCTTCAGGATGGGAACAGAAATTGTGCTCCGGCAGCACGGCGGCAGCAGGAGCCCCCATGAGCTAAAGTGGCGCTTCAGGTTAAGAACAGTTTCAGGTTAAGAACGGATCTCCAGAACGAATCAAGTTCTTAACCAGAGGTACCACTGAACTGATTCCAGATACTGGATCTGCACTTCCAGCGTCTCACCTACCTGGGATGGAAATGAAAAATGGGGCTGGGCGACATCTGCTGTCTGGCACTGCTAAATTCCAAATCCCTAGATACCTTTGCAGAGCGGCTTCACACAGTGCGGATCCTGGCTGCTTCACACACATTCTGCAAAAGTACCGCAGGAAAAATGGGGGCGAGGAGGGGGACCAGATCAACTGAACTGCCTTCTACTATATGGACAAGTTAAAATATAATGTTATGAAGTACTGGAAATTAGGCTTAAGTTGAACACTTGGGGTGGGGAAACACCTTCATTCTTACGAATGCTTCTGCACTGAAAACAAGTTGATTGTGGAGATGGTTGAATGTCCATTGCTGGAAATTTTCCAGGAAAAGCTGGAAAGGAATCTGTTTATCCTTTAAGTACAGGATATCCTGCTCACTGCATCATTGGACTCCTATGGTCTTTATCTCAAGTCTATAGCTCATTCTGAATTCATTTGGAACGATCACTGCATGTTCCCCACAATCCTTTACCGTTCAGCTGAGCTTTGCTTGACTTTTCACAAAGTCCCCATGCTTTCCGCTTCTGCTTTGCAGACACGCTGCCAGGCAAACCTAGGGCCTACCCTCGCCACCTCAATAATCAGCTTTTGGCCTGCCTTTTCCAGGTACGAACCACATCGGCATCTCTGCTGCAGTGTTCACATAAGATGTTCACTAAAGCAAAAATCGCTTTTCTCCTAACCGGTAGTAATGCGAAAAGGTTTTCTGATACAATAACATGATGCTTTCCCCTGTAAGGTGTGTTTGGCATAAAACGTTTATTCATTTGTCTCAGATCCTCTCTGCTTTTCACTCCCCACCTACTCAGTGGTACCCACAACACAAACCCCCTCCCTCTCCGCCTCAACCTCTTTCTGCTTGCCTACTTCCAGCCCCAGCTCACTCATTCCGTGGCACTTATGGCCCCGAGCCCAGTGCTCTTCATTCCCGGAGGTGCTGAGAACAGTGGCCCAGCAGGGCAAGCTGAAAAGAGGGAGCTCCAGGCAGCCGCAAGCAGCCACTCAGGAAAAACACCACTGCCATCCTATTCCTGCCTTCTGGTTTTCGGCTGAAGCCTTTCCCTGCCCCATCACTACCAGGGATTTCTAAAACACTGACTCTTCCCAGGCCAACGCATGACCTTGGGGCAAGTGCAAGTGAGCAAGGGGCACAGGCAGGGAGGACTACATTTGTATGGGACCCAAACCCAGGGGTCAGCAAACTTTTTCAGCAGGGGGCCAGTCTACTGTCCCTCAGACCTTGTGGGGGGGGGGGCGGACTATCTATCTATCTATCTATCTATCTATCTATCTATCTATCTATCTATCTATCTATAAATGAACGAATTCCTATGCCCCACAAATAACCCAGAGATACATTTAAAATAAAAGGACACATTCTACTCATGTAAAAACACCAGGCAGGCCCCACAAATAACCCAGAGATGAATTTTAAATAAAATGACACATTCTACTCATGTAAAAACATGCTGATTCCCAGAATGTCCGCGGGCTCCGGATTGAGAAGGCGATTGGGCCGCATCTGGCCCCGGGCCTTAGTTTGGGGACCCCTGCCTTAGCCCCACTAGGGCTTACTTCTGAGGAGGCCGATGCAAGTCATCAAGGCCACTCAGAAGTGTATCTCCTTCCTCAAAAGGAGTCCATTCATTTGTAAATCTGCAACAGGAAGCCTTGCTCACTAGCCACTAGGTGGCACTGCCTACAAAGCAACAAAACCTGCAGTGTTCACGTCCTTCACCCATACGGGAGAGGTGATAAGGAAGCCTGCTTCAGAAGACAGGAGGGCTGTGCCCCTGGCAACTGATCTGCAGCACAGCTGATAGTTCAGTAGCACAGGCCACCGGGTCTATTATCTTAGCCTCGCAAAATAAACACCAAGAGGCCACCTCTGAAAGTTGAGAGTTGGGGTGGGGTGAGGACTTTGGACAATCTTTCTAGTATATACTCAAGCCAGTATCTTGGCAGAACAGGAAAATATACCGATGACTCTCCCCTCCGCCCTGCATCCCCACTCCTGGCAGATTCACTGCAAGGGACAGAGACATTATTTCACCATGGTTCAGAGTACCCACTGGTGCATTTGTTGGAAAAGGAGTCCGCTGGCAGGCAAGCACAAGGAAAACTAATATTTAAAAGTAAGAGAGGGAGGCTGAATTGCCTGGTCAGTGCTCTGCTTTTGAGTAGCATTCTTGGTCTTCTCCCACTAGGTGCAAACGGCACACACACAGAACCGTAGAGTTGGAAGGGACCCCAAGGGACACCTAGTCCAACCCCCTCAATACAGGAATCTTTTGCCCAATGTGGGCCTCGAACCCACAACTCTGAGATTAAGAGTCTCATGCTCTACCAGCGGAGCTATCCCCCCAGGGTGATCCATTCGAGCCTCCATCACAGACCAAGAACTATCCCACAGCAAGAACGGGACATTGCAGCAAGACACAGAAAGCAAGCCCCGTCGACTGCTGCAGCTGTGTGAAGGTGAAAAAATACACACACTTACCACCAACATCCAGGTCCACCTTGTAGCCGACGAAGTGGGTGTGGATGTTCCCCAGAGTGTGGTCCCCAACCCGGTTCCCGTAATCTAGCCCGTTGCCATAGAGGAAAGAGGAACTGATATAACCCGAGGCTCGGACTTTGCTTTCAATGGCCCCATTGGGGTGGAAGACAAAATCCCAGATGTAGTCGTAGTTGCCTATGCTCGACACCGAGCGGAAGACCAGTGCGGTGGCAGGCAGCCCCCCGTAGTAGATGGGACGAAGGTGGGAGTAATGGCGCCGGAGCGGAGCACCCAGGTCCTGCTCAAATACACACAGGGCGTCGCGGGTGACCAGGGGCCTTTCCGCTTGAGCTAGAGAGTGAATGTCAAGGTAGGTTGCAGAATAAGGGCAGTCGACGCCTCGAACCAGGGGGAAGGTGAGCCTGCCAATGCCAAAGCTCCCGTCCATGTAGCGGATTGACATCCCCCCAGGGCTGTTGGACCCGTAGACCGACATGGTGTCCTGCACACTGAGCTCATAGGCAACCCTTTGGCCTTTGAACCGGATGTCAAAGAGACACGGTCCCCTGCTCACGTCCATCCTGAAGGCAAAACTCCAGAAGGAGGAAAGGACTTGGTTGCCCCTCACGCTGTAACGTAGCCCGTGAGGCTCGTAACTCACAGGGCCCGCCGGCCCAGCGGAGGAAACATTAGGCTTCAACGAAGCAAAACCCCCTTCAGCCGGGACCCTCTGCACCTTCTCCACTTGCAGATGCCCCTCGGCAAATTCTCTCTCCAGCTCTGCCAAGTCCCGGAAATACTGGCCGCCGTAAAACACTTTCTTCACAGCCCAGAGGGAGAGGTCCGAGCTGCTGTGATCCAGCAGCACCTCCAGCCCAACTGGGTGTAAGAAGTAGCCAGTGACGTTCTGGAACAGGACGAGCCAAGTTGAGCGATCTCCAGACTTCAGTCCCCGCGGAGAGGTGGTCATTGCGGCCAGGTTGGTCCCGTCATAGTCCAAGACCTGCTGCATGAAACTCGGAGCTGTGGGGAACGCCACCCCATGCAGAAAGCGTGCCATCTGCTTGTATTCGGCGTCCAGCGGGGGCCTGCGATAATAAGGCAGCTGCCCTCCATATTTCTGCACCGTCACATCCTGGTGATAGGTCGGCTCTGGGAGAGGTCCCACCACATACTCAGTGACATTCGGAGCGGGCTGGTTTCCAAAATACACCACAGCCAGCGCCTGCCTAGGAGGGCGGATTCCTCCGTGATCCAGGAACGTGAGGGACTCCGCTTTGGGTGGCAACTGCAAGTCAATGGAATAAATGCAGTTGTCAGAGGGTCTCGCCTGCGAAGCATCTTCCAAAGTTGCCCCAAGGTTGGACTTCAGGTACCGCGCCACACGGGCCATTTCCTCCTGTGACAGATCTGCAAACACCTGGCTCCAGTCGCCGTGAAGATGCTCCGGGAAGCTCCGCGTCTGGTAACCGCACCGGGTGGTTTTTCCGCCTCTGGTCAACAAGACGCAAACCAAGGCAAAAATCACAACCAAGGCCAGGAGGAGCACAGAGAGAAGAGCTTTGCCATTCATCTCCGCAGCAGCCGTGGAAGCTGAAAAGCAACGATTGAGCCTAGCAGTGGCGGTCGCAGCTCCAAGCAGCTCCTTTGAACTCTGACCAGCTGGATTAACAGAGAGTGGAGACAGAGGTGAGGCAGAGAGAGAGAGGGAGGGGCTTGCAGAGGGTCAGCAAGAGGCAGATGGCCCCAGGTTTCAACTTGCCTTGCAGAGATGCTCATCCAGAGGCAGAGGTATCCCAGGGATTTGCAGCAGACGGTGACTCACTAAGACAAATCGCACGCCACTCACTCCTGGCTGCTCGTCGAGTCCAGCCAGCTTCCTGGGGAGTCTGCAAAGCCAGGGTCATCAGATACTTGCAGGTCTGGTAGGTTCGCCATGTTTTGTACACTAAGCAGCTGGCCCCCTCTTCCTCCCCAATGTAGCCTCTTAATGTTCAAAGTGCAAGTGTGTTTGCTCATCGAAACACCGATATCCTGCCTCTCGTTTACAAGATCCAAGGCAGGTAATGGCACGACCCGAGAGCAAGCTTACGAAAGAGTCCCGGAACGTTTAATAGGCCTTATTCCCCCGAGTGGGTGGGTTTAGGACGGCAGCCTAAAAACCCCGCTAATGCAAATATAAAACTGAGGTTTAAAAAAACAGAAACACCGTCACAAACACTAGCACAATAACAAAGCATGCCCTTGATCCCCTTGCAAGATGCTATAATATACACCAGGCTTGAATTAAAAAAATGTTGCATTAAAAAAGGGTATATTTCTGCCAAGCGAACACGTATGTGAGGAATGCAAGCTCCCTCTCCGTCTCTGCATTCCACATCAAATCACGAGGAGAAAGGATGTCCTGCTTTACAAAAGAAGAAAAGGAGTGAGCAGAAAGCATCATCATGACCACTTCTTTCACCAACATTTCTAGGGGGGAAAAAGAGGGCGCCCTAAGGGCCCCTAAACTGGAATTTGAAGCTGCAACAGCAAAGAGGCTTCCAACAGTTTGTGTCCCTCTCTGTGCCTGGACCGGCTGAGGAAAGAAAAACATAAACACGCCCAGCCAGGAGAAGCTCTGTGTGGGAATTTCCATGCCCGCTTCCAGCCTGTTCCCAAGGCTGGTTTCCTGAAACCTTGCTCCTGCAGTGAATGTGCCCTTTCTGTCTCCTTCCAGAGGCCGACCGTCATCCGCACTAGATGGCCCCAGGTGCCCCTGTTCCATCCTTGACCGCTGCCACTCCTCTTCAGTAAATTCTGTTAAGTGGTGCAGTCAGGCAATTGTAACAACCAGGAGTCGTGTGGCACCTGAAACAACCACCATTTAGGATGGCGTAAGTGTTTGTGGAGTAGGGACGCGGGTGGTGCTGTGGGTTAAACCACAGAGCCTAGGGCTTGCCGATCATAAGGTCAGCGGTTCGAATCCCCGCGATGGGGTGAGCTCCCGTTGCTCGGTCCCAGCTCCTGCCAACCTAGCAGGAGTTCAAAAGCACGTCAAAGTGCAAGTAGATATATAGGTACCGCTACAGCGGGAAGGTAAATGGTGTTTCCGTGTGCTGCTCTGGTTCGCCAGAAGCGGCTTAGTCATGCTGGCCACATGACCTGGAAGCTATACGCCGGCTCCCTCGGCCAATAACACGAGATGAGCGCCGCAACCCCAGAGTCTGTCACGACTGGACCTAATGGTCCGGGGTCCCTTTACCTTTACGAGTTTGTGGACCTCTGCCCACTTCATCAGAGATGCATGAAGTGTTAATCTGAGTTTCATATGGTGGTGGCTATAAACAGCGAGGTCAGAAAGGAGACCGTGATAATTACATAACTAACAGTGGCGGTTCATAATTTTTTTTTAATTAATTCCTTTGGTGATCACTCTTAGCAGAGTAAGATTGTTTTCCATAAACACGGTCTTAACAGTGAAGTGACTGTGGAGGCCAAACTGGATCTATATGTCCTCTCGCAGTGGGGACATAGGTTTCTGGGCAGGAGTTGATCAAGGTGAGGGTTTGCCAAGGTGCCTTCCTTTTAGCACATTTCTCCCTTTCATCCCGAGTTCTTCAAAGCCCATGACACCTTTGGCAAAGGCTGTTCTCCAATTGGGGTGCTCGCAGGCCAGTGTTTCCCAGTTGTCAGTGTTTATACTTCATTTTTTAATATTTGCCTTGAGAGAGTCTTTAAACCTCTTTTGTTGACCACCGGCATCACTCTTTCCATTTTTAAGTTCGGATCCTGGCCAGGATCGTCTCAATTCAATCCAATTCAATCTGGATGAGCATCTCTGCAAGGCAAGTTGAAACCTGGGGCCATCAGCCTCTTGCTGACCCTCTACATTGAACCTTTTGATGCATTCACCTGTTTCATATTTCACTCTCCCTCTGAAGATCCTTCGCTCCAGGGACAGCCACTCTTAAGATCACTTACAAAGTGTCCTTGAAGGTTTAAATGTTCGCCTACCGCCTGCCCAATACTACAATTTCTGTCTGATTTGCGTCCATCTACTCTCTTGTAAAGAGACTGGCCTGTTTACCCTATGTAGACTGCAGGAGGGCCCTGCTGGCAGAAGGCATCAATCATGTTGGAAGTTGTAAGCAGCTGAATGAACTGCTGATGCTGTGGATTGTATTAGACCCTGTAATAGTGCTGCTAGGGTAGGCATGGGGACAGAGTTGGCATCTGGGTCTGCAAGGCCCAGTCCCAATGCCCATTATCTCTGGTTATATAGCCTGTTGATGCTGGTGAGTAACTTATTTTAGTTGGGGGACTGTTTGCAAGCAAATACAGGGCTTCTACCTAAGATCTCTGAGAGAGAAGTGTCATTGTCTAAGAGGGGCTGTAAAATCCATTTATGAAACATCTGAACTGTTTCCTCTAGGTAAAGGTAAATAAAGGACCCCTGGACGGTTAAGTCCAGTCAAAGGCAACTATGGGGCTGTGGCACTCATCTCGCTTTAAGGCCGAGGGAGCTGGCGTTTGTCCACAAACAGGTTTCCAGGTCATGTGGCCAGCAGGACTAAACCACTTCTGGTGCAACGGGACACCATGACAGAAACCAGAGCACACAGAAACACCGTTTACCTTCCCTCTGCAGCAGTTACCTATTTATCTACTTGCACTGGCGTGCTTTCGAACTGCTAGGTTGGCAGAAGCTGGGACAGAGCAATGGGAGCTCACACCATCGTGTGGATTCGAACCACCGAACTTCCGATCGGCAAGCCCAAGAGGCTCAGTGGTTTAGACCACAGCGCCATCCGCATCCCTGTTTCCTCTAGGAACTGTAAGGGATAACAGGTTCTTTCATATCTTTGTGTCTTCTGGCTTAGACCGCTAGTAGATTCTCAATATTCTTTGCCCCTATCATTGGGTGGGTATTATAGTTTACAGACTTCCTGGAAACTGCTGTGCAACTCCATAATGGTCATATAAGCACCACCTTATATAGAAAAGCAGCTGTTACACATATTTTACACGCTTCCAGCCTCTACCGAGAACACACCGTGAACATTCGTTCTCTGCAGCCAAATCCTACGATATAATCACATCTGTTCAGACTCATCTGGCAGACTCATAACTTAAGAATTTACATTACTGCACTGGAGGTGCTCTTTGGATGGTCCTTTGGGGACCCGGGATTTCTGCCCCAGAAGTCCTGCTCCAATAGCACTGCTGAACATGAGTACTTGGAACCAGGAGAGCTTTGTGTGAACGCTCCCTAGCCTGCTTTGGCATCTGTCGCCTGATGGAGGGCCGTCACTGCTCCCTCCACTACAACATGCTAAATTATTTCTAATAATAATGATAATAATCTCTACGTGCCTCCAGTGTTAAAAGGAAACAGAAAAGGACAAGGATTTTTCCAGTTATGGAGCCACATCACACGCTACCAATAATAATAATAATAATAATAATAATAATTTGTTTATTCTTTATACCCCGCCCATCTGGCCGGGTCTCCCCAGCCACTCTGGGCGGCTTCCAACAGAAGAATAAAACACAATAATTTATTAAACATTAAAAGCCTCCCTGAACAGGGCTGCCTTCAGATGTCTTCTACCGGTAAAAGTCTGGTAGTTGTTTTCCTTTTTGACATCTGTTGGGAGGGCGTTCCACAGGGCAGGCGCCACCACCGAGAAGGCCCTCTGCCTAGTTCCCTGCAACTGGTCATGCTTCAACAGAACAAAAACAGACTTCAAGGAAATGGATGGCAAGATGAAGCTAAAAACACCACGCTACAGGCAGATAGAAAACAATGCCAAAGTGTTTATGGTGAGCCAAGAGACCTACTCTTGGTGAACATGTGGAAGAAGGGAAGTTGTCTATACTCTTTTAACTACAAATCCTGACATCAAGAAGGTCATCAAGGAACTTCTTGGGAAGGAGGATGAAGATTACTCTACTGTATAACAAATGACAGAGAAGATGGGCAGGGAAGCCAAAACAAAACAGAATACAACATCCTACCAGGGAGGAATGCCATCAAAGTCCTGGAGGCATTGTTGTGTGCGAAGTTTATGTGAAACAGGACATCTGTATAAATATTGAGCTTCTGCTATGCAGAATATGAATTTATTAGAGAGGGAGCAAATAGTAACCTAGGCAGAGAAAAGCTTTAGGAAGAGCCTGGCATATTAAGGAAAAGAAGCTCTCGGGAAGTGAAGACTAGGTGAGGAATAGGGAGTAGCAAGCAAGGATAGCTAAGATTTATTATTGCATTGTTTACTTGCTCATAATTCTTTTTTCGGGAGATTAGCAGCACCCAAGTTGTTTGAGCATTGATCACAAGCTTATGTTAATCCTGAATATCCAAAATCGAACAAACTGACTTTAATGTTGGCCATGTTAAAAAAAACACACTTCGTTTGTGAAATGCATACAGTACTTGAAAAAGCCAAGCCAAACCACACTATTTTCTGCTGCAAAAGTGCCAGGATGGAATTCAACCTGCCTTTTGATATGGTGCTGAGAAAAGGCCTCTCACCACATTGTGTGCCTGCTAATGTGTAATCCCACCAGCAGCTTGTTGGTAGATCCTTTGACAATAAAGCAAAAAAGTTGAAAAACCAACTTTACAGTTCTAAGAGTTCCAGGAGAACTGCAGGCAGGAATTTCGAACCAAAAAGTTACAAAGGTGGTTTTTCAGCAAAGATCCTACCCAGCAGACCTGAACGTTTCGATTTGCCCCTGGCTCACACAGAAAAAACCACTGATTTGGAGAATAAAACCGATGCCATTGTACAGGTTAACTAAATGCAACTTGATGATCCCACCTGAAGGAAGAGGGGGTTGGCAATCTGAATTATGCACTCAGTAGTTTTGCAGCCATCCAAATTCAAACCCGAGTTTCGAGTTTCCATCCAATCGCAACCATCAGTGTGAACATTAACCATGCCTTGCACTTGCTTACAGAGGAAGGCAAGTTACTTTCTTACCAAAGGCGGCTGGTGTATCACGGATGAGCATATATGTATATATGTAGCTGTGTTAAGTCTCTTGCAGCAAAACAGAACGTTGCGGCACCTTAAAGATTAACAGATCCATTGTAGCATAAGCTGCCATGGACTAGAACAAGGCCTCGTTCTCTTTGATAACCTGCCATTCTTCCACTTGCAAACTGGCCACAATCACTTTGGGTGTCATCAGTAAAGCCGAACTGGTTTTTGCTTTCACACACAATCAGTCCAGTTACTTAGAACGATAACCCTAGTTCAGTGTTAAGGGGGCCCTCCAGCTTCCTTAGGTCCAGGAAAGGTTTGCAGCAGGGATAAGGAACATGTGACTTTTCGCATGCTGCTGGGGACTACAAATCCCATCATCTCTGACCACTGGCGATGCTGGCTGGGGAATCTGAACTGAACATCATCTGAAGACCACAGAGGTTCCCATCCCCGGTTGAGAGAGCCATTCACTAAACACACCTTTATGAGAAGACACTAGCCTCCAATCCTCTTTGTTATTTGTCATTTCCCTTCCCCTTCATTGCGTTCAAAGAAACAAAGCAGGAATGATGCATCTCAGTTTCAGTATGGTACATCAGAAGCAAATCCCCCTTTCAAAAGCAACAGAGGGGTTTTCACACCACACAGATTCAGGCTGAGTTTGTTAATGCTGCTGATGCCACTATGCTTGTTTTTTTATATGGTATTATTTCAAGTATACTGTATTAACTTGTTCAACAAGGGTTCCTCCCCCCCCCCCGCCCCAATCCAGACCATCTCTCTTCTTATAGACCTGGAGTAATATTTGGACTTCATGCTCTCCTACTTAGTGGAGCGATCATCACCATCATCACCCTTGACAAGTAGGACTGGCTCTCTCAGGCCTGCAACTCTCAAGGATGAGTTGGGTATTCGCTTCACTTCCAGGGCAGCACAATGTTATGTTACTGTTACAGATCAGCAGCTTCAATACAGGTAGGCCTACTGAGTTTGCTCCTGTGCAGCAGAGACCCAGGATTGACAGAGTCCCCTGACCGATCCTTACCCCTTACTCACACCACTTCATCCCAGCTGGAACCTTGGGTACCCACAATGGAAAGTGGATCTCACAGCAATAGGTGCCGTTATACTCATTTTGTCATGTTGTGCCAGGTCTCTTATTGACCAGGGAGGTCTAAGAAGATGGTTAGCTGTGGACACAGATAAGGAGGTGATTTTGTTTTTTTAAAAGAGTGTTAATTATGCAGACTCCGGAGTTCAAAGTACAAATACACTGAATGGTGCGCTTCCAATGGATTTTGGAGGCACACACATTTGCAACACTGCACAAAAATAGTGAATCCGCTAGGGCAGTCTACATGACACACGCAAGGCGCAAACACCTTCTATCTAAGCTCTCTTGCTTGTCTGCGCAGAGGGCTACTACAGAGTAGGAAGTACTGCAGAATTCTCAGCACAAAGGAAAACTTTCATAATAAGAACTCAGCCTGATTTCTCCCACAAGGTTAAGAGGTAGGAAGGCAAAAGCTGTGTTATTACATCAGGGTGAATATAGCAATTCAAGGCCTAGAACTCTGGTTCCCAGAGATCTGAGCAGAGCGTCAGCTATCAAGCTGCAGGGGCAGGTAAAGGGATCCAGTCGTGACTGACTCTGGGGTTGCGGCGCTCATCTCGCTCTATAGGCCGAGGGAGCCAGCGTTTGTCTGCAGACAGCTTCCAGGTCATGTGGCCAGCATGACAAAGCTGCTTCTGGCGAACCAGAGCAACACACGGAAACGCCGTTTACCTTCCCGCTGCAGCGGTACCTATTTATCTACTTGCACTTTGACATGATTTCGAACTGCTAGGTTGGCAGGAGCTGGGACCGAGCAACGGGAGCTCACCCCGTCGCGGGGATTCAAACTGCCAACCTCCTGATCGGCAAGCCCTAGGCTCAGTGGTTTAACCACAGCGCCACCCGCAGGGGCAGAGCAAGCTCAAAAAAGGTGTGATTTGAACCCTCTGGGTGAACAGGCAACAACTGAAGGGATTGATATTATGGAGACACACTGCTCTCCACAGAATCTGACAGGCAATTCAGAGATGCACAGCTCTACAACACCCATAGCGTATCTGACACTTTGCTCAGCTCACTTTGGGCAAAAGTCAAGTACAGACGGCCACTCTGAGCAGAGATCAACCCCAAGACTCACCTTGAGCTAGTTAATGTTAGTTCAGCCTTGAAGCCAGTTGGACCACGGGTTGATGCTACAATTGGTGCCCTAAGCAGAATGTCACAATGAGCAGATTTCAGCGCCAGGAGCAGCAAAGATCAACTTGGTGATGTAGTACTAAGTATTAATATTGACAGGAGCAGAAGCTGGGGCCTTAACCAATGCCCCTTAGGGCTCCTTAGGCCAATATCCCATATTTCTAGAGGAGAACTTGAGAGTGAATATTCAATTTCAACTCAACATCGTAACAGATTGCTGCTACCGAACAAAGTCCAAGCAGGCGGAGGCCAGACGGGGCGCAAGAACAACTTGAGCATCACACAGAGACCCCGGTTGCTGGTACACACGGTGATTGCCGAGGATGAATTCAAAGTACCTATTACTTTTAATTTGTCAACATAGTAAAAGTTGTACATACGTTCAATGTGGCAAGGAAATATGAACAATCCAACAAAGCAGCCGATACAAAGAAACGCAGGAGAGGACTACTCTCGGGATGCAGCTACAACGGCAGCTGTCACAAGAGTCTGCACTCCAGGGAAGACTAAGGTTTGCCCAGCTACAAATGACAATAACAAAGGCACCTGCAAAGGGCACAGGGAAGATGAACTTCCTGTGCTCTTAGGAGGCTGGCAGAGATTTCTTAAAAAATAAAAAAAAGCAACCAAGGAAAGGGAGAGGGGCCAATAAACGTCATTCACGCTGCCACTGTTTTTACATATCTAACACCACTCACAATACTACAGCACAAGAGGAATATAAAGACTAAGAGTAGATCTCAAGGGGAACTGAAGCACTCCTATTAGTTGGTGCCCCCTACCTGCTTGCTTGAAGACTAGAAAAGAGCAAAACCAAAGATTCATTCACGCAGCAAAGGGCCAAAACCTAGAGGCGCTTTCCTGGGGTTTCTTGAAGGTCAGAAAGGGCTCCTCCAGAAACAACCGCTAGGCTTGTTATATTTGGGTGGGAGAGAAGAAGAACTCAGACGGGAAAGTCTCCCGTCCTTCAGCACTCGCTGGGCCATGCCAGTATTAGGCAAGCCGATTCTGCAGGGCCAACTGTCTATGCAGTGCTGCCCCAGCCCGAAATCCAGAGAATGCCCACCGCACTCAAGGGTTCCACTGGGTTTACTTGCCAGGCAAAAGGAGTGCTGTATCAAGAGGAGAGGTGCTTAAATGCAGAACGTAATCCGGAATAGATTAGCGTAGATTCAGAACAACGAATCAACTCCCGGGGGAGGGGGGGGGCAGGAAGGAAAAACACAGTGGCATCAGAATCTGCATGATTGGACAGTGGGCATGGACAGCCATGTGAGATGAAAAGGGCACTCGATTCCCCAAAATGCATTTTTCAATGGGAAGACTGAACTTGTCCAGCAGAACATGACGCTGCTCTCGACCAGTTTAAAGATACACTACCTAGAAGGGAAGAGTTCCTCCGGGCTGCTACAGAACAGGGTCATTCAGGACTGCTGGCACAGGGATGGTGGCCTGGAGCAGGTTGGCCGCTATCCTGTTCCCACCCAAGCAGGAAGAGAAGCTCTGCCCCATACCTTTTGGATGTCAAGAGATGGGGGTGAGTGGGTGGGTGGGTGGGGGGCAAATCCCGAGACCCAAATAAAAACCAACCAGAAAGAGCTAGGAGAGTTTCTTTAGATTTTTTTTAAACTAAAAGTGTGGTGAGGACTGTTTCCAGCCAGATTCCCCATCTTGATAGTCACATAAACTGAGGCAAAAGGGCTGCCTTGCGCCTACTGAACAGTTCATGAGTTCAGATTGTCGACAAGCTCAGTAGAGGGTCTCTGCGTTGCTGCTCCGGGGTCGCTTGATCTTCTCAATGTTCTTTAGGATCATGTCGTGCAGAGTCACCTAGCAGGAGAGGAGACAGGGGTTGGCTCAGGGAGGATCCGGCTTGCAAACGAATTTTCCGCACTCCCCCCTCCCCAGGCAAAAAAGCCAGAGCTTGCTATTGCCTAGACCAGTGTTTCCCAAACTTGGGTCTTCAGCTGCTTTTGGACTACAACTCCCATCACCCCTATCTAACCAGACCAGTGATCAGGGATGATGGGAATTGTAGTCCAAAAGCAGGTGGAGACCCAAGTTTGGGAAACACTGGCCTAGACAAGTGATGCCACACCGCATACTCCAGGAAGAAGGGGCTCATCCACCCAAAGAGGCCCAGCAATTAATAACTGGTTGAGAGACCAGCCCTCTGCAAAACTGGCTCAACTGTTACGGGTCCCTTGTCCCCCACCCTCAAGCACCTTAATAGGGCTTGTGCACAGGGAGGTGTTATGAGTCATCTTCAAGACTGGACTTACATATTGATTCCTGAGCTCCGAAATGATGAGCCGCAGGCTGATGTATTCCTTTTCATCCATCTCAGTCACCGTGCGACGGTAATCCTCCTACAGAGACAGTTATTTAGCCAGAATTGCTTTGCACTAAGTGGACTTGCTGTCTCATTCCATCTCCCAGCCGAGAGTCACCTGCAAAGCTGCCATTTTCTCGGGGTCTTCTCAGTCACTACCATCAGTACACCTAGACTCCAACCCCAACCCAAAAGGATGTTGACAATCAAGAACTGGTCGGAAGAGACAACAGGCCTATGCAAAACCCACAGAAACAGAAGCCAAGACCAACATGATCCAGAATTTAATTTGAAGCAGACCCTCAAGACAACAATATTCCCCAAGGGTTTCGTCAGAAAGTCAATAACGCGAAACTCAGCTATCACCTTAATGCCTGCACTTACCACATGGGGATATTTAGCTATTTTAGAAACCAGCTTTGCCCGTGTGATGTAGTATCTGAAATGGAAGCGAGAGAGATGGTTCAACGGTTGGCAAAGTGGTGCCCAAACAGCATACACGACAGAGGGACACACCCCTCTGGAACAAAAGCCAGCCTTTGAAGGCACTCTGCACCAAGCCGTGGAAAGGCACCCACCTAGAGATCTGGTCCAAGTATGAAGCTGCTTCACTCTCCACAGTTCGGAGCTCTGCCACAGTCTCTTCCTGCAAAGGAGGGAGCCAACAAAGAAACATTGGAGAGAATTTTCAGGTGCACCTGGACGTAACCAACCAGTCTCTTAACTGGTCACGCTGATGAGTCTCTGCCATGAACTGGAGGCCTGAGCCCCAGCAAGGGAGAAAGAGCCACCCAATCAGCCACGGTGAAAATGCAGTGTTAGAAACTCAGGTATATAAGCTAGGTGCCAAACGGCTACTTAAACCAAGGTTACAGTCACCAAAACGTAATTGTCTAGTTCAGGGGTCAGCAAACTTGTTCAGCATGGGGCCAGTCCACTGTCCCTCAGACCTTGTGGGGGGCCGGACTGTATTTTTGGGGGTGTGTGTGTGTGTGAACGATTCCTATGCCCCACAAATAACCCAGAAATGCATTTTAAACGAAAGGACACATTCTACTCATGTAAAAACACGCTGATTCCTGGACCGTCCGCAGGCCGGATATAGAAGGCGATTGGGCCAGATCCGGCCCCCGGGCCTTAGTTTGCCTACCAAGGGTCTAGTTGCCATTTTTGGGTAAGATGGCTCTAAAGTCTTTTTTTTCAAATGATGGACTGGCCGTGACTGCTAGTTCAGATGACAACCTTGAGCTAGGATAAGGATGCTGAGAACTTAAAGAGGAAAAGTGACTTGATCCAGAGGCAGTCCAAATATATATTGCCCTTTTCCTACCGCTTTTTCTTAAGGGTGACTGTTCCTGCTCAGAAAAAAGCATTTTGGTTCCTGAAATTCTGATTGTGCTCACCACCCCAGAAAGGGACAGTTCCTCAGGATTCTGCCCCCGCCCCCCAACCGCTGACCTACCTGAATAGAAACGCCAAAGTTGTTGCCGTCCTCTATCCTTGGAATCAGCAGCTGCACCCACATTTTGACCTGCAGGGCAGAATATGTCATATTAAATAGGTGCCACTGCTTTGCTGTAAACAGCTGGCAGACTGTTCTACATGCAGCATCTGAGCCAGGCAGTTCAGGCTGAGACAGAGAGACTTGCTGCAGAACAATTAAAACTCCCAAACCAAACGAGGGTTTGAAATCTAGCCTCCTGCATTCAAACCTAGCACTGGCCCAGTTTTCACGGAGATGGTAAACCCAAACCTAGGGAGCACCCCTTGAGACTGCAGAAAGGGGGTGTTGTCACATGACTGAATGCTCCTCCATACAAACGAAACATTCTCATGCACAGAAAACCAACAGATCACAGAGACAGAGAGAGTTCTAAGCCAACTTTCTCCCCAGTATGCTAGATTTCTATGGCCAAGAAGGCTGTGGTTAAGTTGCTGAGTGGAACACCTGGATGTGTACATACTACACCTGGGCTGGAACTGCACTGGCCTCCAGTTGGCTACCAGACCATGTCCAAAATCTTGTTACCAACATATAGAACCGCTAAACAACTTAGGACCAGGTTACCTGAAATACCGCCTGCCTGCCCCTGTTTAGACCTGTAAGATCACCTAGATCTAGGGGAATTTTTTTGAAGTGGCACCACATTCTGCAGACTATCACAGGACAGCAAAAAATGTGATTTTTCTGCCATTTCCCCTGCACGGTGAAATGCACTTCTCTTTACCGTATGTAAAGCATGGTCTATAAATTGATTCAGATGTCTTAGAATCATAAAACTGTGGAGTTGGAAGGGACCCTGAGGATCATCTAGTCCAACCCCCTGCAAGGCTGGAATATGCAGCCGTGCCATATGAGGATCGAACCTGCAACCTTGGCATTATCAGCCCCAATCTCTAACCAAGTGAGGCCAGATATATCTTTCTGCCTGGTCTTTCCTTGATCCATAAGATCTTACCCTGTTATTTCTGCTTTTCATTTGTTATAATGCTGTTCACTGTTCTTACAGTGCTTTTGAATACTATTTAGGTTATTTTTAAAGAAAGAAAGAAAAGTGGCCTATGAAATGCTTTTAAATCATAAAATAAAAATATATGCTGGTATGAAGAAGAGGAGGAGTTTGGACTTGATATCCCGCTTTTCACTTCCCTTAAGGAGTCTCAAAGTGGCTAACAATCTCCTTTCCCTTCCTCCCCCATGAATCGAACCCGGTTCACCAGATTCCGAGTCCACCGCTCTTAACCACTACACCATGCTGGGATTCAGAGGAGGATTCAGTCGAAGTCGAGGCACCTCAGCAAGAACTAAGCAAACTTCATACAAGGTTTGCCACAGTAACATGCAAGCAGAGGCCAGATCTACGACCCCATATCCTTGTTGATACGCACGATTAGCCACCTTGTTCTCTCTGAGGAGCTAACTGGGGGAAAAGCACGTTTGATTTTATCCCTGCTGTTTGGAGCACCACCACAGGAAACTGATCTGTAAAGCGTCCGGACCCAAAGAGGAAGGAAAAGGCAGCCCATCACTCACCGTGTTGCATTTCTCAATTAGCAGCCGGATCTCGGGTTTCACCTTCTCAATGATGTCCACCAGCTGCTGGTTGCTCTTCAGCATCCCATTAGGCATGACAAAGACTTTGGTACCTGGTGCCACGAGAAGAGACTTGCCACTTATTCAATGGAGGAGGAGTGTGAGCATGGGTGCGCATGCATGTGCTTGCCGCTCAGCAGGTCAGGAAGGGCCATAAGCTCAGTGGTAGAGCAACAGCTTTGCAAGCAGAAGTTCCCAGGTTTAACCCCTGGCATCTCTAGGTAAGGCTGGGAGATATGCCTGCCTGAAACCCTGGAGAGCTGCTGCCAGTCAGTGTAGGCAATACTGAGCAAGATGGACCAATGGCCTGGCTCAGTGCAAGGCAGCTTCCTATGTTCCAGGTTACCCGTGGGGTTTTATGCAGGCAGAGTGTTTACCCACTCTGGATCAGTCTATTCCAGGCATCCCCAAACTTCGGCCCTCCAGATGTTTTGGACTACAATTCCCATCTTCCCTGACCACTGGTCCCGTTAGCTACGGATCATGGGAGTTGTAGGCCAAAACATCTGGAGGGCCGCAGTTTAGGGATGCCTGGTCTATTCCTACATCTAACCAACTGTTCTAAACACATTAACTCAGGAACCAAGAGGACAAAAACTTTTAAAAAAGGAATGGGGAAAAAATATGATTTATCTAGGAGACTACTGCAAGCAGATGGAAACATCAGCAGGATTTGAAGCCCACTAGTAATGTAACAAATACTATGGATAAGATGGATTGATTTAAAATATAGAATATGGAATAATATGCAGTCGTAAATGTTGACAATAGAACCCATGGAGGGGATGTGTGTGGGGGGGGGAAGTATCAAGATTCAGAGTAACCTCTATATGTGGATATGCATTTGGAATGTTATAAATTTATATTTGTAAAATCAAATAAAAATGATTTCAAAAAAACCCACCACCACATTAATATAGGAGGTAGCAACCTTTCCAGGAGCCATATATCTTTAAAAGGTTGTGCAGTAGGGGATTTCAGTAGGCGCAAGTTATCATCACAGCACAGCAGGATCTGAAAAGTTGCACCTGCTCAAATGTCCTCTTCCACAAAGTTACAATATTCAAATTAGCTGGTGCATAGATACAGTGGTGCCTCGCTTAAGGAATGCCCTGCTTAACAAAATTTCCGCTTAACGAAAGGATTTTTCAAGCGGAGGTTGCCTCGCTAGACGAATTCGTTTCATGAAAAATTCATCTAGCAAATAGCGGTTTCCCATAGGAATGCATTGAAATTCAATTAATGCGTTCCTATGGGCAAAAAAAAAAAAACCCAAAAAAATCAATGCATTCCTATGGGATTCGCTAGATGAATTTTACATTATAAGAAAAGACCCGTGGAACGAATTAAATTCGTCTAGCGAGGCACCACTGTATTATTAATTTTGACCATTTAATGACATAGGAATTGAATTCCAGTGATTTATTTTGGGGAGGGGCACTCCCTTTCTAGATAATTTCAAAAAGTGTGGCTTTGGGCTCTCAAACCTGGGATCCCTACGCTCCGTTTCTGTTCTTTGAAACTTCATATTGTGAATTAGAAGACTGAAAGCATAAGCCAGGCCACAAATGATGCAACTGTGGTTTTCCCAATTAACTGCAAATGAATTTCAACCATACATGAGGTCTGGGAACACTATGCACAACATCTTGGCAGGACAGTGGTACCTTGGTTCTCAAAGGCCATGGTTCTCAAATGCTGAAAACCTGGAAGTGAGTATTTCAGGTTTTTGAACGTTTTTTCAGAAGTCTGATGCGGTTGTCGACTATTGGCACCTGCACCAATCGGAAGCTGCGCCTGGGATTTCGAACATTTCGGAAGTCAAACAGATTACGTTCGGAGCTTTTGTTTTTGCTATTTATTTTGCGTTTTTGTTTTTGAGACTTTTTCGGTTATTTTGTTTTCGTGACTGTGGAACCCAGTTCAGCTACTGATTGATTGTGTGACTGCAGAAGGGGATAAAAGCAGTGACTATCATCAGTGCAGGTAGGAGTTTTTTTCTTTTTTTTATCATCTACAATACTGTCTTATTTATTTTATAGTACAGTACATTGATTATTGCTTTCATTTTATGGATCAATGGTCTCATTAAAATTCAAGTTAAATTGCTGCTTTAGGGGTTGTTTTTAAAAGTCTGGAACGGATTAATCCATTTTGCATTACTTTCTATGGGAAAGCATGCCTCAGTTTTGGAACGCTTTAGCTTTGGAACGGACTTCCGGAACAGATTAAGTTTGAGAACCAAGGGTGCCACTGAAGGATTCAACCATCCTTCAGTAAAGTAGTGAAAAGCTGGAGCATTTCAAGGGATCATTTTAAATTCTAGGACAAATTTATGGTCACGGTGCAGGTCACAATTACATAAATGAATTAATACTTCAATTCTTTGGCACCAATATAAAATATTACGGTTTCTGGATTTTTCCCAACCCCATATGCTCAGAGCGTTCACTCAATCGGACAGGTTTCATAAGACAAACACAAGCTCCCAAACCAGCATTGACAGCAATCAGATGCCATGAATTTAGCAGAAGAGGTTTAGGAACTAACCCTGGAAGGTCTCATCACATTCTTCCAGCTTTCTCTTCTTCATATTGGGCTGAAAAAACAAAGAGGACATTTTTTTTTTTACAGAAAGAAAGCAGATATGTACAAAATTATTTACAGGGGGGGAAATGTATTGTATCAAATCATATACAAAGTAAAATCTAAAGAAGTGTGTTTATCCAAATAACTAAAACTGTAGGAAAAGAGAAATAGGTAGAGGAAATTACAAAAGGAGGGTTTGGAAAAAGAAAGGGGCAAATGAAGGCCAAGAGGAAGAGAAAATAATGTGTGTATTTGGTATAAGTATTTGCATCCTTAACTACCGGTAATTAAATAAGAGTTTAATTGAACGTATAAGAATCATGCTCTTGACAAACAAGTGAAAATGAAACATACATTGTCTTGAAATTCCAATGATATATAAATAAAACTTCAACTTTTGAGAAATTTGTCAGGTGCGTGGCTTTCTTTGCTTCTTCTATAGAAGGTTAACTCATGCCAGAAGGGCAGGAAATTCTATTCTGCATACACAGCATATGGAGAAGAAGACATGGATCCTGACACAAGCAACTATCTGCTTCTAGTTCCCAGACAGCTTTCTTAAGGTGAGCACTATGCTGTTTTCCATAATAACCCTCAAATATTAAATATAAATATCTCAAATATTAAACCCAGGCAAAGTGAAACCATCTTACCCCATCCAGTCCATCATGACTGTTTGTGAGCAGGATTGGGTCTGGAACAGGAAGGTTCATATCTGAGTGGATTTGGGTGAGATCGTGAATGTTCAGAATGGGATCCTAGGAAAGGAGGATAGCCGAAGCATAATGTTAAATTGCTTAACACATTCCCAAACAGCCAAACTTGAATCCAACACCAAACCCATAGTCTGTGAACCGCCCTGAGACACCCCCCCTTAATATAAATAAAATAACAAAATAACAACAACAACAACAACAACCTGCAATAGTCATAAGCCACTCACTGGACAAGAAAAACCAGGTGAGAGGCACTGGGCTTGCAACGCTTACCTTAAGGAACGCATCGAGTTCTAAAAGCTTCTTTGGGAAAAAACTTGCCACCAGATCCTCAGCCTGAAGGACAAAGAACAGCCAGCTGTGATGCATGAATTAATACTGAGATTATCTGCAAAAGGGCAGATCAGAAATTAACCCCAAATTAACCCTCTGTATGAACCAGTAGAACCACTTCCAAAGGCAAAAGCCATGAGCCTTGGATACCGCAGGGGCCAGAACAGAGCTACAGACAAGCTCTCTAATTGACTAGCTGAAGTTCTCTTAAGAGTCATCAAAGGGTCTCAAGGAAGATGTTCCAGCAACAGAAACACCCAGACCCTTAAGCCTTAAGGGCAGGCGGTGGGGAGGAATCACGACACTTACTTCAGCTGTGATCCGCTCCCTGAAAGAGTCTACCTGCAGGAGAGAAGAGAAGCAGTTTAGAACAGAGTCCAAACTGGGTAAAACAGAGTGACGCAAGCAGACACAGAGCTGTGCTCTGTACAGTAGCACAATATTCTCATAGAATCAAAGAACTGTAGAGTTGGAAATGATGTCCGAACGTCACCTAGTCCAAACCCTTGCAATGCAGGATTATGCAGGTGGCCCATATGGGGATCAAACCCACTGTGGGCCTCAGGGGTCCACAATTTGCTTAGAATCAACAACCCAGGGCACAATAAGTTATGTGCCACCGAAAAGCATTTTTCTGAAATTATTTAGCCATGTTCCAAGTTTTTTCCAGACCCCGCTGATTCTGCTAAGGGATTACGGGGTTGGAAAAATCTTTACTTCCGGGGCTTCCTGTTTCCGGTGGTGAGAAATGGCTGACTCCCACACGATCGGACCTCAGCCGTGCCAGTAATTCAGGGTTGATATTAGCCCTGGCAGACTCCCCAGGGTGGGGGAGAACTGTCTCATAGACCTGCAGACCATCCGAGATTGCCAGCTTGCATCAAGGTGCAAGCGGCAGGACGCTGGGTCCCAGAGCACAACACGGCTGGCACTCTGCGAAGTCACTCTCATAGCAGGAAATATCTGTTTGATAAAATAATTAGATTTGGACAATAAACAGACATAGTCTGGACCGAAGAAGACTGAGAAAAAACCTGCAGAACTGGGCATTCCCTGGTGTTTAAAGAGATTCTCATCATGGTGTTTGGAATATGGAGGTGATTGGTACGTTCTTCTTTTTCTTCTCAATACCTACAATTGTTTTTCTATGCCAAGCCATATTAAGAAACCTTTTTTGTTGTTGAAAAGTACAGATGGACTTCTATTTATAATTAAGTATTCAATTGCGCAGCTTTAGACTTGAAAGACTTGATAAAGATAAAAGAAGAAACAAGATGGCGCTTATAAATATGACGCAGCATGGAAAAATGAGAATTCCTCCCTTCTTCGAGGGAAGTGGGAAATACTTGCTAGCTGACTTTATAATGACTTGAGACAACCATTTGGGATAACATACAGTGCATCTGCTTGCAGAATTTCTTCATTATGAGCGAGAAGGCTAAATGGATGTCTAGCAACCCCCCTTCTAGGGCCCAGAGGGGGGGATTGTGTGGTCTCTGGGAAAGCTGATTGATCAGCAATTGACTTATATCTGTGGAATACAGTTCATTTACATTGCAATATTGCAAACAGTATGCTCAACAATTTAAGGACGGGAAATCAGTAACAAATTAACACCGTGGAAGTTACTGCGTCATTAAATTTCAAGCGACAGGCTTGGACAACAGCCCGGATTGGAAGAATTTAACAACTTGGGAGTTGCTGCATCATTAAACTTTGAACGATAGACTTGGACAACAGCCTGGATTGGAAGATTGGAATGAAGTCAGGAAAAGCTGCGCTGGCAAATAGACAGTTGAAAAAAATATATATACACAAATAAAGCTGTACTCGATGGATGAAAGGATATATGATTTCTGACATGATTGAGAATCACATAGCCAGGGACGGAGAACTTTAAAGCGTTAAGATTGGAATGTGGAAAATATGAGAACAACAAGATGAAGGCAGGAACAAAGATATTGGAGATATACTTAAGAGATCCAGACTATGGGAAGCCCGAAAAACGAATTAATAATTTGGATTGTAATTTGGTTGGTTTTTTATTTTATTTTATTGTTTTTAATTGTATTATGATTTGATGGATATGTTAATAGGCTGTTTTTATTGGAAAATCAATAAAAATGTTTGTTTGTTTTTTAAAAAGGAAAAATCTTTACTTCCTGGCCATCTAGAAGTTTGGTGCTGCCACTAGAGAATCCACAATCTCTTTTCCTATCCTGCACCAACCCATTGTTTAACTCCTTTTTCAAACTCAGCACAGTATTGCTGCCAACAGTCACTGCATAAGGCCGGAGCGACAAGTTCCCAAAGTGGGTGTTTTTGGCCCATGTGCATATAAACAGATGAAGCTGGCCATACTGTCAGATCATTGGTCCCTGTTGCAGCTAGATGGCGTGCCTGGATTTGTTTGAACAGGACATATATATATGCCTTTGATCCTCCCCTCTTTCAGCAGGCCCTGCCTGGCATGCAGCCCCCACAAGACTACCCACAAGAGAACGTACCCTTGCCATCTCCACCCAGTGGCTAAAATTACCTGCCTTATGCACCCTTCCTTGTTTTTATTTGAGTTGTACATACGCAGTGCCTACAGAATATGTCTCATGCCTGGGGAGCAGCAGTATGGAAGTCTAAGCCTGCAGCAAATGGATTGTCTCATAGAGCCGAAAAGCTGAACAACTGACATAGCTAAAACTTGCAAAGATGGCTCCAAGCTCTCTTCTATACATATCCCTCTGATGCTGATAAATCGTGCATAATCGGTTTGAAGCCCACATGGCGGTAACGGTTTCTTAACATTTGACACTGCGATCACGATTGTTCTGTGAGCTATGTAAAAAAATTGTGACGTGGGGAAAACTGTGAGGCTTTCTTCTCTCATGTTTCCTGCCACCCCTGTTGCTCTACAGTTGTAACGATATGTTAAAATCAAGTAAAATGTGTCAGTTGTACAACCCTACGTAGTGGCAGTTGCCAGAACATCACCCTACATTGTTCCATCCTTATTTCAGGCATCGTGATATATCGGTATGCAGCGGTACCTCGGTTCTTGAACATAATCTATTCCGGAAGACCGTTTGAGTTCCGAAACATCGAAAACTGAGGTGCAAAGGGCGGCCTGCAAATTTAATTGAGAAAATTGAGAAACACTCAGTGGAAGCCGTTCAGCTTCCGAGGCACGTTCAAAAACGGAAGCATTTACTTCTGGGTTTTCGGTGTTCGAGTTCTGAAACGTTCGTCAATGGAGACGTTCAAGAACAAGGTACCACTGTATTGTGATGTTTAGCTGGTGATATATCATGATGTTGATGAAAACCAGACAATGCTCAGTCCCACCTCTGATCAACCATTAGATCTGCTGATGTGTCAGTATAAGAAGTTACAGCAGATGAGGTGGGCCATCTCCTCTGTTCCCTTCAAAACAGCCTCCAAATTATAGCAGTCTATAATTATACGCCGGCTCCCTTGGCCAATAAAGCGAGATGAGCGCCGCAACCCCAGAGTCATTTGCGACTGGACCTAATGCCCTTTACCTTTACCCTACTTCTTTATGCTAGCATATAGGGCAGTCAACGTTATTTTTCCTCCACACATACATGCTTTCCCCGGATCCAGGCCTCACCTACGGCACGCCGAATATGCATCGAAACAACTACCACCATTGCCTCAAAGTAGAAGTGGTCCCTCTGCCCACTGGATGTTATGAGAAATGGATAGATTCAGCCTCAAGGCTGTAGCTTAGTCTTGTTTTTTCTCCAAAGAATAGAAATCCCTTATAATGTGTCATGAGAAGCGATACTTTGCCTCCTACATGTGGGTTGCAAAGTCATATATTTGCATAGCTAGGCTTGCATCATATTTCCACGTGGTCTGTTACTTAGACAGAAAGCAGCCCTTGCTCTCAGGATTACTTGGAGCTACCAATTTTGCAGCACTCACTGTTCCCCATCATGTGTCTTTCAATGGACAAGTTAAGAACGTGTTTTTACTCAAGGCGGCTTGGGGGCAAGTTAGGCACCCGGCCTGTTTTAACACTGTACTGCTGACTCTTGCAAGTTTCACAATTGCTTTAATGTTTTACCATTCTGTAGTTGAAGATTACCTTTGTATTTGGGTTTTTATGATAATGAGAAATTTAATAAATCTGTGAAACTGGTAGATTATTTGCTAGGAGATCAATGGGGCAAGAGTTGCTCCCCCTTTCTCCCTCCTCACAATTCTAAAACCCTCCTGCTGACCTAAACAGGAGTCTGCCTAAACAAGACAACTCTATCCCTCATACTTGTCATTCTTCATCCTCTTTAGGAAAAGGATTTGAGGCTCCTTCCTCTGAAACAGTTCAAGGGATGTGACAACCATACTTTCCTCTGCTGATGTAAATATTCCCTGGCAGCAGAGGGAAGTATGCCCACCCTTGGCTCAGGTAGATTGGGATAGTAGCGGTGGCAAGCAGAAATCCCCCCCAACCCTCAACTACTTTTGTGCAAGAATATAGGGTCTAGCAGAGATGTTCCTACTCTACCACACTCTTTTTTTGCCCATGATCTGTTAGTAATAACAGAGATCAAGTGAAGACTGGGGAGAAACAGTTTTCCTTCTCCATTTTCTTCTTTTTCATATCGTGCTTTTAAAAAATAATATACAACACGATCTTGATTTCAAATATTTAAAGTGTACCGGGGGGGGGGGGGAGAGCAACAGGACTAAGAGGGTCCAGGGAAAAGCCAGAGTTTCCATCCCTGCCCCCTTGCATGAAAGGCTTTTGACTTCAATCCAATTTAGGAGATCAGAGCATGATGATCACTTGTAGGATCAGAAAGCAAATCAGAAAGCAGTAGACAATTTAACAGCTACATAAAAACAGGTGAATGGGCAAACTCGTTTTTAAAATGGGAAGCAAAAAAGGACCATGCAAGACTTCTATCCAGACCGATTATAAGAAAGTCTGCACTTTAAACTACAAGAAAGTTTGTGCACAAAAGCAGATTACTGCAACAGAAAATTGACAGGTGAATATTCATACAAATATAAAATGCAATGGAGCCTGCAGTATTTCCTACATGCTACCAGTCTGAAACTTAACTTTAAGGCTGGGTAAAAGAGAAAAGAATAGAGAAAAATAGAGAAAATTGATAGGCTCTCAATTCAGGACAAGAAATGGCTCTTAATTTTTTTAAAAAAAATATATTTTCTTTTAAAAAAACTGTTAAAAATAGCAGGGGTTCAAATGAAATCTAAGTGGAACATAACTGTTAAAAATACCAATGAAACTGGATCAAGTACGCTCTATCAAACTGATCTGAGCTAAAGCCTGATTTTCTATTATTATACATGAAAAATGAATCCCGAGGAACACAATGTGACCTCTTAAGTTAAACATTATAAATATTGCACAATAGGTCATGCACTGTATATATTATTGTTCAAATGTTGAATAAGCATGCTGTCAAGTGGCATGACCATCTACGTTCTATCTCAAGGAAAAGCCCTATTCTGCCCAGCCACTACATGCCAATGCTTTTGCATAGTTCTGAGTACTGAGCTTCCAGAACATAGCCTTGCTTAGCTTTCCTTAACTTGCCACAGAAATCCTTAATTTGGCAATCACTCTGCTAGGCTGATAAAATCTAGCCAGTGCAAAAGTCACACTGGGTGCATGATCTGAGGTTTAAATCACGTTCCTGGACAGTATAATAAACTTAGATGCAAACAGGTGTGTTTTACCAGCCAGAATGTGTTGCTTGTTTGAGAAATATTCAAGCTACTATAAATAATAATAATAATAATAATAATAATAATAATAATAATAAATTTATTTATACCCCGCCCTCCCCAGTCAAAACAAGGCTCATAAAAAGCAATTAATTAAAATACAGATTAAAATACAATATTAAAATTTAAAATGCAGTCTCATTTTAAGTAATCCATAAATCCAAACCATGAGGGAGGAAAAACACAGGGGTCAGACTAAGTCCAGCCCAAAGGCCAGGCGGAACAGCTCTGTCTTGCAGGCCCTGTGGAAAGATGACAAATCCCGCAGGGCCCTGGTCTCCTGTGAAAGAGCGTTCCACCAAGTTGGGGCCAATACTGAAAAGGCTCTGGCCCTAGTAGAGGCCAATCTAGCCACCTTATGGCTCGGGATCTCCAGAATATTGTTGTTTGTGGACCTTAAGGTCCTCCGTGGGGCAAACTTGGAAGTTTGACTTAAATGGAGACTTTTCCCTCAAACCCCTTTGATCTGAATAAATCCAGGTGAAAAACAGTAACAGTAACATCCAACCAGCCTAAAGAAGCCACCACCGCAGGATGTAGCAAAGGGAGGTGCCCTTGGCCTGTCAGAGTCAAGCAGAGCACATTCCCCCATGGCCAGAGACAGTGTAGTTCCACTGATCAGCAGCTTGGGGTGCGGACAAAAAAGATGCACCATCAGTAGAGCACGAGACTCTAACAATAACAATAACAATAATAACCCATCTGTCTGGGTTTCCCCAGCCACTCTTAATCCCAAGGTCGTGGGTTCGAGGGCCACGTTGGGCGAAATATCCCTGCATTGGAGGGGGGGCTGACCCTTGGGGTCCCTTGCAACCGTGCAATGGGATTCCGTATGATCATGCCAACTTCCTCAGAGGCAGTGATACAATCCGGAAATCTTAAGGCACGCGGCTGTGTTCCTACCGCCTCCCTCTTTAAAGGCAAGGTGGTAAGCCAGGCCCGTTGTGTCTGCGGGCCCCTCAAGCCCACCCTGCGCGGTGTGACGGGCCCGGGGCAGAAGCGCCCCCAAGCGGCACCCGCTGCCCAAGGGCACTGAGCCAGCAGGGCCTCAGCCCTCCATGGCAACCGGCACGCTCGCCCCGTCAGCGGAGAGGAGCCACGGCTGAAGCGCCCCGGGAAAACTCTCCCGCCTCCTTCCGGAGGCCAGCGCTCTGCACATGCTCCCGGGCACGCACGCCCCGCGAAGCAACTGGCCGCTCTCTCTCCTTCCCGCCCCTCTCAGACCCCGCTTCCCCCCGTACCTTGATCTTAAGTTCCGGATCCACCTTGAGCAGGGAGGCCATGGCAGGGCGGGGGAACCGCTATCCTTAGCCGGGTCCGTCTCGTTTTCGTTCGCCGCTGCCGCCGCCACCCGAGCAAACCACCGGCTTCTTCGCCGCGGCCGGAAATGACGGCATAACGCCTCGCCGCCGCCGCTTAGCCAACCGCCGCGCGCGCCTCCACCTTCCCACGTGATCCCCCCCACACCGCTCGTGTCTTTTGTTTTCCGCTCTCCCGCCTCATCCGGGGCAATTGAGGCACGAGCTGGACAAGCAGCTTCCGGGCAGCGTGGGCGGAGCCTGATAGGAGTTACGAAGAAACGGGAATGAGCGCGCGGGGAAACTGATGCCGTGATAAATGGTGCCGGCGTGATTCAAAGCTAATAATGATGATGATGATAAATTAATATTATACATATATAATAATAATAATAATAATAATAATAATAATAATAATAATAATAATAATATATTGTTGTTGTTGTTATTTATTTATTTCTACCCCGCCCATCTGGCTGTTTCTCCAGCCACTCTGGGCGGCTTTCAACTGAACATTGAAAACAGAATAAAACTTCAAACATTAAAACTTCCCTAAACAGGGCTGCCTTCAGATGTCTTCTAAAAGTCGGATTATTTCCTTGACATCTGAGGGGAGGGCGTTCCGCAGGGCGGGCGCCACTACCAAGAAGGCCCTCTGCCTGGTTCCCTGTAAGAATGCAATACAGTATATATGAATCCTAGAAATACAGAGCTGGAAGGGACCCAAGGGTCATCTAGTCCACCCCCAATGCAGGAATTCAGCTAAAGCATCCATGACAGATGGCTGTCTAACCTCTGCTTAAAAACCTCAAATGAAAGAGAGTCTACCACCTCTTGTGGGAGTCTCCCACTGTTTAACTGCTCTTACTGCCAGAAAGTTCTTCCTGATGTTTAGCTGGAATCTCCTTTCTTGGAGCTTGAAGCCCTTGGTTCGAGTCCTACCCTCCAGAGCAGGATAAAACAAGCTTGCTCCATCCTCTATTTTATTTATGTATTTCATAAAAATTGCATGGCACTTGATTGTAAAAATAAATAAATAAATTCTCAAACTGGTTTATAAAAAGATAAAAACGGCAAAACGGAGAAAAATTTACTGCCCTGCTTTAAAACGTAGGTCCAGTCGTGACCGGCTCTGGGGTTGCGTGCTCATCTCGCATTATTGGCCGAGGGAGCTGGTGTACAGCTTCCAGGTCATGTGGCCAGCATGACAAAGCCGCTTCTGGCAAACCAGAGCAGCACGTGTAAACGCCTTTACCTTCCCGCTGTAGCGGTTCCTATTTATCTACTTGCATTTTGATGTGCTTTCGAACTGCTAGGTTGGCAGCTTTAAAACATACAAAAGTTAAAAGCATATGAATAAGGGGTTTGCAGCCAAAATCACAAATTTGACTGCAAAACCCCACATAAACCTTGGGAGGACACACACACAATGCCAGAATGAATTCATTAGAAAAAGAAAGGGGCTGTTTACTTATTTACTTGGAACATTTTTTCTGTGAATTTGATGGTGTATCTCCCCAATAAAGACTGAAAAGATGACACTTCTTGTGGCCTTTATTAAGAGTGATTTGCCAGTCTCACAGTTCAATCCTATGCTTGTTTACTTGGAAGTGAGCCCCAGTTGGTCTTACTCCCCAAAATAGGGTAGTTCAACCTCCCATGATCTCTAATGACCTAATGACCACAAAATTATTATTAATTAAATTTACATTCCACCTTTCATCTGAAGAACACAGGGTAGTTTACAGTATAAAAACAAAATATATAACACAACTACCACCTCCTAGAGCTATGAAGTTCATAAAAGCTCCTATCATGTTTGCTATGAACCAGAACAGGCAAATATTTTAATGACAGCTAGAGGAAGACTGAACCTCTCTTCCTTAAATGCAGCTTCAAAAGCGGACATCTCGAGCCAGTTTTTCGAAATCTGCCCGTAATCGGTGGTCAAATCGGTCCCTATTTTACCGTAAGATCATTATTAAGATTATTATCATACTATTATTATTATCTGAAGGCAGCCCTGTTCAGGCAAGTTTTTAATGTTTAATGCTGTACTGTTTTTAATGTTCGATTGGGAGAAGCCCAGAGTGGCTAGGGAAACCCAGCCAGATGGGCGGGGTATAAATAATAAATTATTATACTGTATTATTATTATTTGCATTATTCATTATCACTTCACAGCCTTAAAACACGGGAAGAGCAACAGTGGCCCACAGTGCAGGGTTGTGGGAAGACACCATTCTTTCTCAGCAACACAGCCCTCTTTTCCCCACCCCACCCCCAAAATTTGCAATTCTTATTACTCCCTATTAATTTGGTATACCGCCCTTCCTCCTAAGCTCACACACGGCGGTTCACAACAACATAAATATGAAGGGGGGGGGGAAGAAGGGGGTAATAACTAGGGGGCCGCGTTTGGCCTTTTGGATCAAACTTCACGCGCAATTCAAGTTGCGCGCGAGCGGCCTATTGCGCGCGAAAAGGCACCCTGCAATGCATCGCGGGCTGCAAGCGCAGCAGGCGCGCGCGCACGAGGCGCCCGGGCCCCGGGGTTGCCGTGGAGATGACGGAGGGGGGGCGGCGCTTGCGGTTTTTAATTGTTGGTTTATATATATATATTTATTTTTGCCCTGCAATCCTCCCAGTGACGTCGGGCCGGGGCCTCCGCCTTCCCCGGAAGAGAAAGCTTTTGCAAGGAGCCCGGACCTGATCCGAAGGGATTCGGGTGGAAAGACGAGCCCCAACAGAAAGGAAGGAAGGAAGGAGTAAAGGAGGAAGGAAAGAAAGAAAGAAGCAGAGAAGGGACTCTAGGTCCAAGGAAAAAGCGGGGAACTCGCTGCCTACCTGTTCCAGCAATTCTCGTTGCTCGAGGGAAGTGAGTATCGCTCGCCAACCGGCTTCCCGGGGAAGGGAGCTCCTTTAAAATTAAATGCAAAAAATAAGTGAAAATGCCTTAAAATAAATGTGCCTTGGAAATCCTATGAAACAAGCGTGCACCTGATGTGCACCTGAAATTGGTCCCATAGTTTCACAGTATTTCTTTTCGGCACCGTTGCTTTTTTAATGGATCTCATTAGGTACCTTTGTAAAATATAGGAGGTACAGTATTATTATGATTATGATTACTATTACTATTATGTTGCTTTCATAACAAAGGCGACCCAAAGTGACCTACGAAAACAGTATAAAAGCACTAAAATCAATTATAACAAATGCAACCAATAGGATTGCCATACATCCAGAATTTTCCGGATCTCATTAGGTACCTGTGTAAATATAGGAGGTATTAGTATTGTTTTGTTGTTGTTGTTGTTGTTGTTTGTTGTCATATTTTGTCCCCATTTGGCTCAGCGCCCCATGCAGGTGAATCGCCACAGTGCCCTAATTCCAGCACAGGTATTTAGGAACTGGCTGGGCATGCATTCCTGATCTGCATTATAAGGGCAACACCACCCCATTGAACTCAACAGGGCTTATCTCCCGAGTAACTGCATTGCAGGGGGTTGGGCTAGATGACCCTCGGGGTCCCTTTCAGCTCTACAATTCTACTATTCTGTGAACTGTGGCCACAGCCTATCCACTTCACTATGTTTCACTCTTAAGCAACACCCTGGTCTTTGAGAGAATAGTAAACACAACTTACTGCTGCTCTGTTCCTCTGCATATACCGTATTTGTTCAGGGAGTAGATTCCCCTGAACTGAGTGGAACTCATAAGTAGTAAATATTTTTAGGAGTGCGTAGTAAACCTGTCATTTTGGCCTGTTTGACCTGTTTGGTCTAGCTTAGTTTGTTTTTAACTGCCACCCCCTCCCCCCGCAAAAAACAGTGGCAACTCCAGTTTCCTTAAAGTCAGTGCCGGATTTACGTATAAGCTAAACAAGTTATAGCTTAGGGGCCCACTCTCTTGGGGGCCCCCCCAAAAATTAAAGGGGAAAAAAACCTGCATACTTCTTCATAATTGTACTTCAGTTCAACAATTACTTTGATAAAATACATATTTAATTAGGTGCAAATGGCTTTAGATACCTGTTAGGTCCATAAATTACCATATAGCATATATTCAACACAAAAAACAGCGACAATTTGTTGTTGACAAAGGACAGCTGGACATGTTGTTGTTGTTGTTTAGTCATGTCTGACTCTTCGTGACCCCATGGACCAGAGCACGCCAGGCACTCCTGTCTTGCACTGCCTCCCGCAGTTTGGTCAAACTCATGTTCGTAGCTTCGAGAACACTGTCCAACCATCTTGTCCTCTGTCGTCCCCTTCTCCTTGTGCCCTCCATCTTTCCCAACATCAGGGTCTTTTCCAGGGAGTCTTCTCTTCTCATCAGGTGGCCAAAGTATTGGAGCCTCAACTTCAGGATCTGTCCTTCCAGTGAGCACTCAGGGATGATTTCCTTCAGAATGGATAGGTTTGATCTTCTTGCAGTCCATGGGAGCAGGAACCGGCAAGCCACTCCAGTATCCCTGCCAAGAAAACTCCATGGACAAAAGCAACAAGCTGGACATATGAAGTGCCCCATTACCTTCAGTAGCTTAGGGCCTCATCAAACTTAAATCCAGCCCTGTGTAAAGTGATTAATATGATTAATATTGGGTCCTCTACCTTATTCAGGTGGGACCCAGGTGGCGCTGTGGGTTAAACCACTGAGCCTAGGGCTTGCTGACCAGAAGGTTGGCAGTTCGAATCCCTGCAACGGGGTGAGCTCCCGTTGCTTGGTCCCAGCTCCTGCCAACCTAGCAGTTCGAAAGCACATCAAAATGCAAGTAGATAAATAGGAACCGCTACAGCGGGAAGGTAAACGGCGTTTCCATGTGCTGCTCTAGTTTGCCAGAAGCGGCTTTGTCATGCTGGCCACATGACCTGGAAGCTATACGCCGGCTCCCTCGGCCAATAATGCGAGATGAGCACGCAACCCCAGAGTCGGTCACGACTGCACCTAATGGTCAGGGGTCCCTTTACCTTATTCAGAGTTGCGACTGGTGCCTTTGCTGGTTACACCTGAAATGTCTCTCACCTGAACTATAAGGTATTCTTTTATAAATGTGTGCCCACGTAGGCAGTGCTGGAAGCCCCAGACACAACTTCTGAGGTCATTGTTCTCCTTGCAGGAATGGATGGGTCAAAATCACCTGCCTCCACCACACAGGTCAGCTTTGTTTGCCAGCGCTGCAGCCAACCCCTTAAACTGGACACGTCTTTCAAGGTCCTTGATAAAGTCACCATCCAAGAACTGACAGGTAAGAAAAGGAATGGTGAAGAAAGACAGCGGGGAATACAGGCCATAGACGCCAACCAGGCTGAGCTGTATTTTAAGGCATGGGTAGCATAGCTGCCAAGTTATCCCTTTTTTACAGGGATTTTCCCTTATGCTGAATAGGCTTCCTCGCGAGAAAAGGGAAAACTTGGCAGCTATGATGGGTAGGCAAACTAAGGCCTGGGGGCTGGATCCGGCCCAGTCGCATTCTCAGTCTGGCCCGCAGACAGTCCATGAATCAGCATGTTTTTACATGAGTAGTATGTGTCCTTTTATTTAAAATGCATCTCTGGGTTATTTGTGGGGCATAAGAATTCATTCATCCCCCCGCAAAAAAATAGTCCGGCCCCCCACAAGGTCCGAGGGACTGTGGACCGGCCCCCTGCTGAAAAAGTTTGCTCTAATTCATGGGTAGGCAAACTAAGGCCCGGGGGCCGGATCTGGCCCAATCACCTTCTAAATTTGGCCCATAGACGGTCCGGGAATCGGCGTGTTTTTACATGAGTCGAATGTGTATTTTTATGTAAAATGCATCTCTGGGTTATTTGTGGGGCATAGGAATTCGTTCATTCCCCCCCCCAAAAAAAATTTGGGCCAACCCCCCCCCCCCAAGGTTTGAGGGACAGTGGACTGGCCCCCTGTTGAAAAAGTTTGCTGAAAAAGTTTCCCAGCTTTATTTCTCTGCAGAATTTTTTCTGTTTCGGAAACTACAGCACGAGGCAAGCTTGCTGCAGGCTTTAGCTTTGCTTACTAAACGCAAGTAAAATAAACCTGCTGAATTGAATCACTGTGTAGGGCATCAAGAAATTTTTTAAAAAATGCAAACTGATTTTTCAGTTACTATTTTGCATAAGATTTTTTTGCTGGAAAATCCCCATCACTGACTGCAGAACCTGTCGTCATTAGTTCTGTCTTGGGAGATTTGGCAGGGGATTGCAGGAGACAGGGCTTGCAACTACTAGATCACCCTTAAAGTTGGCGTTCATCAGGCCCTCTCTTTGTGTACCTTTTGCCAGAAATGGAAGAAGCTTTGGTTTCATTAGGCTTCCTGCTGCATAGTGTCTAGGCTTATTCCTGCTCATTTTAATGCAGAACATTTTTTTTACTCTTGCTGTTGCTAGGTTTGTGCTTTGTTTCTTCTAAAGGTTGTCTGCATTTTGATTGGGTTATATATGTTTGCTGCTCTGGGTATTTTTAGTAGAAGAGTGGAGTATAAGTATATATTATTGTTATCATTGTCAAGACTATGGAAGTAACTGCATGTGTAGCGCAGAGATGGGAAGGCCTGGAAAAAACCTGGATAAATTGGGGGGAACCGTCCCCCCCTATTTCCCCCGGAAAAATTGGGGAAAAACCAGTTTGATATAGTTTGAATATTCCACACACCTTTCTGCCCCCCCCCCCCAAATCTCTAGTATAGTGTACTTTTCTGTTGCTACTGAACCCTTACAGCTTGTTCCCATATACCTGGCGTGGGGAACCTTTGTCCCTTCAGGTGTTACTGAACTACAGCTCCCATCAGTCCAAGCAAGTTTGGTCAATGGCCAGGAATGAGGGGAGTCGTATAATAATAATAATAATAATAATAATAATAATAATAATAATAATAAATAATTTATTATTTATACCCCGCCCATCTGGCTGGGTTTCCCCAGCCAATCTGGGCGGCTTCCAACAGAAAAATAAAACACAGTAATCTATTAAACATTAAAAGCCTCCCTTCAGATGTCTTCTAAAAGTCTGGTAGTTGTTTTCCTCTTTGACATCTGTTGGGAGGGCGTTCCACAGGGCAGGCGCCACCACCGAGAAGGCCCTCTGCCTGGTTCCCTGCAACTTGGCTTCTCGCAACGAGGGAACCGCCAGAAGGCCCTCGGTGCTGGACCTCAGTGTCCGGGCAGAATGATGGAGGTGGAGACGCTCCTTCAGGTATACTGGACCGAGGCCATTTAGGGCTTTAAAGGTCAGCACCAACACTTTGAATTGCGCTCGGAAACGTACTGGGATTTAGTAACATCTGGAGGGCTGGAGGGCCAAAGGTTCCTTACACTTCACATACACAGGAGCCCCACACATTAGTAAAGGTTTGCCCTTGTCAATTATTTCATTTGTCTTTTGTCTAGCTCCTCTACTTACTACTGCGCCGGCAAAACTTGGAGACCCCCATGAGGAAGAGACTACACTTACAGAGGTAAGGAATTTGGATCTGACTCCCTTATAATAAAGCTAAGGCAGTTTGCCACCAGCTCCTAATAAGTTATGTGCCAAGAAGGAAACATTCCTTATCAGACCTGCTTCTTCTTGTTTTTTTAAAAAATATATTTTTTATTGATTTTCTTTTCTCATAACAGATATTCAATATCATCATTTAAAATCCATTATCTAGTTTCCCCCTCCCTGTTGACTTCCCCCAACTTCCATTTCTGGTTTATTACACCAAATGTTACGTTCTGCGGGATCTGATTTCTTTCCGCAGGGCCTGTAAGACAGAGTTGTTCCGCCTGGCCTTTGGCTTGGAATCGGCCTGATCCCCTCCCCCTCTTTCCTTTTCCTTCTGTGATGGAACCCCTATTGGGGACTTCCCTGGCTTTTCTTTCCTGGCCCACGTAGGACCAGCCTGGTTACAGTGGTACCTCTACTTACGAATAACTCTACTAACGAATGTTTCTACTTACGAATAGAGCTCTCTCCGCCATCTTGGATGCAGTTTAGATAGGATTTTTTCTACTTACGAATTTTTAGATAGGGTTGCTTCGACTTACAAATTTTTTCTCCCAATGCATTCCTATGGGATTCGACTTACAAATTTTTTCTACTTCCAAATGTGCGTTCAGAACGCATTAAATTCGTAAGTAGAGGTACCACTGTAGTTGGCCTTGGTGAAGATTTGACGTTTTCTCCCCCCAAAACAGATTTGATTCTGGGCTTCCACTGAAATGAGGCTGCATTTTAAGTTGTATTTTAATCCTGTTTTTAAGTTGTATTTTAATCAATTGTTTTTATACCTGATGTTAGCCGCCCTGAGCCCGGTCTTGGCTGGGGAAGGTTGGGTATAAACAAAATAATAATGATTATTATTATTCTCCTGTTTATACATAATGTTCTGTTATCACTAACTATATTTCTTGTTCTCTGTAAATAAGGTTGCAAATGTTTATTTATCAGACCTGCTTCTTAGCTTGCCTTGTGATGTACTACTAGTACATGTAAGTGGGTGGGCCAATAAAACGGTTGATGGGCTGGTGCGATTCATAGATGCATCTTGCGGGACTTCTGGCTGTGTCTGAAAGACTCTGCCAAGGGCATATTGACTAGCTTTCTAGTGGGCACATTTGGGTGTGGATGATGCTCTCTGTTGGGTGTGGACTGATGCTGACTTTCCTTTCTCAGGAATTTGTCGAGAACCGCCAGGATGGCGTGTCCCGAAGATTCATCCCCCCAGCCAGGTATTGACTAGGAGTTGTGTTCGCGCCCTGAAAATGCCCCCTTTCAGAGCTTGCAAATGCCCCAACTGTGCAGCAGCCTAGCCTTGTTGGGACTACTGAATTTTCATACCCTCAATCGCACCGTGCACAGAAGGGCGCCTCTGGGTACAATTTTTTCAGGGTGCGCCCGGACCCCCGGAATGAATTAAATTCATATCCAGAGGGCCCACTGTCCTGGCCGTCAATTTCAGTTGTATCTCTGCATATGCTCCAATACTTTTATCAGCTTCAAATTGCCCTGTTATAAACTGAGAAGGAACTCCGGAACTTGAGCTTATAAGCTTGGAAGGATTCAAAGAGCAAGTTGGGGTCTGGTTGCTTCCCCCCTCTGCCTATACTGTGAACCAGTTCCATCCTACCACCAACTCCTTCCAGGGATGATGTTCTGACCATGGATTTCCACAAGATGAGAGCAAGTACACTGCCAAACTTTCTTACAAAGCGTTTACTTAAGGCTTGTGTAAGGTGGTCAAGCTGCACACTGGTAGAGAAGGAAAACAGTCTCCTAATGCAGTGTTCCTCAACCTTGGGCCTCCAGCTGTTTTGGGACTACAACTCCCATCATCCCCAGCCACTGGTCCTGCTAGCTCAGGTTGATGGGAGTTGTAGTTCCAAAACAGCTGGAGGCCCAAGGTTGAGGAACACTGTAATGGACAGATTTGGGGCAGAAATCTGCAGTTCCCTCAAGATGATCCCAAACACTGTTAGAAACTGAGATATGAAAGCTGGGAGCTAAATGGCACCTTAAACCTAGGTTATGGGCGCAGCAACGGAATGCCTAGGTGCGCTTTTTAAATAACAAGAATACAAAGCTGAAAATGAATGAACTGCAGCTAAAATATTATGTTCATTTTCCACATGCTCTTGTCCTTCCCCTGCCCACCCCCTAATATTCTTAAGAGGGTCTCTTCTCCAGTCTTCAGGGAGTAGCTGGAGGCAGAAAAAGGTCCTCCTGTCCTTCCACTCTTCAGTTTTAATCTGAAATATTAAGCACGGTACTGTGCCCAGAGCTCAGAAACTGCTCGCGCTAAAGAAATTTCCTGTTGCAAAATGCGTCCAGGAAAATGGGCATTTCGAACACTGATCCCAAGGGATTCCTAGGGGTTGGGCAGACCTAAAGACTTGCATGGATGAGAGTTGGGGATAAAATATATATCTTGACAGTCTTCTCTCTAGCAGCTTGAGGCCACAAACTAAAGATTGTTATGTGCTTAAACGTTGAGCAAACACTTCCTCTGCATTCACTCATTGAATACAGAAGTAAGACCTGTTTGTTTAAAAATTACAGAGGAACATGTGGGACTCAAGGTTGAATTGGAGTAACTAAGCATCTCTTGAGTTTTGGGTAAACATCTGTGGGATGCACGTCATAGCGAAACCATCCTGTTTCTTCCAGGATGATGTCAACAGAAAGTGCCAACAGCTTCACTCTCATTGGAGAGGCCTCTGATGGAGGCACGATGGAAAACCTCAGCAGAAGACTCAAGGCAAGTTGTCCCTCATCCTTGTGTACGCTATACATCTTTAGGGAAACCTTGGAGATATTTGGGCATCTTGAAGTGCATCATTCAGCTACCGCTAATTCAGTTCTCTTTACTAAGCCCAAGCTGCGGTGGATCCTCGTTAGCGAATCTTCCTCCCAAGAGATACAGTGGTACCTCGATTTATGAACTGAATCCGTTCCAGAAGTCCGTTCTTAAACCAAAACCGTTCTGAAACCGAGGTGCGCTTTCCCTAATGAGGCCTCCTGACGCCGGTGCCCTTCCACCGTTCGGATTCCGTTCTTAAACCAAGCTAAAGTTCTCAAACCAAGACACTGTTCCGGGTTTGCAGAGTTTGTAAACCAAATCGTTCTTAAACTGGACTGTTCTTAAACTGAGGTACCACTGTATATGGCTTCTCCCCATTGGTCCTGGCTTCCAGATGGACTTTGAAGACTCATCTCTTTCAAATTGCTTTTAGGCAAGATGCCATTTTTTAGTACATGAATGCACCTTGTATTGTTGATAGTTTTACTGCTGGGTTCAAATTATGTTCTTAAGGTTTTGGTTATTTATTCATTGTAAGGGTTGCCTCACTGGACTTCTTCTGGGAATTCTTTTAGCTGCTGTTTTAAATAATGACATTTTACTGCCGTGGTGTGTGGTAGTTTTTATGTTTTTCGGTAATCCTCCCTCTGAGGGATTTCCCCCCTGAAAGGTAGTGTGAACATATTTTTAAAAAATCATTTTTATTAAGGGTTTTTAACATATTAAACAGTAAAATCCAAACACATTTATGACAAAAATAATAAAAAAGCAACTTATCAAAAGAATAAGGAAAGAAAGAAAGAAGGAACAAAGGAAATAGAGATAAAACAATTATTCCTGTCAATTTTTATTACTACCATTATTTATATCATTTAATATAAGCACCCCATGAACATTTTTAGCTGTACTTAAAATAGCATTTTTCATGCTGTTCTGCTAGAAGTTTTTTTTCTCCACATTTCCATCCCTGACCCAACCTTCTTCTTTTGTCAAAAAGTCTAAAATATGGTAGCTTTTCATCAATTTCTAGCTTTAGGTTATATTACTCTCAGTCTTGTGACCAGCTTCTCTCTCCCTCCCTCTCTCTCCCCCTCTCTCCTCCTCTCAGTAATGCCATAGTCTAAATGTCATCAAATGTAGCCCAAATACTTGTGTGTCTATATGTGTGTGTATTAGGGCAGTTCATAAAAAAACTTTTTTAAAAAATGCCTGCTCCAAAGGTCTTCTCTTACTACACTAGGGATTATATAGCTATATCTGAAATTTCATGCATATCAGTTAATATCTTGACCCTCCTCCACGAAAATAGAATCATAGAATCATAGAGTTGGAAGAGACCACAAGGGCCATCCAGTCCAACCCCCTGCCAAGCAGGAAACATCATCAAAGCAGTCTTGACATATGGCTGTCAAGCCTCTGCTTAAAGACCTCCAAAGAAGGAGACTCCACCACACTCCTTGGTAGCAAATTCCACTGCCGAACAGCTCTTGCTGTCAGGAAGTTCTTCCTAATGTTTAGGTGGAATCTTCTTTCTTGTAGCTTGAATCCATTGCTCCGTGTACGCTTCTCTGGAGCAGCAGAAAACAATCTTTCTCCCTCCTCCATATGACATCCTTTCATATATTTGAACATGGCTATCATATCACCCCTTAACCTTCTCTTCTCCAGGCTAAACATACCCAGCTCCCTAAGCCGTTCCTCATAAGGCATTGTTTCCAGGCCTTTGACCATTTTGGTTGCCCTCCTCTGGACACGTTCCAGCTTGTCAGTATCCTCCTTGAACTGTGGTGCCCAGAACTGGACACAGTTCTCCAGGTGAGGACTGACCAGAGCAGAATACAGTGGTACTATTACTTCCCTTGATCTAGACGCTATACTCCTATTGATGCAGCCCAGAATTGCATTGGCTTTTTTAGCTGCTGCATCACACTGCTGACTCATGTCAAGTTTGTGGTCTACCAAGACTCCTAGATCAAATAGCTGTTTACTTGGCCGTTTTCCTATGTCGTGAAGGCTGAAATTTCAATTCAGTGGAGCAGGGTCAAGATATTAACTGATATGCATGAAATTTCAGATGTAGCTATATAATCCCTAGTGTTGTAAGATAAGACCTTTGGAGCAAGCATTTTAAAAAATTTTTTTAATGAACTGCCCTAGTGTGTATATATAACACAAGATATCAGCTTAGCTCGATGGGTCCCCCCCCACACACCTTTTCTTTTTAAAAAGTGATCTCCGTTGCTCCAGGTTACAGGGGACCTGTTTGACATCATGTCTGGCCAGACAGATGTGGATCATCCTCTTTGTGAAGAATGCACTGATACCCTTCTGGACCAGTTGGATACACAGCTCAACATCACAGAGAATGAATGTCAGAACTACAAGTGAGTGAGAATGAAAGTTCAGGAACACTGCAAAAAGGCCACTCTAGTCTATACAATGTTTCTTGCAGCAGAGGAACTTTGCTTCTGTTCCCATAAGTCATTTCCACTGAAGGAGGCAGTACAGTGGTACCTTGGTTCCCGAGCGGCTTGGCTCCCGAATGCCGCAAACCTGGAAGCGAGCGTTCTTGTTTGCGGATGTTTTTCGGAAGCCGAACGTCCAACGCGGCTTCCGATTGGGTGCAGGAAGCTCCTGCAGCCAATTGGAAGCAGCGCCTTGGTTTTTTGAACCGTTTTGGGAGTCGAACGGACTCCTGGAACGGATTAAGTTCGAGAACCTACCTTGGTTTCACAGCCCTGTCGTGCGAGTCTCGGCTTCCTTTTTAAAAGGAAGCAGATAAACATCCACGATGACCGTGGAGATAACGACACGGAGCGGGTTCTGCCTCGGTTTCGTCGTGGCTCGGGAGCAAGACAAGGCAGTGCTGTAGTTCTGGGCCTAGCTCCTTGCCTCCCCCTAAATCGCTTCTGCCTTGCGGTTGTCTGCAGGAGGTGCCTGGAAATCCTGGAGCAGATGAATGAAGACGATAAGGAGAAGTTGCAGCTAGAGCTGAAGGAATTTGCTCTTGAGGAGGAGAGGCTGATTGAGGAGCTGGAAGGGGTGGAGCAGAAGCGGAAAACCATGGCTGAAGACTTTGAGAAGGTCAGGGCTGAGGCGGAGAGGCTGGATCACGAGGAAGCTGAGTGAGTATTCGGCTCTTGCAACCGTTAGCATCTCGAAGGCTTGCCTCTTCCTGGCTAAACCTGTTGCTGAACCCCACATCTGTCTTCACCTCTTTCCATTGCTTCCCATCCCCACTTCTGTCCAGACCACGTATGCAAAAGAAGCATCTCCCCTCTTCTTGAATATCTTGTGTGGGATCCCTATCTCTGCATCTCTGCTAATCTCCCCACCACCACCTTTGTCTCTTTACTTAGGCCTTATGCTGGCTCTATTGCATTCCATATGAGCTTTAGCCTCCTACCCATGAGGCGACGCTTTGCTGTGGTAAGGTTTGGGACGCGGGTGGCGCTGTGGGTTAAACCACAGAGCCTAGGGCTTGCCAATCAGAAGGTCGGCGGTTCAAATCCCCATGACGGGGTGAGCTCCCGTTGCTCGGTCCCAGCTCCTGCCCACCTAGCAGTTCGAAAGCACGTCAAAGTGCAAGTAGTTAAATAGGGACTGCTCCGGTGGGAAGGTAAACGGCATTTCCATGCGCTGTTCTGGCTCGCCAGAAGCGGCTGAGTCATGCTGGCCACATGACCCGGAAGCTGTACACCGGCTCCCTCGGCCAATAAAGCGAGATGTGCGCGCAACCCCAGAGTCGTCCGCGACTGGACCTAATGGTCAGGGGTACCTTTACCTTTTTATAGTAAGGTTCAAGTGGATGTTATAAGGCAGGGTGGATAAAAATCAATGATTTTTATTTTTTTTAAAAAATCAAAAAAGTTGGATTTTTTAGATTTAAAATACAATGCTTTGGGAGGAAAAATCTTTTTAAATATATTTTTCTATTTAAGTTACATTATAGTCCAAAGGCTATTCATCAGGAAATCAGGATTTTTAAAAAGTTTTTCATGTGCGCTAAGACTCAAGTCTGTTGTTTTTTAAATCGTTTAACCGCATCAGTTAACAAACATGGATACATATCCTATATGTTCTTGTTTTAGTTAAATAAATTGTTATTAAGGAAATGATTGTTCTTCTCCTTCCAATAAAGTACAGCAGAAAAGTTGTCCAAATATAAACAATAATTTCATAATTATCTGTCTATGTATTTCTAATAGTATAACCAAATCAGAAATTTTTCATATAACTGTAAAAACTACTCTGAAAATTTATTATTCCAAAAAGGAAAGCTTCATATGGTTGTAAATATTAAGATTATACCAGCAAGAATGAGTCTTTCTGTAAAAAAAAAAAAAAAGATTTCAACCGAGTCTTGCTGACTAGTGATTTAATTCGTGATTTAAATCGATTTGATTTAAATCAAAGCCACCCTGTTATAAGGCCTCACGGGTAACTCGGGAAATGAGTAAACTAGTTCACGGTCCCAAATAGCTAAACCCATTGTTGCCTTTGTGCCTTTTTAATGACATTATTTTTATTTAATTTTGATTTTCACAGGTTTTACCAATTATCTTACATTTCAATATGTGGTTTTCTTAAATTTTGGCCCCCCCACCCTTACTCCCACGATGTTTTTATTCCTTACATCTAGTGCTTTATATGACATACTTTTATCTAATAAAATTCTCTATTTCCCCCCTTCTTTTTTTGAAATAATTTTTATTTGATTTTACATATACAAAATGATAACAATACAACCATACAGATCAACAGTTTAAGAGGTTCCTCTGAATCTCTGGACTTCCCACCTTCTTCCCCTCCATGGGTCCCATTATCAAACCTTTCCTGCTGCATCTTTTTCAATAGCCCATGTTTTGTATAACTCCATCGTATTCATAGTTCTTGCTACGTTACAAGTGTTACTGCAATCCCGCTAGTGTTTTCATCTGCTTACAATGGTCTCCAAGATAAATTATAAATTTCCCCCATTCTTTCTTGAAGTTTTGGTCTTCCTGGTTCCCGAGCTTTCCGGTCGGTTTTGCCATTTCAGCGTAATCCAACAGTTTAACTTGCCATTGCTCTCTGGTAGCGACTTTATCTTATTTCCTTCTCTGGGCCAATAGCATCCTTGCAGCTGTCGTTGCATACATAAGGAGTCCTTTCTGCTTCCTTGGAATATCAGCACTTACAATTCCTACTAAAAAAAGCCTCTGGGTTTTTATGTTTATTTTTATAAAGGTTACCATAATTTAAACATTTTCCCCAGTTCATTATATATCATTTCCCAGAATGCTTTCATTACCTTACAGGACCACCACATATGATAAAAGGTGCCTTCTTATTGTTTGCAGTTCCAGCATATATTTGTACCCGTCTTATACATTTTCACTAACTTACTGGGAGGCAAATACTATCGATACATCATTTTCATATATATTTTTCATTCAACGTGCAGCACAGTTCTCTATTTCACTTATCATTGTTTTCATTCCGCTGCTCATAATTCGAACCCTGCCCACCTTTTCATTTGACTGTAACAGTTCGTCAAATATCTTTGTTGTTTTCGAGGGGCAGGCAGGCAGCTTTGCAATGCTCCAGACCAGAAATCCCCTCCCTCCATCCATCTTTTAACCTCATCTTATTCCGATTAAATCTTAATTCTCCCCTCCCTCCTGAGAACAGAGATCTTGTTTTCCTGCATGCCGCTGGTCCAATTTCATTGCGCACCGTATTTTGGGGAGGGATAGTGTGTCCTGGGTCACAGGTGAGTGTAACCTTGTCTCCCTAATGCCCCCCCCCATCACCACCACCATGCGCAGGTACCAGAAAGAGTACAGCGAATTCAAGAGGCAACAACTAGAGCTGGACGACGAACTGAAAAGTGTGGATAATCAAATGCGCTATGCCCAGATGCAGTTGGACAAGCTGAAGAAAACCAATGTCTTTAATGCCACCTTCCATATCTGGTAAGACCAGGAGGCTGGTTGGACTGGGGGAATGCGATGGGGCAGCTGTAGCAGAGTCGGGGTGGGGGGAGACGGCCTTATTTGGCCATGCAAGATCCTCTCCATGGCTGAATTCCAGGTTTTCTGGTCAGCGTTAGAGAGAGCAACAAGTCTTTAAACTCTCTCCAGATGCTTGCATCCATGGTAGCAGTTAACCAGGCTGTCTGTTGTGTTGTTGTTTTCTGCTTTCTAGTTAACTGCTGCTGTCAGATATCATAGCCATAGTGAATGAGAGAGGCTTGGTGGAGACTCTTTGTTTCTGGATAGAATGAATGAATGAATTTATTAATACGGTCGCAGACCAGCATCAACACGCACAATATCACAGATCATAAAACATATCAAAAATACAGAGGACAGTATGAATATAACAAGGATTTAAATATAAAAATTAAAATTAATTGTTAGCGTACCCCCTGTAGTTAACATTTAGGGATTTGATCATTATGGGATACCACTTGCTTCCTGCGATTGATTGCAGACACACAGAATTTGGCTACATTTAATGTAGTCTTGGGGTTCTTGTCCTCTAGCAGTAGTTTTAAACTATGGTGTTCAGATTCTTTCATGGACTTTTGCAAAACAGGTGTAATAAAAGTGAAACGTATATGTTTCTGGATATATTTCTTTATTTTCAGGAAAGTTTTCTTTTATTTCATTTTTTTTAAAAAAAACGTATATAAAACGGAGAGGACAATTATAGCAAAGTTTGTAGAATTTGCACTGTTAAAATGGATAGGGGTCAAACCCATCGCGAGAGATGTTGAAATTTTGGGAGGTTGGGTAGTTACAACGGAACGGCCCTGGTGGTGGGGTGCATGTTTTTATTCTTTTTTATTTATGATTGTTCTTTTGTCAAAATAAAAAAATAAAATTAAAACAATGTATTTTAAAAAATATACAACCACCGTTGGAAATTAAGAGGTGAAAAACAAAGCTAGAATAGGCTCGTAGAATGGGTACAGTTGCATATGGGTTAAAACAACAAGGCCCCAATAAAGACTGTCAGCATTAGCAGAAGTAGTAGTAGTTGTTATGGGTGGGGTATAAAAAATAAATTATTATTATTATATTATAAGTTGCCTGAGGAGAGCATTCCACAACCGTATTTAATTCCAGATTTGCCAGGCGTGTGACGAAGTTCATCTTCAAAATGATGGTTCTACTGTATATGTCATCAAAGAATTCCAAATGATTTTAAAAGTGTCTGGAGGTTGTAGTCCTTGTCAAAATCTCAAATTATTCATAATTTTATCAATTATATCCATGTTCCAGAGTGTGCGGTACCAAGTGCCGAGTGCCGTATTTAGAGCAATTACTATTCATGCTGCCAATATCGTGTATACAGTCTCTTGATGTTGGTATCATCAAAAATAGTCAGGCACCTTAATTTAAATAGTCAGGCACCTTAATTTTGCCCAACCAACAATTTTCTTCAGTAATATTTATTATTTGTCAAAATTAAATTCCAAAAATCATGCACCAGCTTTCCCTCCGTAAATAACAATATGATTTCCCATAGCCCACCCTTATTATTATTTTTTTTCTGTCAGTTCTTGGCATTTTCTCCCATTTCCACTGCTAAGCCTATCGGAAGGGCTGGAACCTCTGTTACACAAACACATCTCTCTGCCTTACAGCAGCCTGCCCTTGGAAGCTCCTTTATGGGTTAAAAGCCCTTTGATCATGAGCTTTCATTCCTCCAATGAAGAGGAGGAGGCAGTCTTTGTGGTTGCATGCCGAAAAGCACCAGAGTTGGTATTCTGAGGCATGTAGCATGGGTTGATGGGCGATGGCTGAAGATTACAACAACCAAGTATTCTGTAGGTGGAATGGACTCTTCCACCAAAGTTAAGGGTCCTGGTTTTTTTGTTTTTTAGGTTCTGCTGGGTTCCTAGATACCTGGGTGTGCCTTAAAAAGCTGCCTGGGAAGTAACTGCACTCACACTAAGCCAGTGATGGCCAAACTTGGCCCTCCAGTTGTTTTGGGACTACAACTCCCATCATCCCTAGGTAACAGGCCCAGTGGTCAGGGATGATGGGAACTGTAGTCCCAAAACAGCTGGAGGGCCAAGTTTGGCCATCACTGCACAAAGTCTTCTCTTGGCCCTCCAAGGTCTTGACTAATGAACTCTCCCTCTTGCCTGTAGGCACAGTGGACAGTTTGGCACCATAAACAACTTCCGCCTCGGCCGGCTTCCAAGTGTCCCCGTGGAGTGGAACGAGATCAACGCAGCCTGGGGGCAGACTGTGCTGCTTCTCCATGCCCTTGCCAACAAGATGGGCCTGACCTTTCAAAGGTGGGAGCAGAAATACTGGCATCCCCCCCATCCCCCGTACTCTTCTTGGCCATTGAGCCTAGACAATAAGTCTAATAAACCTATTACTTAGATGATTCATACCAAACCTTGGAATCAAAAGGATTCTCGATGCAACTTTCCCTGTTTCTTGCAGGTACCGCCTTATTCCATATGGGAACCACTCTTATTTGGAATCCCTCACAGACAAATCCAAGGTAAGAGCTTGAGCTCCATATAATCTCAGTCTTAAACATATCGGTGCTTTGGTCTTATAGAGTGTCCCATCAGTTAAGGCTCAGGATAAACTGGTCAGAAATCCAAAGAGGCCTCTAGAAATCCAGCGAAAGCATTTCGGGGAGCATTGGTGGAAACAAGGTGTTAACAGGGGAAATAGTTTAGCCGTCAATCATGTGGCAATAAGGTGGGTGTTGAAAATTGGGCCAAAATTCTATTTTCGCATAAAATTACTTATTTGATAGATTTTCCGAGTGCAGTTTGTTTGTTTTTTTAAAAAAAATCACATGGAAAAGATTCAAAGGGCTTGAGGAAAGATAACTGAATCGTTTGGTTTATTGTGTTTGTAAGGTAAAGGTAAAGGGACCCCTGACCATTAGGTCCAGTCGTGACCGACTCTGGGGTTGCGCGCTCATCTCGCATTATTGGCCGAGGGAGCCGGCGTACAGCTTCCAGGTCATGTGGCCAGCATGACAAAGCCGCTTCTGGCAAACCAGAGCAGCACATGAAAACGCCGTTTACCTTCCCGCTGTAGCGGTTCCTATTTATCTACTTGCATTTTGACGTGCTTTCGTTGCTGGGACCAAGCAACGGGAGCTCACCCCGTCACAGGGATTCAAACTGCCGACCTTCTGATCAGCAAGCCCTAGGCTCAGTGGTTTACGGTAAACCACAGCGCCACCTGGGTCCCGTATTGTGTTTGTAGTGATCTCTAAATCACAAGTTTGTAGACACACAAACTATTTTCATGGGCGACACCTCTATTTTCAGCTTGGGAGTACACCTGATTCTGTTTCTTTTACATTTCTTTCTTCTCATTGTTTCTGTGGAGGATTTCTATGCAATTGCATCTAAACCTCACAAGCACAGGTTTCAATTTTTCATTCTATGCAATCAACTTAATTTGACCCTAGTGAGCTTCCAGGAAAATGGAGCTTTTTTGGGGGGGGTTGCACCTCTATGCTCTCTAGCACATGGCTGAAATAATGAGCAAGAGTCCCCTAAGCAAAACTTAATGGGACTTACTTTGATATAGGATTGGGTTAAAATAACTGAAAAGACACTTGTTTTCCCAAATTCAGGGTGTGGCTCCCTTGAGGGAGCAGGCCCTGCTCTTTATCTGCATTTGAGAATGTCACAGAAGCTCTTTGTGACTCTGAAATATTTTTCTCTAAAATATTATTGAATATGAAACTCGTAATAGGTAACAGCTGCTCCCTACTAGAGTAAAGCACTTCTCTCGCTTGTTGGTTCTTGCTGCCCTAGGCTTGGTTAGGGAAACAATCGTGGCAGAATGACCGTAAGACTGGCCACAGTCCTGTGGGGTATGTGGTGCGATTGAACCAAGGATGGTGTGCCCCCAGTTTCCTGGAAAAACAAAGCCACTCCCTAAAGGTCTTGGGGCAGCTGCAGAGTAATTCCCTTTGTTTCTGGTGTAAGCATTTGTGTCTTCAAGGAGCTGCCCCTTTACTGTTCAGGAGGATTGCGATTTTTCTGGGACAACAAGTTTGACCATGCCATGGTGGCATTCCTAGATTGTGTGCAACAGTTCAAAGAGGAAGTGGAAAAGGGCGAGACCCGCTTCTGTTTGCCTTACAGGTAATAAAAAAATAACTGCATCAGAAAAATGGATAGAAAGACACGGGTTTCTCTGGACAATAGTTACCTACTAAAACTGACTAGTGAGAGATCTGGGACAAATGAATGTATGCATTCATGCTAGCACAATTAACTTAAGCATTTCACTGACACAGGCTGTTTTGTGATTAGCATTTGGCATTAAAAATGGAATGTGGCAACAATTGTCCATGAATGTGTTGCTGGACAACAGAGCCACCACGCTTAGAGGCATCAGAGCTGTGAGTTGCCCTAGCTTGGGGATGGAGAACCCCCCAGTGTTGCTCGGCTCCCAACTCCCATCGGCTCCACAGCCAGTAATGGGCAATGGTCAGGAATTCTGGGAAATGTAGTCCGACAAATATCTGGAGTGCCTTGAGTATTCAATGTACAGTAGTATTAAATGTAGCCGTTGCTAGAAACAGCGCTGGAGCAGATGGTCTCTTAGTGTCCTCTAGTGTGATAATTTGTGTGGTCTTAAAAGGACGCTGACCGTATTTTTTTGCAAGGCAAGATGGGCAAAGTCTAGCAGCAGCCCACCTGGAGCATTTGTTGCTCTATTAGGTTTGGCTTTTGCTTGTTTTGTTCATAACATTTCTGGGACTTACTAGGCCAGTAATTTTGCACAGCCTCAAGTTATGACTACACCAGCTTGCAAAATAGAAGTAGTAAAACATTTTTGTCTTGTCTCATGTCTTACAATGACTGTTCACTTAGGAAGGCCCCTCCAAGCTATGAAGCTGGGTTCCTGAGTTGTTAAAAAGAGGTGTTATGGCGGAGGCAATGTCTTCTAACCACTGTTGTATGCTACAACCATACTCCATTCTGCCTACTTAACCCTGTTTCAGAGCTCCCCACTTTGTTCTCATAGCCACTTTAACCACCTGCAATATCATTAGAGTATTGTCTGCCAGGCTGTGGGAAATCCTCTAAAACCAAATGCATCTCTGTTTAGATTCACAATGGCAGGTGTCCTGCTATGTTGCCCACTTTTGCATTCTAGCCAAGTCTGCTTGGGTGATGTTTATTTGAAATAAAAAGGAAGGTTTTAAGTGTTGTGATAAAAAAGGGGAGGACAGGGCTGTTGTCTTAGCAGGAGTCTCGACATCACCTGTGCATTTTATAATTTACAGTATAATAATTATATTGGAAGAAAAGTGGGGGGCTTGCTCTGTTGACAAACTCGAGGTTTGTGATGGTGCCAGCTGCCAGGAGTTTCAGTTTTGGAGCCTGACAAGAATCTCTGTTTCTCCACTGCAGAATGGATGTGGAGAAGGGCAAGATTGAAGACACAGGTGGAAGCGGCGGGTCCTACTCCATAAAGACTCAGTTTAACTCGGAGGAGCAGTGGACAAAAGCACTCAAGTTCATGCTGACAAACCTGAAGTGGGGCCTAGCCTGGGTCTCTTCCCAGTTCTACAACAAATGACTGTTGTAAGAGAGGCGCACTCCATCCCATAATGTGTCTATAGTTTGTTTCAAAGAAACCCAAAACAGGACTTGGCCTGTGATATCAGTACATCATCACCGTACAAGACCAAAAAAACTGCAAAGCACTTTTGTCTTAAGATGTCATTGTCAGGTAATATGAAGCAAAATGACTCGAGAGCATGGTTGGATTTCTGTCGTGGCACAGCCTGCTGCTGCTTTGGGGGAAAGAAGCGAACCGGGTCCTGGATAGTTAGGGTGGGCCCACGTACAGCAGTAAAGAGAGACCTGCTTGAAGAGCACTTAACAGCTTTCAGACTGGAGTAGTGACTCTACTAAGCTATAATGTTATTAGAATTGCAGTTTGGTTGCTACACTAAGATGCCCTAGGAAATGCAAGAATAAATAAAAGCTCTTTGTATTCCGGAAGAACGCAGCATCCTTATTTATCATGAGCTGCCATAGACACATTTAATGTTTCTTCTTCCCTTGTGAATGAGTTCACCCACTTACACTGAGACTTCTGCCTTCCGGGGAGGCCTTCAGAAGAAACACTCTTCTCCTGGTGCGGCAGCACACACACCTCAGTGTTTGCCCTCAGGAGCCATGCTTCTTCACTAGTGTTGTAACTGTGCAAGGCATCAATGGTTGTAGGCCTAAGGCCCCTTTTAAGTGTCCTCTTTAAGTGCCCGCCCCAGGCCTTCTCAAAAGGTTACGGTAACAGGACAAAAGCCTGAGAGGTAAGCATTAACATTTAAATATAGCTGGTTGCCTTGTTTCTTTAGAGCACAACCATTTCCTTGAGAGCCCCAAATGAAGTGTGGCAGCATGATGTTTGGAGGGCAGGGGATGGAGGTGAAAGAAACTAGTCATCGCCTACAGCGCCGCCAACGCTGTGCTTCAGAATTGCGTAGGCTGCCTCAATAATGTCTTGCCGACTGATGCCTGTGGTGTCGCTGAGGTATTCCGTAACCTTTCAAAAGAAATAGGGCGAGGTTAAGACAGCGCATGGACACCTGGCAAGGAAGTTGGCAAGGGTTGGGGTGTATGGAAAAGAGTGGAATCCACTCCATGGCCCCGGGTTCCCACACCTTGTAGCCCCGTGGTAGTTTTGTGGCTAAGCCACAAAAGTGTAAGTACCTGATTCAAGCCCTCAGGATTCAGGAGGAAAGAGCTTGCCCCGATGACTCCGGTAGCCAATAGCATGAGATCTTCTTTCACTGGCAGAAACTTCACCCTATCCAGTTGAAGCAACAAGGTAAGACAAGGTTGCACACCACTAACAGCTGGAAGACTCATTGGCCTGGAGAAGCTGTGTTGTACTGCCACTCCACCAGCCCCAGCCTGAGACCTTTTTTTGGCGTCCCTCAGCAACATTTGACGCCCCTCCCCGCAGAGGCACGAGGGCTCTGACAAGAGTCCTAGAGTCCTCCTGCCTCCTTCCCAAAACCCAGCATCTCGCCCGGGTTTGGGAAGGCAGCATGAGGGCTGGCGAGGGGCATAAAAGTTTGGCCTCACACTCCTACCCCGTGTGACAAGGCAGTGTGCGCCCATGGGTTCCCTATCAAAGCACTCTTGTGGCCCACTTGGTGTGAAAAGTTAGACCACACTGTTCTGGAGTGTTGGGAATTGTCAGAATTTCACACCACAGTCTACAAGGACTGTTCCCTACAAAGAAACATGGCACCAGAGGATTTTTTAATTTTTTTAGAGGTGGGGGGAGCTACCGCCATCTAAAAAGGAGAATGTGTGGCTATCCACAAGCTAAAAACACACACAAATATGTCACTTTATGGTATCCTTGCATGTGACTGAGCCAGTGGCAACATTACCACATCCTGTCTGCACATAATGGGAGAACAGTAAACCTCTTTGGTGTTTTCTTTCTTTCCTAAAAATATATAAAAGTTCACAGACATTCTGCCACTGGAGATAAGTGCACCAGTGTTGGAGGGGAGGGGGAGAGAATCTGTTTTTAGATTTTAAGAAGTAAATAGATCAGGACATGGTAGGCAATGCTGCAGGGAGGGGGGGAGGAGAAAGGGCAAGTTTCTATTGCTTTTCATACATTTATTTTGTTAACTGAGTACATGAGTTGTCTTTTGCTTGAGTAGTATAGCAGGGAAGTGCTTATAGAAATCTAAAACGGAGTTTTTCAAAATGTCACGGAACGGTATAGGAGAAGGATGAATCGTTTATGTCCTAGGTCAGTGGTTTTCAACCAGTGTGATGTGGCACCCTGGGGTGCCTTGAATGGTGGTCAAGGGTGCCACGGGCAACACCGGCCTCTGTCCCTTTTTCCTTCCCTCCCTCCTCTGATGCCCTCTCACATCTCTGCTTCCCAAACGCTCGCACAGCTGTTTGTTGCAGCAGCAGCCCTGGCTACAAGCTCCACAGGTGAATGGTGCCTCTGGGGCTGGTCAAAGGGTACTGGTTGCCAGGAGCTGAGGGGGGCCTCGGAGTAAGCAAGCAAGTGGGTGAGGGAGCCCAGCCAGCTAGTCTGCCAGCCCTTGCTATTGGGAATGGACAGACAAGTCCCAGGCCCCTGTGGGGCAGTGTGAGGAGGCACCTATATTTGGGGCAGTGATGGCAGCTCCTAGGGGTGGCAGCCCAGTGGCTGCCCAGAGGACTCCCAAGGAGAGAAGAGGAGGCTAAGGGAACACTCTACAAGGGAGGGTGTTCGACAAAGGGTAAGAAGCTGTCAGCTCTGCAGCCAAGGGGTGACATAACTGGGCTCCTGAGCCCCACAGGGGTGCCGCAGAAAGAATTGTTGGTCAAGGGAGCCGTGGATTCAAAAAGGTGGAAAACCTCTGTCCTGGGCAATATTCAGTAGAACCCCGCAACACTTATGCAGCCACATCCCATAAACCACACTAGCAGAGTGGGTGTATTTTCTCGGCCACAATGTAATGTGTTACAGGTGCTATGAAAATGCATTATCCAAAAGTGTTTCTGTTGAGGAAAAACACAGATCCAATAAGACATTTTTAGAACCAATTATGTAGAAAAGGCCTTAAAAATACAGCTTTGTAATATAAAGGGAGACAATAAAAGATCCAGAGTGCAGTATATCTTGCAACAGAGGACCATCACATGCCGTTTTCAGACTAATTAATTGTATGAAGTAGTTTGAAACTCGCTCTTGAAAGGTTTCTCTAAAAAATATGATAAAATTATCTGATCATTCTAAGGGACTTGTATAATGCTGGGGCTCTAGCAGTTGTTGCCTGATGGTCCATTTCAACCACGCTGATACTTTTTATTGTGCGAGCCGCCCTTAATGGTGATGCAGATTTTTTCTTTTTTTAAACCACAGCTGTACCGAGTGGTGTTCTGTGCTTCCCTTTAACTTTTGTGCGTGTGTGTGGCACTTTCACAAGGCTTTCCCCCCCTACTTCTGGAGCAGTAAGAATAGAACATTGCTCATCCGCTGTCTACAGCTGAACTATGTCTCCTTTCAGCAACATATCCAAATAGGACATTTTTAGCCTGGGTTAGTAAATACCAGCCTTCCCATTCCTAGTAATTGCCACACTGTATTTAAAGGATACCTTACAATAGACATCGAGAGCTGTGCACGCTGTACTGTTGCCAAATTTTGTGAAGCCAGACTCCATCCCATGTGCATTGCTTACAAACAGGCCTCTGTTAAGGTGTGCTGCCTGGAAAAGTGACTCAGATTTTCTTGGTCTCTAAAGTACTCTCTGCTCTTTTGTGCTGCTTCAACAGACATAGTGGAGTCTGGAAGCACCTTGGGCCAGTCACCAGCCATTGGTGTAGCCGGGGGGCAGCTGTCCACCACCCCAATCAGTAAAAATCTGAGGTCCTCCCCCCCCCCAACAAAAGCTTCCCCTTACCAGAATGAATTCATTTCTAGCTTGTCACTTCCCAGAACTTACAGCTGGAGCTCATTCGGAGAGGAGTTTTTAATCGAAGTCTTCAGCAAGGTGTCATAAACGCTGCTCCGCAAGAGGTACGTTAAACCCAGCAGACGTCTGCACATTTCAAGCAGCTGTTTTGTGGGCAGCATGTAGCCATTGTACCCTGATCATGAGGAATAACAGAAGGCAGCAGAAGCTGCAGTTAGGTTTCTATTCGGAACCAGAATCTACAAACCTATGCCTTGACTACCCCTTTGGACAATTTAGGGTAGGTGAGCGGACCTACGGGAGACGCCTTCTAGTAGTTCACCACACCCCTCTTTATGTGGCCAAACTATTGTATGATATGTTGCCACGGTTTCAGCGCTTTAATTTTTGTAGCCTTTCCCCAAAAACTTGAAACCGAAAGGGTACTGCTCTCTATGGAATAGTTTACAAGGGAAAGGTAGCAAGGGGAACAAACAATGTGTGCTCTAGCAACAAATTCACAAGATACAGAGTTATTCTGTTGCAGCGAATAAGTGTCTTTTTTCCTTCTTCTGACTGACAGCATCTCCTTTAAAGTAGAGCTGTTCAGAATGGGAACACTGCAAGTTGATCCAAGTGTTCATTTCCCTGAAACAAGGAGCCCAATATGCCAGAAGAAGCTGAAGCGAATAGATTTCGAGACATACCCTTATTCTTCCACCGCTCTGTACACCAGAAAAAGGTTTCCTGGAGCTCCTTGCTGCTCAAAGAAGACGAGTGGGGGCCGTGACTTATTTTTACCTCCTTAGCTAAAGCTTGCCCAATGTTATGTCTTGTTCTTGACCCTTACCTAAAACCTCCAGCAGCATTTCAACATACGCAAAAGGGGCTGGAACATTGATTTGGAAATGCAGAGCCTTCAAAACGGCCAGTTCGGATTCTAGTAGTTCTTCTGTGGTATAGGAGAAGCCCAAAGACTTCAGAAACCTCAGAACCATGTTGTTATTAACTATCTGTACGAAGACAGAAATGTGACCATTACAGTACTCTCAAAACGCCAATTTTGTTTTGCTTCTGTCTACCACGATCGGGTGCTAAAGGAGTTCTGTTGTCTATTTATAGCAACACACACTTTGCATTAAAATGACATTTCAAGCTATGGGGGCTGCAAAGGGAGCTGCAGAAGGGCGGCGGGAGGCAGGAGAGCTTGTTCTATGAGCAGAACTTTGGTAGCAGTTCTTAAAACAAGGCCCCATGTTTTAAAAATACATGCAAATCTGTAAAAATGTAAAGAAAACCTTCCCCAAACTCTGTTCATATTGTTTTTTCCCCAATAAAATAAAAGGTGCCCCGCCCCCTTCAGCTACATTACTGTAACATTGCTCCTGGAAGCACAAAAAAATACTGGTCTTAACATTCCCTCCCACAGATAATGGCTCTGGAATAGTGCATAAAGACAAGCAAATATTATTTCAAAATATGTAAGGGCACTTCTTGAATCTTCTTACACTATAATGGAAGGAGAGCTTGCTGGCAAGCTGGATGCAAGAGACCAGACGCAGCACATATGTGCTCTCAATCTGCTGTTTCACTGAGGCCCACTTGCTGTCTTCCTCATTTGCTCTCGTGACATGAGAAGCCTCTTTAATGAGTGTAAGCATGAACCTAATAAAGTACAAGGATAAAAAAAAAGTACAAGGATAAAAAAAATCTGGTTAAATGAGGAGTCCTGAAAAGGAAATTGCAAGGTGCTTGCTTGATGCAGATACCTAGCAGTGACAGACTATGTGTGAAACGGTGTGAAAAGCCCTCTGCTCTTGTTCTGCTGTCCCGGGAGCCGTGAATCGCCCCACAAACATGTCCTTGGGATTCTGATCCCTCCAGCTTCTTTCTGCTACTGCGTAACCTAAATAGAAAGTGTTTGCCAGCCAGGATGGGCCCTTGGCAGTCACTATGAGCAGAAAAGAAAACTGCAAAGGGTTGGTAGGCCAGATGTGACTAGCCAGCAGCACACCGAGGCAGGTTGTGACATATTGCAATTGCCTTCCCCTTAAACTCTTGCATTTATGACTAATGGAAGGTGTTTCTTACATTACCATTTGCAGGCGGAGTCTGTACAGCCTTCTTGGCCTTGCTGTGGAGCAAGACAGAGCCTGGGCAAAATGAGTGTGACTGGACAAGGGTGTAAAGCCTTGAACAGAGTCCTGAGAAAACTGGGTGGGGGGTATTTGGACCCTGGGACTGAGGCTCCTCACTCCTGCTCTAAATACATATGGTAGCCCTTTTAAAAAGGTTTAAAATAAAATAAAATAAGGGGAGCATGTAAAGCTCAAGTTATCACTCAGAGATGATAACATGGTTGTCCTAAAGCTACACCTCGAAGGTGAAGAATATGTAAAATGTTATCTTCTCTCAGGGTGGACAGAACAAATCAATACCTTTCAAATATTTCTATGGCTTGGTATCGTGCAGATTCAGACAGGCTCCATTTTTCACATAGAAGAAAAACAAATTCTGTCAAAAAATAAATTAAATAAAGGGTGAGAGGCGGGGAATCATAGCTGCAGGTTCTTTTGGCATGTCAGCCTACTGAATTTGCCAAGCTCAGTTCTCACCCACGATCTGTGTCTCTTTAAAGCAGCCTGCCTCTTCGCACAGTTCACTCAGATACTGCTCATTCTCCCTGGCCATGTGAAGCAAAGCATCTCGGATAACTCCGCCAGCCACTGCTCCAAAGGCAGGCTCCAAAGAATGGTACCTGGACTTTGTGGGTGAGCCCATCGGAAGAGTTCTGTCAAGGAGGAAAGAGCAGTTCAACGTCCACCATTTTAATTTGTATAAATTCATGACTTTCTCTAGAATTGTTGTCTTTCCCCTCTCTCTTCTCTGCCCATGCCTTTTTTATTGCCTCTCTCAAAATGAAGGGTTCTGGAATTTCATGTTGCAATCTACTAGTTAAAGACTTCGGACCCAAAGACCGGTGGGCCCTTGGGGACTCCCTTCCCAATGAACACGCCTAGATATAGGACTGGGGTGGGGTGGGGGTTTGCCACCATGCGCCACCCAGCTGCCATCTCCAGAGACCCGATGTGGCTTAGACGTTAGTGTTGGACTATGACCTGGGAGACATGGGTTCGAATCCACACTCACTAGGTGACCTTGGGCCAGTAACTATCCATGGTAGCCGGGGGCGGGAAGCTGTCCCCGCTCCCAAATAAATGAAAATAAATAAAAATCTGAGGTTCTGCTCCCCCCTAACAAAAGCCTGCCCCCCAACAAAAGCATGCCCCACCCGTAACAAAAACCCTGGCTACACCCATGTCACCATCTACTCTATTATGTTAATATTTATTAAATTTGTATACCACCCTGTAACCGCAGGTCTCAGAGTGGAATTATATATATATATATATATATATATATATATATATATATATATATATAATTCACAGTAATAATTTTTTAAAAAAACCTAATAATCCCCCTTTCCCCCTCCTTCTCAAGGTTGTTGTGAGGGTGAAACGGGGAGGAGGAGAACCATGTACGCCACCTTGAGCTTCCTAGGAAGATAAAGGTGGCATATAAATGCAATAATAAATAATAACAATAGCAATAATAATAATAATAATAATAATAATAATAATAATAATAATAATATAGTACTAATGTAATTATATACATAATCTCTCCTATTTCGTTTCTCAGGAAAAGGTCCCCCCCCCAACACAGTCGCTCCTCCGAAATTAACCGTCCCCAGACACGCACAGTCATACACGCGCACGCGCACGCGTGTCCAAAGCAGCCCTGAGCCCGCGTCCGCCCTCGTCAAAGATGGCGGGAGCGGGACCGCCGCTCAGTTCCCCCCTTAAGATGGCTGCCGCTTTCCTCGTAGCGCGCCGTCGGCCCTCAACAAAGATGGCCGCCCCGCCTCAGCCGCCCTGCCTCAGCCGTCCCCGTGAGGGCGCACCCAGCAGGCCCTTCCCATGGATCCGGAGCGGGCGGGGAAGATGTCGCCGTCGCCGTCGCCGTCAGGGCCTGGAGGAGCGGAACCCCCGCGCGGCCCGCCGTTGAGCGCCCGCCGGAGGTGGGAGTTGTACCGCGCCGGGGCTCCTGGCGGGTTGGCCTCGAGCCCCGCGGTGGACGCGACCCGGCGCGGGCTGAAGGTCCGCAACGCCCTCACGGCGCTCGGCATCGGCGCGGTGGTCGTAGGAATTTGTATCCTCTCTGAACGGAAGGGGAGCGGGGGGGGTGGCCTTTCGAGTCGGTTTTCAGAGCGGGGCGGCGGCGGGGGGGGGGAAGCAACTCTGCACATGCTCAGGTGCGCTCTTTTCATCCCGCTCGTCTGGATACGGGTTCCTGTGGAGAGGGAGAAAAGGGGAGTCGCTCGCCTGGCGCCTTCATTGCACCTTTTAAAGGAAGTCTGTGAATGTGGGTGGTAATTGCCAGTCCTTTTTTTTCTGGGGAGAGGCATGCCCCTAAACATTTTGTGAATTTTAATACTGTTGTCTATTTACTGTATTTATTTTTCCCGATTTGAACTATAAAATGGTGATTTTCTTGAGTGAAAATGAGAGTACCCGTAAACCCTTTTTTTTTTTTTGGAAGAAAAAAGAACTGCCCCACCCCCTCCACGGGTTCCTCTTATGAATATTTACAACTGCATATTCTTCCATAGTCTAAATTTTATGTCAATCCACATTGGCCATGTATTTCTTAAATGACATTTTTTTAAAAGAAAAAAAAGCACTGGTTATTGCTATATTTTTGTTATATATTTTGTGTTCCCGTTTGTTGTGATCTTCGGATGAAGGGCGGTATACAAATTTAATAAGTAAATTAAATAATTTGCTGCCCCTGAGTTCGGTGGAGGCTTGCTCCCAGGTAAGCGTGCATGGGAGCGAAGCGTTAAATGCTGATTTTGGGACCAAAGGATGCCAGGGCAGGGCTTGGAGCATGGGTAGGTAAATTAAGGCCTGGGGGCCTGATCCGGCCCAATCACCTTCTAAATCCGGCCCACAGACGGTCCGGGAATTAGCGTGTTTTTACATGAGTAGAATATGTCCTTTTATTTAAAATGCATCTCTGGGTTATTTGTGGGGCCTGCCTGGTGTTTTTACATGAGTAGAATGTGTGCTTTTATTTAAAATGCATCTCTGGGTTATTTGTGGGGCATAGGAATTCGTTCCTCTTTTTTTCAAAATACAGTATAGTCCGCCCCCCCCCCAAAAAAGGTCTGAGGGACAGTGGACAAACTGCTGAAAAAGTTTGCTGACCCCTGGCTTGGAGCATCCCAGAAGGGTCATTTAGTCGAAGCCCCTGCCATGCAGGAATCTCAACAAGCTGCCCCCTATCCAATTTGGAACCATTTGGGACCCTGCTTAGCTGTGCAAATGTCATGAAAAGGCTTTTTAGACGAAAAACACACAAGTTACTCTATTTATGTATTAAATTTGTATACCGCCCTTCTGCCGAAGAGGTCACAGTGGTTCACGGCACAAAAATACAAAGTAAAAGCAAGGAAGAGTTCCTTCTGACTCTAAAATTCTCTGGTTCTATAAAACAAACCAATACGCCCAGGGCTCAGTGCAGAACTCACACAAAGGAGTAATAATAATAATAATACCGTTGAAGAAAGTGCAGTAAGGAGAAAGGGGAACACAGGGCATGGAGGTGACATTTGGCTCTGCTTTCCCCTCTGGGGTTCAGGTGAGGGTCTTTCCTCGAAATCTGGGTGGCTCTCACCACCCCACCCCACCCTGCCCCATCCATTTGGGGTTGAGAAGGGCTGAGATCCAAGGGGGCTGTGTTTGGGCTGAAAGATTCATTTGGCCCCGGAGAACCCTCCGGTGTGGTGTGTGCGTGTTTGCGGCTTGACTTCTGACATCAATTTCCAACCTGCAAACCTCCACAATTGCTTCTGATGAGTGAGCACTCTGGAAAGGCCATGCCTCCTCCTCCGCCTATGTAGTAGGCCAATTCCCGCCTCCCCCAAGCAAGGTGTAGGTTGCTTGCTTTCCTTCAACCTCACTTCCAGCTGAGGCTGCCTTAGAGGCATGCACCGGCAACCTTCTTGGTAACAGAAGCAGATTTTGCTGCGTACTGCAAAACTACTCTCTTCTTCAATATCTCGGGGGACCCCCCTCCCAAAACCCATTTTCCCTTCCAGCATTTTTGCATAAAGTTACAGGGAACCAGGCAGAGGGCCTTCTCGGTAGTGGCACCCACCCTGTGGAATGCCCTCCCACCAGAGGTCCAAGAGAATAACAATTACCAGACCTTTAGAAGGCATCTTAAGGCAGCCCTGTTTAGGGAAGCTTTTAATGTTTTATGGATTTCTGTATTTTAATATTTTGTTGGAAGCCGCCCAGAGTGGCTGGGGGAACCCGGCCAGATGGGTGGGGTATAAATAATACATTATTATTATTATTATTATTATTATTATTATTATTATTATTAAGGAGACTACTTTTAGTGCTATTGGAAGTGACTCTCTCCAACCATTTTGGATCCGTTCTTGCCTCATTGAGACCAGCGCCGCCCTCTCCCGTGAAAGCACACCTTCTGACTTTAAGGTTTGGCTCAGTTGAAGGGCAAATGCCAGTGCCCTTTCTCCTTCCTCGCCTTTGGTATCGGGTTCAGGGCTGGAAGGGAGCTAGGTGTCCTAAGAGCAGGGTAGCAGTGTGCAGCGACTTACCTGGCTGTCACAGATAGTATTCGTAATTGTTTTCCTGAGCTTTCCGTGCACAGATGCCTACACCATTCATTCCATCTCCCAAGAACGCTTCTTGGATGAAATAGAACGGGATGCCGAAGTCATGCAGGCCCGAAGAGCAAAGGCTTCAGCGGAATGAGGGTGACGGAGTACTTCCACTTTAAGAAGCACGGGAATAGGATGCCATCTGTGATGCCAACTGAGGATGTGTTGGCATAGTGACCTGGGGCATTGATGCCCCCCCCCTGCTGCTCAGAGGCTTCTTCATCTGTCTACAAACTCTTTGCCATGCATAACATGTCAAAGCCTCCTAACAATTTCAGATACTGTATTTAATGTGAAAGAACAATAAATCAGTTATGTGGATTATGTTTACAAGGAGCTGCTTATTTCTTTTCTCAGGGTAGCACAGACAGGACTATGTACTACTACATAGGATGAAATACGCAGTTTAAAAGATTTGATAGGTGAGTATTGTGCTGGTCACATGTCAGTTTCAGCTAGTTTCACAGCAAAACCACTGACATTCAGAAGTGAAAATAGTACAGGTCTTAATGAGGTGTAGATTAGGACCTGCAGGCTCTTATTCAAAGCATGGTTGCAGGGGTGGGTTCCGGTTCCAGAGACTTGGAAAAATGACCTTGATCCACTGTGCTACATTTTATGGACATTCAATGAACCTTTCCTGCTTATGAAATTTAAAAAGTACGGTCCTCAGGAAAGATCTCTGTACCTCCTCCAGTAGGTATGCTGAGAGTTTGTTTTCCACTAGAATAATCAGCTTGGCTTGTCCTATCAACCAAGAACAACTGTTATGAACTCTGACCAGCTCTGTTCCAGGGCATCGTATTGTGTGTGTGCTGTGCTGCTTTCACAGCTGTGTTGTTGCTGTTATTGTCTCCCATAAGTAGTATTTGGGGCTAGTAAATCATTAAAGCAGTGACTGGCTTGGAGCCAGACAAGGCAATTGGCAGATGCACAATTCTCTTAAGAGGCTTAAGGGGGGGGGGAGGGAGGGAATTTTCCATTTAGCTGAAGCTGGACTGACTGTATTGTTTGCAGTCCAGGCTTCAGCAACGCAAGACTTCAGAGCCTTGCTCCCTCCACACAAAAGATGCAACAGTAATTTCAGCACTGGAACAGTTTAGAACAGGATAGAGCAAAGCAAAGGTATCTTAACCTACTAACATTGTTATGTTAACTTATGAACACCTGCTTCCCAAGACAACTGAACTCGTTGATACAGAACAAGTACTGTGTCAGTCTTTTCTGGCTGCATTTATGAAGTGCCAAACCTTTGTTGCCCCACCACTAACCTCTGCTCAATCTGTTTGTTCTCCCTATCACTTGTTGGTTTTGTTAATGGAAGCCTCTACAATATTAATAAAATGTGGCTATGAAATTAAGTGCTGCCTTCTCCCACTGCTCTTTGGAGGGAGCTCATCTAGTTCCATTAATTTCCTGGTTTCTTCTTTTTTAAATAGAGATAATTGAATTCAGGGATGTGCAACTAAATGCACATAATGGAATTCAGGGATCAGAAATCCCTTCTGTTTAAGAGAACAGTTAGTGCAATTAAAAGTTCACCCGTGCACCAACAAATCTGGCATTTGCAAATCAAGCCCACCTGCCTTAACTTAAAATGTAAGCTGTCAGCATGTTCTGCCCAGAAGAATGGTATATATGGCTACTCAGAAGTAATCCCTTGGATACCTTCATCTAGATTGTCGATTAAGCTGCCCAGTGTCTGTCACCACTTGTGGCAGCTACTTAGAAAAACCTGTGCTATGTGAAGTCCTTCCTTTTGCTTGTCCTTAATGTCTCGCCGTTCAGCTCTTCAGATGACCACCAGCTTTAGCATTATGAGAAACCTCTGCATTTTCTCCCAATCGTATACAGTAATTTTATGAACTATTGTGTCCCCTTACTTGCCTTTATTTCCTGAACTAAAACCCAAATTTTGTCACCTTCCCTTGTGGAGGTACTCCAGCTCCCTGATAATTTTGTTTGCACTTTTCTGCATTGGCTACCAGAAAGGTACACGGTATTGCAAATGCAGCTGCACCTTGTGTTTGTATAAAGGAATTAAGAGTTTTGGCTTTCGAGCCTTTTCCTGATGATCCGCACTATGGAATTTGCCTTTTTCACAGCTGCTGCACCCTGGTTTTGTTTTCATTGAGCTAACCTCTCAGACCCCAAGATGCCTTTCCTGGTCAGTCATCGTCAGCAGAAACATCATGATGTGTATATGTGAAATTATGATAATTATTTGTTGCTGCAGTGTGCAGCAGTTTACATTGGACTTTGTTTGCCAATTTGTCACCCATTCACTCAGTTTGAAGATTTTCTTCTGGAGTGCCTTGCAACCCATTTCGTTTCTCGCCACCCTGAATAATTTGGGGCCGTTCATAGGGCTGCCATATGTCACAGCCGGGATTCGTCCTTTGAAATGGTACCTGGGTGGAATTTTCTGAAAGTGGCTGAAATGTCCGGGGAAACCTGGGCATATGGAAGCCCATATCGGAAGTGATTATTTTTTGGGGGGGCAATTTTCCTAAGATATAGGTTAAAACTACTTGTTTTCTGGAGATTTTGCAAAAAAACTGAGGCATTCTTGAAGATAGCAGCTCTGCAATTGATGTCTGGTAGAGATATGAAGATATACCAAGGTTCTATTTTGGAGGTGATGCAGAATTCTTTCTTGCAATCTTTATTACCTGCCCTTCAAGGTACACCTGTGTTTTAAGAGCATAAACTGAGCTAATCTCTATTTAAACTTGTGCTCATTTTGAACTTGCCTATTGGTGGAAGCTTGCTTGCATGAAAAACTCACCCTACCTGCCAAAAAACAAACAAACCCCAAATGATGTTTCTAAGAACAATTGCGAACTTCATTGCAAAAGTCTTGGGTAAACTTAAGTTACAGACAGCTACCCTACACGCTTATGGGATTAATACTGCAGATTTACATGCCTACTTTTTCTTCCAGTAGAGTTAAGCAGATGTTTAAAGAGAATCCGTCTGTATTTTAAGCGGAGGGATTTGTATTCAATCACACAAATGTCTTATTCTTCTTGGTGTCCATTATATAAAACATTCGCCTTGGAAAATTAACCCTTACTGTGGCTCCTTTAAGAAAAGAAGTCAACAGCCTCACATCTCCAGTATATGCCTTCTGTTTTCTTGGATGGGAGTTCCAACCCACCACAGATTTTGCATGTGTGGGTCAGGCGAGGCTGAGGACGTCTACTAAATTTCTTTATATTAGCACCCTTTCAGTCCCCGCAAAATGGACACACACACCCCAAGTTGGTAGAGCATGTGACTCTTAGTCCCAGGGTCATGGGTTTGAGTTTTGTGTTAGGCAAAAGATTCCTGCATTGCATGGGGGTGGACTAGATGACTGTTGTGGTCCCTTCCAACTCTACAGTTCTACGATTCCCTGTATGCCGTGTGCAGCCAAAGACTTGCGCACAACCACCAGAGTAGCAAAACGTGCTGCGGCAGCTATGGGTGGTGTTCAACTCAAGTGTTGCTCAGAGGACACCTGTTGAAATTAGCACATAGACAACCGGCCTGGCATGGTGATCTCTCCCTTTCTGAACCTATTAAAACTTTCCTGTACCCCAGATTGTGAGAGGTTTGTTTGCAGGAGATCATTCCCACCTCCACTCCTCATGTCATGTCTCCATAACTCATTTTTGGTTTGTGGGGTGGTGCGTGACATCTGTAGAATATGCCCCTCTCAGTTAGGAGGACAGTACAGTATCGACAACGCAATTGTGTGCTCAGAGTGTAATTGGGGGTGGGAAGGATCAGGGAACTTGGAAAACTCCCAGCTGCATGCATATTGGCTTACTGACTTTGGTTCTACTTGAGTTGACTTTCCTGGCAGGGTGCGTGTTGTCCGTCCTTCAAGGGGAGAGCAGTCCTGAGTGCCGAGTATAACAGGCAAAATTCCCTTACGTCCCGGGTGTTGCTTGGTGGGAGTTTGAGGTTGTTTTGATTTATTAATCACCGAAAAACACAGATGCATTATCTATTCCAAAATGAAAGTGTGTGTGTGTGTGTGTGTGTAATAATAAAAAAAATCATACACAAAAGAGAAAGCATCAGTGTTTCATTCCAAAGTGCAGGCTCCCATGCAAGTAAAAGAATGAGCCCAAGCAGTTCATTGTCCCAATCAGGGTCAGGGTTTTGGTTTGGTGCTTTTTTTTTGTAAAAATAGTGCAAAGAGGAGGCCACACGTAGTGCCGCTGCTGTTAGAGGCAGGAGCTGAGCGGGGGGGGGGGGCTAAGGCTAAGGGAAGCAAGAAAGAGAGGGCCCCCTCCCCAATCCCTTTAACACTGAGGCACAAATTCTGCAAATTTCCTCTCTTAAGGCAGCTCCTTAAAGTTTTCTAAGCGCTTTGGCCTTGGGCACACACACCCTCCACCGTCCATGTGCAGACCCTGTCCCATAGCACATACAGAACAGGCGACATCCTGATTCCGTTTATACAGTGATGCTCCTTTGCGAGGCAGAAGCAGCAGGAAAGGCACACCAGCTCAGGCTTCCCCACAAAAACGCACCCCCAAACAACCGGGGCTTGGCTTCTCTCTGCAGACACAAAGTCTTATGGGGGGAGGGAAAGTCCGTAGTGTTGGGCTGCTATCCCCGGTGCTCGCTTGGCATCTGTAAGTTGCGCAGAGGCAGCTCGTCCATTCTTTCCGCCGTGGGAAATTTCCTACGTCGATGGCTGCTGGCCTTGACATTGGGAGTGTAAGGCATAGGACCCTTCGCCGCCTTCTCCTGTCCTTTCGTTGGTGGGCAGCAGGCTGAGGTAGTCCAAAAAGTGTCCACAGCTGCTACTGTAGGGACAAAAGGAAATAGGTGAAAAAGAGACAGGGAGGGAGATGTAGTTCAGTGGGAAACATGTCCTTTGGATGTACAAGGCCTTGGCTTCATTCCAGAGTATCTCCAGTTAAAAGGGGGGCTTGGATAGCAGGGCTGGGAAACACCAAGCATTTTTAAGAACATTTCTCTTTTCCCCAAAGGCTCCTGGGTGCTGTAGTTTGCTAACTGCTGGGAATTGCAGCTGGGTGCAATGGGTAAACTTCAGCTCCCAGGGTTCTTTTCTGGGGTGTGCCTTAAATCTACGGTGTGTATACAGAGTGAGACTGTGAATATCATTGCTGTGTATAATCCTTCAAGGTTTAGGACTTGAACACAGACACGGCCAACACGCTGCTGTTACAAGGGTGCACAAACCGACGGTTTTTAAGTCCTTGAACAATGGGCATTCAGACTATATAAAGCTCGAATCTCACTTCGTGCCAAGATACCACCACCACACACACATTTGGGGTTTCTGCCTTAAGAGAGGGGGAGAAAAGGGAACTTTGCCATAGAACACACCTTGATGTGGGACTTGTTCCCTCCAGAGGGTTTGTTTAACCCTCTTCACTTTTGAATAAATATTTAAAGATGTGTCTGTCTGTCTATGTAAATCCTCTGGAGCATGGCGTGAGGGCTGCATGTGGCCCTCAAGGCATTATGGGTGGCCCTCAGCAATATCTGACGCCCTGCAGCCATCACACAGCCCTCCCGCCTCCTTACCAAAGCCAAACTGGTGCTTTTCCAGCTTTGAGAAGCAGGAGGGAGGGCTCTAGGACCCTGTCAGACCTTGTGCCTCCTTCCCAAAGTCTGGTGCCTTGCTTACTGGGCTTTGGGGAGGCAGCGAGATGGTTTGGGGAGTGTGTGTCAAATGTCCTCGCTCCCCCATCCCTTGTGCAACAAGGCAATGTGGTGCCCACGGATTTTGTGTCAGAGTATTCTTGCAGCCCACATGGTATGAAAAGATGGACCGCCCTGCTCTGAAGTCTTTTAGATGACCGGCTTCCTGTTGGTCCTTTGCTGTCCCCTTTTCGTCTCTTCCTTTCTCCTTGAAAGTATATTCCATGTGGCTTCACGTTTTGGTGTTGCATGAAATGCTCAGGAGTGGCCGATGGAAGGTTTATATATAATATCTTGTATAGCAAGCAATGGCATATATCAGGGACATCCAACTCTCAATAGGCTGCGATCTACTCCCAGTATAAAAAAAAAACTGGCAGTGATCTACCCATTGTTGTTGGATGGGCCAGAGTTGTGGAGCTTCTTTTGGGAAGCGAATGAATAGAACTGAATATATGAATGAATGGAACTGAATATATGAATGAATGGAACCGAATGAGCATTGCAATATACACAGAACATAATCAAAAGTGGATTACAGTGGTACCTTGGTTTATGAACACAATTGGTTCCGGAAGTCTGTTCATAAACTGAAGCGTTCATAAACTGAAGCAAACTTTCCCATTGAAAGTAATGGAAAGTGAATTAATCCGTTCCAGATGGGTCCGCGGCATTCGTAAACCGAAAATTCGTAAACCGAGGTGTTCATAAACCGAGGTTCCACTGTATATAAAACACAGCTGAGGGTCCTGAATCTGCAGTCTGATAGTGGGCCTTAATCTGATGGTCAGCTTTTTTGTTAGGAGCCAAACGTTGCTGAGCTTTTTTTGGAAAGGCAAAGTTTTTCAGCTTTTTTTACGAAGCCAAAGTTGCTGAGCTTTTACTAAGGAAGCAAATGAATGAATGAAACTGAATGAGCATTGGGAAATACACAGAACCTAATAGGAAGCAGTAGTTGTTGAGCTTTTTAAAATTATTTTTGTTCTTTTTTTATTTTTGGGGGGAAGGATTATCCCTGAGGGGCCAGAGATCTTCCAGTAGATCGTAATTACCTGATGGACATGCCTGTCATATATTAACCAGCCTCAAATCTCTTGCCGGGTGTGGTTTGGGCTCAGCAGATAGGCGCAGCTGTTGGCAAGCAATGTCCAGACAGCGCTTGCCCAATGTGGAACGGTGTCCCCGGCAGGCCTTTTTGATCCTGTGCTCTACCGAGTTGAGTAAAGGTTTGGTCAGCCATACATGGACAGGCAAAGTTTGGGAGCAGAATGTAAATACTTCCAGCCACCCACTGGGGCATAATGGTGCTGCCATTTCACCCACGACAAAGCAGGCCTGATTCCTGAATGGTGGCACTGGCTTTGCCCGCCCAATATGGGCAGATCAGCCCTAGGACACGGGCACAAACTAGGGCTGGATGATAACTGGCTTTCAACATTGTGACTTATCAGCAGCTAAATAGTGAGATGTGCTGATATACCGTGATGTCTGAAATGTATCCTGGCTGCTGCTTCCTATTTATATATATACAGTATATTGTTGAACTTTCTGTTTTACAATTAGAATACTCAACCTTAAAATATCAAAGACTTCCCTTCTTCTCTTTCCATGGTTCATCTTACATATCATAAATCCCTGCATATTTTACATAAACTAAACCATACAGTATTCCATTATTACATCCATCAAAACTTATTTTTACACTATTGAATTTATCTTAATGCTGCCAATGTTTTCAGGTATACACAATTCCCCCCCCATATGTTCCATAAACATTTTCCAATCTTCTTTAAACGTATGTTCTTCTTGTTCTCTTATTCTATGTGTTAAGTCTGCAAGCTGCCCATATTCCATCGGTTTAAGTTGCCATTCTTCTTTAGTTGGGACCTCGCTCGTTTTCCATTTGGGGGCTAACAAAACACGGGCCGCAGTAGTAGCATACATAAATAACCTCTCTTTTTTTGGACACCTGGTAATTTCCGTCTGAATTATCCCCAACCAAAAAGACCCTGGATATTTTATTTTATTTTGGAAAAGTACTTTTAAACATATTTTTTTTCAATTCAATTCATTATGGATCATTTCCCGATACTCTTTTACAAGTCCACCACATATGAAAGAACGTCCCCTCAACCTCATTGCATCTCCAGCACTTAGCTGTCCTGGCTGCTTCTTCCTTCCCACCTTAGGGGAGGAAGAAGCAGCTGAGATACATTGCACTGGCTCTCCAGCCAACCGCGGTGTATTGCCAGCTCAAAATGTCTGAAACCGGTATCGTGATCTGAACGCCATGCCAGTTTCAGACAATTTACCAATAGATCGCCCGGCTCCAGAACTCTCTCACCCTCCACCCCAGGGTCACGACTCACCATGCATCCGATATCACTGGCGAACTTCACACCTTTGCTCTGTCGCTGTTCCTGGAAAGAGTTTGTGCTCCCACCGCTTACAGAATTCCTCCTCATGATCCCTGCAGGGGCAACAAGAGCGAGGGAAAGGGACCATTGCAAAGAGAAAATTCCTTCCAGTAGCACCTTAGAGACCAACTAAGTTTGTCATTGGTATGAGCTTTCGTGTGCATGCACACTTCTTTAGATACACTGAAACACAAGTCACCACACACACACACAATATATATATATATATAGGTCTGGTGACCCCACAAGGTCTGAGGGACAGTGGACCGGCCCCCTGCAGAAAAAGTTTGCTGACCCCTGCTCTAATCCTAGCAGGGCCGTCTTAAGCCCACCCAGCGCCCAGGCGCTAGGTCCCTCCAGCGCCCCCCTCCAGCGCCTCTCCAAGGGCCCGGGAGCGCCAAGCGGACCGCGCCAGCAGCGGAAGGCCACCTCCGAGGACTCCGCGCTGCGCCTCCTTCTCGTTTCCCCAGCGCTGGGTTCTGCTCAGTCAAGCTTCGCCACCAGCGCGCGCACCGCGGGACCAGCAAGAGCTGCTTGGGCGCTGTGCGAAGCTCGACTGAGCGGAACCCAGCGCTGGAGAAACGGGAAGGAGGCGCAGCGCGGAGTTCTCGGAGAAGGAGCTCAGTCCTGGCCAGATCGCCGGAACCCTGCGCTCACTTGGCGCCCTTCCAGCGCCCTCCACCGTGGTTCTCCGCGCCACTAGCCTCTATGGCTAGGACGGGCCTGAACCCTAGTCCTGGAAGACCCTGCTTCTCCTGATCCCCCTTGATTGCTCAAACCCCCTGCTTCTAGCACCTCCCTTCTGCAGACTGCTCTTCAGTGTCGCAGCACCGGGATCTGAGATTGACGTCGTCGTCTTCTGTGCCCTTCCGTGGGGGGGAGCTCTTGGGTGTCTGGTTCCCACCACTCTTCTAATCCAGCCAGTCCCTGACAGTGGGTGAAGATCTACACTGGGATCATCCTTAATCCGATGGTTGAAACGGGCATCAAAGGCCGTTGTGGGGGAAAGGGGCCTGCTCTGGATCACACCATGTTGGGTGCAGAGCCCAAGGGACCCCAGAGGGCAGCCCCCACCATTTCCTCCCGAGGAATGGGATGAGACCAGCAGTGCCTCCTATCTGCTGAGAGGCTGTTGCGGAGGCAGCAGATCTAGCCTTCAAAGGGCACCTAGCAGAGGAAGCGGGCGGTGAGTTCCTTGGAGGCCGGATCTGCTGCCTGGTGGTGTTCAGTTTCTGTTAATTGGTTCTCATGGGAAACTTACAGATTCTTGCTTCATACAATTAACTCAAGGCAGTGTCAATTTACTCTTGGCAGAAAGCCAAGGTCTGCCTGGCCTGGAAACTACTCTCTGATTGGTTAATGACCAGCACTGAACTCTGTTATCTAGGAATGCTAGCACAGTTGTTTCTTGGTGGGTGTTAGGAGTAGGAGTGCTGCGTATGGTTGGAGAGAGAGAGACAGAGAGGATTTATTTTGCTTTGCTTTGTATGCAGAAACTCTGCTGGTTTTATTTTCTTTTAATAAATCCTGTAAATAGTTATTCTGCGTCTAGCCGACTAGTCGTTTCCACCTCAACTAGCTTCTGTGCTGTGCAGGAAAAATCTGCTACGTTTGGGCTAAAGCCACTAGAGCTATGCCTGACACTTCAAAATTCTAAGAGGTGGATCCTGCCACCCGAGGCGGTCGCCTTACGTTGCCTCTGGGCTGGGATGGCCCTGAAAGCTGCCTTAACACAACAGTCCATACTAATGAATCAGAGGAAACCCTGAGAGCGCACTCCGGCTTCAGAACCGAGAGCTACGTAGCTGCCTCCTCCACTTGGCCCTTGCGAACCTGGGGCGGCGGTGTGAAGGCAGCTTACCCTGAGGTTGTGCCGAGTCCAGCCGCTGCAGGCTGCTGCGGCGCGAAAAGGGGTTTGCCTTGGAGAAGCGGCGCTGGCGGCTGGAGAGCATGTCGGCGGGAGACACGATCCCAGCGGGCGGCACCTTGCCCAGGCGGGCGTACAGCTCCTCGATCTCCTTCTTCTGCCGGGCCTGGAGAACTTCAACCTCAGAGAGGTGCCTGAGGGGGAGCGGGAGAAGGAAAGAGCGGGCGTTGGGTCAGGGAGAGAGGGAGGGCAGGGGGAAAGGGACCTCCATCCCCCCAACGAACCCCCCCACTCACTTCTGGCGCAAGGCCTGCAGCTCGTCCCAGACCTCGTCCTCGGGGCTGTCCGAGTCGTCGCTGCTCGCGTAGGGGAGGCTGTGGGAAAAGCTCATCCAGACGGGGGGGCTGGGTTGCACCTCCCCTTCCCCTTCTGCTTCCGCCACGGGCGTGGTGCCCTCCTCGGCGTCCTGTACCGGTGTCCCGCCCAGAGACCCGCTGTCCGACTCTGTGGTGCTGGAAGAGCCAGTGCTGTCGGCCCTTGGGGGATTCTCGGGGAGCACATCCCGGGTGGGGGTCACCTGGAAGCGGCCCAGGATCTGGGGCTTGGGCTCTGTCAGCGGGGGGGAAAGTGGGTGGGCAGGTTAACAATGGGGATGGGGAGAAGCCTCAGGAGTCCCCCAATATAAAGGGATTCTTGGGAAAAGAACCAACAGGGCTTAAATTCTTTAATAATGTTTGTACTAATTGTGTGTCTCCTCCTCGAGAGGTCCGGAGGGTGGCAACACGAGAACGGGGCCTTCTTTGCAGTGGCTCCCCATCTGTGGAATGCTCTCCCCAGGGAAGTTCACCTGGCAGGTTCATTATGCACCTTTAAGCACCAGGCAAAAACGTTCCTTTTCAACCAGGCCTTTGGTTGATCTGATTTACATCCTATCCCCCTTTAAAATGTATGGGGTTTTTTGCAGGCTGGCTATTGAGTTGTTGTTTTACAGTGGTGCCTCGCTAGACGAATTTAATTCGTTCCACGGGTCTATTCTTATAACGATTTTTTTTTTTTTTTTGCCAATAGGAACGCATTAATTGAATTTCAATGCATTCCTATGGGAAACCGCAATTCGCTAGACAATTTTTTCATAAAACGAATTCGTCTAGCGAGGCAACCTCCGCTAGAAAAATCCTTTCTTTAAGCGAAAATTTCGTCTTACAGGGCGTTCGTTAAGCAAGGCACCACTGTATTTTTATTATGCATTTTGTGCTTTTATATCTTGATTTTGTTCTGTGAACTGTGAACTATACCTCCGGGTATAGGAAGGTATAGAAATAATAATAAGAATAATAATAAGAATAATAATAATAATATAACAATAACCATGTGCCGAGTTCTCTCTATAAAGCTTAATCATGTTTAAAGCTCTCCATAAAGCTTAATATTTTGAATAACTGATACCTGCAGATAGAGAAGTGGAAGCCTCTTTTCCCTTTTAATCTTTTCTTACTTTGTTTTTTCCCCTCCCCCTCTTTGTTTTTCTTTATAATTGTCAATTCTTCATAGCTCTCTGTTGCTTTTATTCGTACATATATATTTTGATTTCTGAAGATTTATATTCAGGATAAATAAAAATATATGCAGAAAAGTCATACTGTAGATAAAAAAGGAAGGGAATCTCTGTGGCAGAGAAGCCAGAGTGTGTTTTCCTCAGGTTGAGGAAGCGGGAAAACTCTCCCAGGTAAGAGGTGGGAAGACTCACTTCTTTGTATGTGGTTTGAAGATTAAGGTAAAATAGAGGGCTATATATCTTTAATTTTGTGTTTTATATTATTGCTATTATTGTTTTGTTATTATAATTATTTTTTACTTTCTCTTCTTTTCTTTGTATTGTTTTGTATTATTGCTTTTTAGATTAGTTTGGCTTTCAATGTATCATGTGCTGAAAACTCTTATTAATAAATTTGACTTATAAAGCTTAATAACGTGAAATGCACTGAAGATAATAATAATAATAATAATTTATTATTTATACCCCGCCCATCTGGCTGGGTTTCCCCAGCCACTCTGGGCGGCTTACAACAGAAACATTAAAATACACTAATTTCTTAAACATTAAAAGCGTCCCTAAACAGGGCTGCCTTCAGATGTCTTCTAAAAATCTGGTAGCTGTTTTCCTTTTTGACATCTGATGGGAGGGCGTTCCACAGGGCAGGTCCCACCACTGAGAAGGCCCTCTGCCTGGTTCCCTGCAACTTGGCTTCTCGCAATGAGGGAACCGCCAGAAGGCCCTCGGAGCTGGACCTCAGTGTCCGGGCAGAACGATGGGGGTGGAGACGCTCCTTCAGGTATACTGGACCGAGGCCGTTTAGGGCTTTAAAGGTCAGCACCAACACTTTGAGTAGAGACATAAATCTCTACTCTGAGCGCTCGTTCCCCTTATTCCAAGGGAGTGCGGCTGCAGTTGCTAAGCGGGAATCATACAGTCATAGAGCTGGAAGGGACCATCTAGCGCAGGCACCCCCAGACTTCGGCCCTCCAGATGTTTTGGACTACAATTCCCATCTTCCCCGACCACTGGTCCTGTTAGCTAGGGATCATGGGAGTTGTAGGCCAAAACATCTGGAGGGCCGCAGTTTGGGGGTGCCTGATCTAGCGCAACCCCCTTGCAATGCAGGAATTTCAACATGCCACCCCCCCCGTCCCATTTGAAACCATGGCGGACCCTGCTTAGCTTTGCAAACGTGAAAAGGCCGCCACAGCGAGAGGTCTCTCTCCATTCCTAGTTTGCGTTTTCTTGAGCACAGAGAATACGTTTCCAGGAGTGGAGGTGGAACTCTGCGCTGAACGCAGCTGCTTTCTCAAGCCCCGCTGCCCCAAAACAGTTGCGCACCCTATTGCCACAGCCACACAGATTAATCTCTGGCCCCAGGTCTCCCCAAAACACTCCACACCTTCATTGATGGGCGAGAGCCAAGGTGGCGGAAGCTTGGAGGTGGAAGAATCTGACACACTGAGCTGGGACCCAGACCAGGAGGCGGCAGGAGGCACCTGTTGAGAGAGAGGATGTTTTGTGTGTGAGAGGGGTCAGTACTGAACCTCCCCATTTCCACCCCATTCGCTGGACCTAATGTTAGTTCCCTGCCTCCTGGACACCCAAATTTAGCACCCACACCCTGGGACCTAATCTGCTTGGGGCGATACCTGGTTTTCAACTTCACGATATATCGCCAGCTAAATATCGTGATATACCGATATATCACAACGTTTGAAATAACGGTGGAACTAAATAAAGGAGCTGGGCGATGGCTGGATTTCAACTTCACGATATATCAGCAGCTGAATATTGTGATATAGAATCATAGAGTTGGAAGAGACCACAAGGGCCATCCAGTCCAACCCCCTGCCAAGCAGGAAACACCATCAAAGCATTCTTGACATATGGCTGTCAAGCCTCTGCTTAAAGACCTCCAAAGAAGGAGACTCCACCACACTTCTTGGCAGCAAATTCCACTGCCGAACAGCTCTTACTGTCAGGAAGTTCTTCCTAATGTTTAGGTGGAATCTTCTTTCTTGTATATATCATGACGTTTGAAATAACGTTTGATATATCATGACGTTTGAAATAACGATGGAACTACGTCAGCAGAGGCATAAGCTGGCTTCACGATTTTCCCCACATCGTGATTTTTGCAAAGCACCTCCCTCATCACGATTCGAAATATATTGCCATGTCAAAAATCACGATGCTGGAAAAAACGTCAAGCCAGCCAATGCCTCTACATAGATCCATCCTTATGTCAGACATTGCGATACATCGGTATATGTCAGGCAGCAAAGGAATCAACCCCCGTTGCCAGAAACAAAAGGGGAAAGTTCTTACCGTTGTCTTTTATTCAATATTCACAGAGAGAGGCTTGGGAATGTGGCCTCTCAGGATAATGGTGTTGCTCTGAGTAAGTCTCCACCCCCTCCCTCTCTCCTCTTCATGCCCTCTGTCTTTGAGCTGTCTGCTCTCCTACTTTCAAGGCTCTTCGTGTTCTGGGAAAGGGTGGGTCTGGAATGCTTCCTAAAGACACTGTGTCCATCAGCTGCCCCCCCCCCTCTGTTCCCCTCTTCTTCCTCCTCCTCCTCTCCCATTATTTCCCAGCTTTTCCCCTCATCTGCCTCTAAGCTGTGATCTCCCCCAAACCCCTGTTGTAGTTCTGAACTGTCTTATTCTTCTCTGGAAGGGTCAGGCTGGGGAGGCCGTTGCCACCATTCCTCCTCTGCCCAGTCCCTGACAGTATTACAGTGGTACCTTGGTTCTCAAACACCTTGGTACTCAAACAGCTTGGAACCCAAACACTGCAAACCTGGAAGTAAGTGTTCTGGTTTGCAAACTTTTTCAGAAGCTGAACGTGCTCCGTTTTGAGTGTTACACTTCCAATTTGGGTGCCACACTTCCGATTTGGGTGTTACACTGAGGTCTGTCTGTTTCTGCTATTTATTTTGCATTTTTGCGGCTCTTTTTTGTGACTGTGTGGATACCAGTTCAGCTACTGATGGATTGATTGTGTGACTGCAGTACATTGTTTATAGCTTTCATTTTATGGACCAATGGTCTTGTTAGAGAGTAAAATTCATGTTAAATGGCTGTTTGAAGGGTTGTTGTTAATCGTCTGGGACGGATTAACGCATTTTGCATTACTTCCTATGGGAAAGCATGCTTGGTTTTGGAACCGACTTCCAGAACGGATTAAGTTTGAGAACCAAGGTACCATTTTATTGCGATGTTTAGCTGGCGGTACATTACGGTGTTGCAAACCAGGTATCGCCCAGCCCTCCTCTCCGGCGCTCTCTCATGCTGCTTCCTGAGATAGTTCCATTTCTTTATTTCCCAGCACCGCATGCACACGCGGTCATGTACAAGTGTGGGGTGGTGGAGGGAGGACGCCTGCACGCACATATGCACACTCACCATGCCATCATCAGGCCTGCCGGTGGTTGGCGTACTCAGGGGTGGCAGAGAGCCTGGAGGCACTGGCACCCCCAATGCCCCGTTGGCTAGCTGGGCCGGCTTGGCAGGAGGCACCATGACCTCAGGGTAGACGAATCGCGCGGGAGCTGGGCTAGGCGGGTAGAGCACGGGCGACTGCGAGACCGGCGAGGTGTAGAGAGGCCCCGCCTGGGCGGAAGCTGCGGTCACGGCAGGAAGAAGGGACTGAGCCACGCTCATCACCGCCAGGGAGAAGACGTTGGCGAGAGAGAGCAGTGGGGACGTGGAGGGGGTCCAGAGCGGGGCGATGGGAGGCTGCACGGTGGGGGCGATTGGTGGGGTAGGCGGTGGGGGGAGGGACAGCGCGGGGAGGAGGGGGCTCAGCGGGGCGATGGGCTGGGGAACAGGGAAGAGGTACGGAGGCGTGGCAGGAGTGGTCGGCACCATGTGGTAAGGCGGCCAGGTCTGTGCCGGCACGCAGGGGACACCTGTAAGGAGGAAGGCAGATTTGGCAGATGAGCAGGAGATGCAAGGAAACAGCATCATTGCAGGACACAAACCCCTTCTTGGCAGGGCGGCCAAGCGAGATGCCTTTGTTTTTATTTATAAATCATTATCATCATATGTTTCATTGTACCCCGCCATTTCCCTGATGGTGGGACTCAAGGCGGCTGACGGATAAAAGCAAGAATAGCTAAAAACACCGGGGGGGGGGCGGGCGGACAATAATTAAGAAATACAGTCATACCTTAGATCTCAAACAGCTCGGCTCCAGAACAATCGAAACCTGGAAGTGAGTGTTCCGGTTTTTGAATGATTTTCAAAAGCCGAATGTCCGGTGTGGCTTCCGATTAGAAGCTGAGCTTTGATTTCTGAATGTTTTGGGTGTTGAAAAGACTTCCGGAACAGATTCTGTTCAACTTCCAAGGTACGACTGTAGTTAAATCAGTAATGGAACTAAAACTATATACAGATGGATGGACTGCTTAATCATTAGGTAAAGGGACCCCTGACCATTAGGTCCAGTCGTGACCGACTCTGGGGTTGCGCGCTCATCTCGCTTTATTGGCGGAGGGAGCCGGCGTACAGCTTCCAGGTCATGTGGCCAGCATGACAAAGCCGCTTCTGGCAAACCAGAGCAGCACATGGAAACGCCGTTTACCTTCCCGCTGTAGCGGTTCCTATTTATCTACTTGCATTTTGACGTGCTTTCGAACTGCTAGGTTGGCAGGAGCTTAATCATTAAAATCCTCTTAATAAAATTATGGATGATATACAGCTGGCTCCTACAGAGGACTGGATATTTTGACATTTCTCCAAACCCAGAAAACCTTTTTAAAAACCCACACACTCCTATATGACAGGGTGTCCAATTTGGTGTATTTGTGCAGGATTCACACCCACACCCACCCATCCTCCAAACCAGGCATCCCCAAACTTCGCCCCTCCAGATGTTTTGGACTACAATTCCCATCTTCCCAGACCCCTGGTCCTGTTAGCTAGGGATCATGGGAGTTGTAGGCCAAAACATCTGGAGGGCCAAGTTTGGGAGTACCTGCTCCAAACCCTCTGTTTGCAATGGGCCATCCCATTTCCTTGCCAACTACTTAGATATCCAACCCGTGTTCTGCAGTTCAAAGGAACAGGACGGATGTCCCATGGGAAGGCAGGAGCGATAAGGCTCCCAGGCTGACGCTTGCCTGGGCATTTCTACAAATGTGGGGAGCTGGAAACTGATTGGTTTTACCTGTGGGTACTGTTGAAAGCAGAGGCAGGCCAAAGTTCTGGGTACTTGGAGGGGGAACCCTGGAGCTGAAGGACTCATTCTCAAAGACGGTGTCTATCAGAGAAACTTGGACGGGGGACGTGACCGACTGCCCAGGGCTGGAGCAACCAAAATCTGAAAAAGGAGCAAAGAGGTAGAGGGAACGTTCTTTCATATGCGGTGGACTTGTAAGAGGGTAAAAGAGTATTGGGAAATGATCCATAATGAGCGTCTCCACCCCCATCGTTCAGCCCGGACACTGAGATCCAGCGCCGAGGGCCTTCTGGCGGTTTCCTCCCTGAGAGAAGCAAAGCTACAGGGAACCAGGCAGAGGGCCTTCTCGGTAGTGGCACCCGCCCTGTGGAATGCCCTTCCATCGGAGGTCAAGGAGATTAACAACTACCTGACATTTAGAAAACACCTAAAGGCAGCCCTGTTTAGGGAAGTTTTTAATCTGTGATATTTTAATGTATTTTTATATTTGTTGGAAGCCGCCCAGAGTGGCCGGGGAAACCCAGCCAGATGGGCGGGGTATATATATACATATACATATATATATATATATATATATATATATATATATATATATATATATATATATATAAATGTTTAAAAGTGCTTCCCCCAAAAAACCCCAGAGTCCTTTCTGTTGGGGATAATTCAGACTGAAATTCCCAGGTGTCCAAAAAGGTTATTTATGTATGCCACTACTGCGGCCTGTGTTTTGTTAGCCCAAAAATGGAAAATGAGTGAGGTCCCAACCAAAGAAGAATAGCAACTCAAGTAGACAGAATACGCACAGCTTGCTGACTTAACATATAAGACAAGAAAACAAGAAGAACATACATTTAGAGAAGACTGGAAAACGTTCATTGAATATATGGGAAATAACTGTGTACAACTGAAAACGCTGGCAGCATGAAGATAAATTCAACAGTGTAAATATGTTTGGGAGGATGTAAATAATGGAATACTGAAAGGTATAGTTTTTGTAAGATATGCAGGGATTTATGATATGCAAAATGAACCATGGAAAGAGAAGAAGGGAAGTCATTGATACCTTAAGGGTGTAAAAATGAGTACTTTAAATTATAAAACAGAAAATTTAATTTAAAATTATATGCAAAATCTGAAACAAGGAGAAAGGCCAGTCTGATAACCACCAGCTACAGCTTCCTTTCTCCTTAAGGTACTCCTCACAATGTTCCTAAAAGATTTACACTGCCTCCCAGTACATTTCTGAGCACAATTCAAAATGTTGGCGCAGACCTTTAAGGCCTTCAACTGCTTCGGCCCGGTGTACCTGAAGGAGCGTCTCCACCCCCATCGTTCAGCCTGGACACTGAGGTCCGGCTCTGAGGGCCTTCTGGTGGTTCCCTCCCTGCGAGAAGTGAGGTTACAGGGAACCAGGCAGAAGGCATTTTCAGTAGTTCAGTGGAACGTGCTCCCGTCAAATGTCAAGGAAATAAACAGCTTATCTGACTTTTAGAAGACTTCTCAAGGCAGCCCTGTATAAGTTTTCAGTGTTTGATATTTTACTGTGCTTAATGATTTTAATTTGTTGGAAGCTGCCCAGAGTCTTTGGGGAACCAGTCAGATAGGCGGCATATAAATAAATTGTTGTTGTTGTCTCTCCCTGCTTTTAGCCTAGCTCTCTTTCTGACTCACTAGTTGCTGTGGAAAGAGGCATACAGTCCTGCGACATCCCATTCAACCCCTGTACTCATTCACACCTATTTTCTTAAATGAGGAAGGTCCCAGGAGAGATTAGATACAGGTAGGTAGCCGTGTTGGTCTGAGTCGAAGCAAAATAAAAAAATTCTTTCAGTAGCACCTTAAAGACCAACTAAGTTTTTATTTTCATGTGCATGCACACTTCTTCAGATACACTTGAAACAGAAGTCAGACCCTTATGTATATACAGAGGATGGGGGTGGGTGGGAATGGGTGATGGGCTGATGGGAGTGGTAAACCTGTAGATGGCTGTTAACGACTGCTGGTGACTGCAATTGGTCCTGCGGGGAAAAAGCAAGGGCTGAGGCGCTAAAGAAAGCTTGATCCTGCATAATGAGATAAGAATCCAATGTCTTTGTTCATCCCTGGACCAATTGCAGTCATCAGCAGTCGTTAACAGCCACCTACAGGTTTACCACTCCCATCAGCCCATCACCCATTCCCACCCACCCACCCCCTCTGTATATACATAAGGGTCTGACTTCTGTTTCAAGTGTATCTGAAGAAGTGTGCATGCACACGAAAGCTCATACCAAAATAAAAACTTAGTTGGTCTTTAAGGTGCTACTGAAAGAATTTTTTTATTTTGCCAGGAGAGATTGTAACTCTTAAATCAGATAGAGCAGAGATTAGAACTTTAAGAAAAGTGCTAATCTTGGGTACAGAAGGCGCCAGGTTACATACCGCTAAGAGATGAGGATGAAGAGATGGAGCGCGAGAGGCCTTGCCGAGGCAGCTCACCCTACAATGACACAGAATTGAAAAATAAAATGTTTTCATTGGGCCCAGGAGAAATCCAACAAATCATATGGATGAAAGAAAAGGCACCTAGGGCTAGTTTGCCAGCAGTGATTTCTCTGAAATTAGGCCCGAAATGTGTAAAGTAATAAAATAAGCATACTTCAGACCACGTGCAGAGCGCCTTCACCTTTTCACGGTAGGACCGCAAACCAACCACTGTAAACTTGGGGTCATTTCTGCTCAGGGTGGGGCATTCAGGAGGGCTTGGGCCCTTCCTCCTCCTCCCACCCGCCCTGTCTCTGCAGAAAGAGCCGGTGTTATGTACTGAGCTGAATCATAGAACAATAGGATCCAAAATCAGCAGTCTGATTGGTCCGCAGGAGCCACCCAATCCAACTCCAGGTGGAAGTGAATCCGTAACCTGATTGGCCTGCAGGACCAGCCAATCAGGCGGCTGGCAGAAGTGAATCCGCAACCTGATTGGCCTGCAGGAGCAGCCAACCAGGCTGCTGGCAGAAGTCAATCCACAAACTGATTGGCCCACAGCTGTAGCCCTGAAGTAGCCAATCACACAAAGCCCATTGTGTAAATAATGTATATAAGCTGATGGTTTGGGGAAAAGGGCATTCTTCTCTTCTTCTCCTTGATGACTACGAGCTGAATAAAGAGCATGAAATTCACTCTCGACTCCGAGTATATTTCAGCCACCTTGGGAAAATAGGCCCTCGCATTCTGAGAGAGGAGGAAACGAGGAAAAAGCCCCTGGAAGCTGCGGGAAGGAGGATGATGTTGGAAGGGCTCTTTACTCAATTTGTCAGGGAAGTGGGAGAGACACCTGTAAGTCCATTTCAAACAGCAACTGACAAAGCACATCTGTGCGTCTAAAAGGTTTGCTGGACTTCATTCTGGCTTCACTGCAACCAGAGGGAGAGATCAGGGCTGAAACACCCAGAAGGCTACCCCAATTCCCCCGGCTTCCATGGGTCTGGCACTCACCGAGAGTCCATCAGCAGCCAAAATTGGGGACAGGCTCCCTGCTTCAGGGCTGCCCAGAGCCCCCAGGTCTTTGCTCAGGAGGGTCCCCACACGCTGGATAATATCACGGATTCTCCGGATGAATCCCTCCTGTTCCGATTTCAAGATGAATTCCTTGGCAACCTGAAGAAGACGGAGACACAATGGAGTCAGAGGAGTCAGAGTCAGGATTGAGAATGCCAAAATCTTACCGCAGCGTGAAAACCCGGCGTCCTCACCATGACAGCTGCAATCTCCTCTGGGCTGTCTCCATCCAAGTCAAATTTGAAGGTCACCATCTTGTTGTTGTACGTTTGCAGCTGGCACTCAACCACCCGGTCATTCTGGACTGGCATCTGCACACATGGAAGGTAGCAAGTTAAACAGCAACACTACCACACGGAGACTCTTGGGACTATCCAAGCGCCTAGAACCTTGCAGGCGAAAGGACGAAATGGTGTGTGCCCCTTTCCCCAAGGAACAGACTGAAATACGACATTTCCGACCAGTTCTAGCTTTCGTTTGTAGGTGAATTATGCCTGCCGGGGGCCAGGTATGTTTCGGAGGCAGCAAATGCTTCTGAAGCCCAGTAGCTGTGTAAGGGTTTTCCCACGAGCATCTGGGGGACCACTGTGAGAACAGGATGCAAATTGGTTGGGCCATTGGCCTGATCCATTAGGCTCTCCTTACGTAGGAAGGAAAACAGTTCATCTGGACTGCCAGTTGTTTTTAAGAGTCTAAAAACAAACACACTAGGTTTGAAGAAGCCACGTAAAACGCACAAAATCAAGGTCAACAGGGTTTCCGGCTGACGTCACGATTAATCGCAGTAGCTCTCCACTGCCCTCCGGGGCAGTGGGGAGGTTTAGGCAGGGGAAAGCCAGGATTTATGAGGTAAAATTCCTGGCAATTGCTCCTCAGGGGGTTCTGGGGAGCTCACTGCATCCCACTGTGCCGCTTAAGACCGTGTCTGCCAACCTGAAAGGCAGATCGGGTGCGACCTGTGAGTGTGTCTCTGCCATGGACGAGCCTCTGTCTCCAGCATGACTGGTTCCTCGTTAATTTGGAATATTGGCATTAATCATGAGGCGCTCCTGAAACAACATATGATAATGGGGTGCAATCAATCAGCTGCCGAAATGACCGGGTTTGGCTATTTGAAGGTATTTGAATTCTGAAGCTTGGAAATCCTCACAACGGCAGGAAAGGAAGGGGGAGGACAAGGTGCTTGTAGTTAGAATCATAGAATCATAGAGTTGGAAGAGACCACAAGGGCCATCCAGTCCAACCCCCTGCCAAGCAGGAAACGCCATCAAAGCATTCTTGACATATGCCTGTCAAGCCTCTGTTTAAAGACCTCCAAAGAAGGAGACTCCACCACACTCCTTGGTAGCAAATTCCACTGTCAAACAGCTCTTACTGTCAGGAAGTTATTCCTAATGTTTAGGTGGAATCTTCTTTCTTGAAGTTTGAATCCATTGCTCCGTGTCCGCTTCTCTGGAGCAGCAGAAAACAATCTTTCACCCTCCTCCATATGACATCCTTTTATATATTTGAACATGGCTATCATATCAAGAATTGATGCTTTTGAATTATGGTGCTGGAGGAGACTCTTGAGAGTCCCATGGACTGCAAGAAGATCAAACCTATCCATTCTTAAGGAAATCAGCCCTGAGTGCTCCCTGGAAGGACAGATCGTGAAGCTGAGGCTCCAATACTTTGGCCACCTCATGAGAAGAGAAGAATCCTTGGAAAAGACCCTGATGTTGGGAAAGATTGAGGGCACTAGGAGAAGGGGACGACAGAGGACAAGATGGTTGGACAGTGTTCTCGAAGCTACGAACATGAGTTTGACCAAACTGCGGGAGGCAGTGCAAGACAGGAGTGCCTGGCGTGCTATGGTCCATGGGGTCACGAAGAGTCGGACACGACTAAACGACTAAACAACAACAAATCATATCACCCCTTAACCTTCTCTTCTCCAGGCTAAACATACCCAGTTCCCTAAGCCGTTCCTCATAAGGCATCGTTTCCAGGCTTTTGACCATTTTGGTTGCCCTCTTCTGGACACGTTCCAGCTTGTCAGTATCCTTCTTGAACTGTGGTGCCCAGAACTGGACACAGTACTCCAGGTGAGGTCTGACCAGAGCAGAATACAGTGGTACTATTACTTCCCTTGATCTAGATGCTATACTCCTTCCATATGGTTTTCAAAGGGTTCCTTTTTTCTCTTGCCCCCCCCCCCCCCCCGCAAAATGAAAACATTAATGGTAGCCTTTCCTTCGAACACCAATAATTCATGTGAGCTCTGGCTGTCTCACTCTGAAACAAAAAGAAAAAGGGTTGAATCCATGCTTAGTCATGCCAATACCTGGGGCTTGAGTTTCAGCGGGTCTACTCAAAGCACAACTAAGTCTGGATGCAGCCCACTGTCAGTCAGTCAGGAAACCTAAGCAGCTGAGAACCACAGGGTACATAATAGCACAATGTTCAGAACCACACACCAATATCCCCCCCGATCAGGAGACATAGCACCCAAGCCTGTTGCAAAGCGGGCAGCACTCACGTTTGTGATGCGTAGGCGAGATCGGGCCCGGCGACGCGGCAGTCTTCCAGACCCCCTCTTGGGCAGGGGCTTCGCTCGGCGCTCGCTCGCAGAGATACCCTCGTAACCATCGCTCAAGCCAGACGCCACGTCGGACGCATAGCTGAGTCGCAGGCAACCAAAACAGGAAGTGTAACGTGAGCAAACATGACAGAGGGCCTTCTCGGTAGTGGCACCCGTCCTGTGGAATGCCCTCCCAGCAGATGTCAAGGCAATAAGTAACTATTTTACTTATCGTGGGGAAGACAACTGAAGGCGGCCCTGTTTAGGGAAGTTTTTAATGTTTAATGCTGTACTGTTTTAATATTCGGTTGGAAGCCGCCCAGAGTGGCTGGGGAAACCCAGCCAGATGGACAGGGTATAAATAATAAATTATTATTATTATTATTATTATTATTATTATTATTATTATTATTATTATTATTATGATCTGGGCACACATGATGAAATAAACCTCAGCTTACTGCCCCTCTGAATCCCTCTCTGCTCTTGATCTCACTGTGCCAGGACGGGTGAATCTGTGGCAAGGGCATGTGTGGGCATCCCTTCACCAGCCATGAGGAGAAGGAGGCGCCATCGCCCCGAAGGCCCGGCCCAGGTGCAGCTTGCCTCCCTGAGGCTGTGGCCTCAGTGATGGAGCCACCTCATTGTGCTCCCTCGAAATCGTGCGCCCGGGCCCGTGGCCCCTCTGCCCACCCCCCGCTATGCCTCTGACCCCACCCCACAAGCTACACAGCAAGGCTTGGGATGAGGAACGTGAGAAAAGCAGGTATCTCCTCATGTTCCCAGCAACTTAAAACCTTGCAGCAAATTATCTCCACAGCAGCCTTCCGGCATGTCCTTACCTGTCCCCCGGGGAAGGGAAGTCGCTGATGGAGATTGGGTTCACGCTCACAGCAATGGTCTGGGGAATATAAAAACCACCGTTGAAGTCAGGTTGCCGTGACATTTCGACACCTCCCCAGTCCGAAGGGCACAGGGGCACCACAGCCGCCCATGCCAGGGGTCACCACTGCCACTCACCGAAGCAAAGGAATGCTCAGGGGCAACTGGGGGGCTGGAGCAGCTCTGGGGCAAGTCGGACAAATCCACAAATCCAGAGGAGCTCAGGTATCCGTCCGTCTCACAATCAGCTGGGGGGTGGAAATGAGAAAGAAAAAGGGTGACTGCAAAACGAAAGGCCAGGCCTGGCTTCTAACTCGGGAGCCTTACAAGTTCACTGGGAACTTTGTCCCAGATATGTTTATTCTTTTACACTGATTTACATTCAGATCATATAACCAACCATTTACATCAAAATCTATTTATTGATCCTGGCAACTTCCCATCCTTACACCTGTGATGGTCTAACTCTCTCTCTTCCCTGCTGCCTGCCCAACCTCTTAAAGCTCATCTATTTACCTGAATCCTGTATTACAATCTTTTCTATTTTCTTGCCGTCGCTCGTAAGTCAAAACCTGTTTGAAAATTTATTTGGCCGTATTGCATTCTTACATAGACTGAAAAGGGTCTCCATTCTTCCACAAATATTTTGTCTTTCTGATTCCTTATTTTAGCTGTGAAGTCTGCCACTTCTGAGTACCCCAGTAGCTTGAGTACCCATTCCCCCTATGTTGGAATTTCTGGTGTTTTCCATTTTTGTGCGTAGAGTACTCTGGCTGCCATGGTGTCATACAAAAACAATTTTACCAACTTTTTTTGGGATCTCTGTTTCACATATTCCCAGAAGATTTGCTTCTGGCTTTGGGGGTATATCTATTCTGAACATCTTTTTTTTAGTTCATTATATATCATCTCCCAATTACTGTACTTTTTTGCATGTCCACCAAGTATGGAAAAGGAGGCTTCCACCTGCATAGGATTCCAACACTTATTTGAGACTGTTCTACACATCTTAGCCAACTTAAAGGTAAAGGTAAAGGGACCCCTGACCATTAGGTCCAGTCGTGACCGACTCTGGGGTTGCGCGCTCATCTCGCATTATTGGCCGAGGGAGCCGGCGTATAGCTTCCAGGTCATGTGGCCAGCATGACAAAGCCACTTCTGGCAAACCAGAGCAGCACATGGAAACACCGTTTACCTTCCCGCTGTAGCGGTTCCTATTTATCTACTTGCATTTTGACGTGTTTTCAAACTGCTAGGTTGGCAGGAGCTGGGACCAAGCAATGGGAGCTCACCCCGTCACAGGGATTCGAACCGCCGACCGTCTGATCAGCAAGCCCTAGGCTCAGTGGTTTAACCACAGCGCCACCTGGGTCCCTTTCCTTAGCCAACTTACAGGGTGTCAAATACCATCTGTATAGCATTTTCATGAAATTTTCCTTAATGGCTCAGCAAGTGGTAAATGTAATAACTGCCCTCCACACTTTTCTCATGTAAATGTTAAGGGGTCAGCTTTCAGAAGCGGCAAGCTGAGGTGACACCGAATTAATTTTGCCATTCTAACCACTTACACCATGCTGGTACTCTCTCGTAAAGGTAAAAGGCAAAGGACCCCTGGACAGTTAAATCCAGTCAAAGGCAACTATGGGGTTGCAGTGCTCATCTTGCTTTCAGGCCGAGGGAGCCAGCGTTTGTCCACAGACAGCTTTCCGGGTCATGTGGCCAGCAGGACTAAACCGCTTCTGGCGCAACAGAACACTGTGATGGAAACCAGAGCGCACAGAAACACCGTTTACCTTCCCGCCAGAGTGGTACCTATTTATCTACTTGCACTGGTGTACTTTCGAACTGCTAGGGTGGCAGAAGCTGGGACAGAGCAACGGGAGCTCACCCAGTCACAGGGATTCGAACTGCCGACCTTCCGATCAGCAAGCCCAAGAGGCTCAGTGCTTTAGACCACAGCGCCACCCGCTGTGTATGCTTTCGTATGTAATAGTTGCCTACGGAGAGGCGGCAGGGAGGACCCTTGGCTGACGGAGCGAGGGAGCTTACATGTGGCTGAGGAATAGCCATGCTGATATGGGAAAGGCTGGTGCTGGTCGACCTCTGGTTCTTCTGGCTCAGGGGGAAAAGTTGGCCCGAGTGCAGAATCCCCGGATCCGGGCGTGGTGGGTGCTGAGGGCTGAGCAGGGCTGAGAGGGGGCGGAGAGTCTAGGTCCAGCAGATGAAGGATGTCAGGAGCCTGTTCGTGTCGCCTCTGCTCCTCCTGGGCCTGCTTGGCCTTCTCGCGCTGGCGCTTGATGGCCAGGACTCGCTCGCGCACCGCTTTGGCCACCAGCTTATAGTCGGCCTCGCACACAAAGCCCAAGACCACCTGTGGGAGAGGGGAGGGGGAGCAGGCAGGGAGAGAAGTAAAGGAGATGGAGGAAACAAGAGTTCGAATTCTGGCACAAATGCACTTACCCCAAAGAATTCCGGGAACTGTCATTTGTGCGAAGGACGCTAGGAATTGTTGCGTTGAACAAATCTCAGCATTCCCAATGTACGACAGTTCCCAGGATTCTTTGTGGGGGAAGCCATGGATGTTCAAAGTGGTATGAATGTGCTTTAAAGTTATGGTGTGAGAATGACCACAGCCCTTGCAAAATGTATCTGAGAGCTCATTTGATGCCGTTTTCTAATGCCCTAGCTGTGAGACAACTGTGCTTCCCACTCCCTAAAGAAGAGCCATATTAAATTATTATTAGTAGTAAGTAATGCTATACTATATTAATATTTCATTGTCCTGATCTACCTCGAGCCCCAGGAATACACTTACAGTGGTACCTCGGTTTTTGAACGTCTCGGAAGATGAATGTTTTGGCTTTCGAACGTCGAAAGCCCATAAGTAACTGTTTCGGTTTTCTAACGCTTTTCGGAAGCCAAACGTGCCACGCGGCTTCCGTATTGAGTCTTCCAGACGTAAATTATTCCAGAAATGCATGCTTCTGTTTTCGAACGTTTCAGGGGTCAAACGGTCTTCCGGAATGGATTACGTTCGAAAACCGAGGTACCACTCCATGGCGTATGGGCGATGAACTCGCTTTCCTCTAATGAAAGTTTCCATAATGATGTTGTGCGCTTATACAAGGAAACTACGGAGCCATTGCCCAAGAGGCAAACTCTGTAGAATCCTGGAGAAAATGCACCTGAGGAGACGGTCCCCAGTGACTTCTGGGTAGGCCGAAGCCAGGGCACCTCTCCTTTTTGCAACCCACCCAGTTGCTTCCGGTCCTCTCCCGTCTTGCCTGTCCACGAGCCCCTTCCAACTCCTGGACTCCCTAAAGTCCACACCGGCCTCCTCGACCCCTGAGAATCACAGTGACTCGTACCATCTCCTGGGCCACTTCCTCGGCCACATCCTTGTAGAGCTCGAATCGGAATTCCAGGGCGTTGTTGTCCTTATACTTCCCGTGGAGCTTCTTTGTGTCATCCATCCTCAGCCACAGCTTCAGGTTGGACTTCACGCCATCGTCTTCTTCTGCCAGCTCCACATGGACTCCCGTGTCCTCTTGGAAGAAGGAGTGGGCCAGGAGATATTTGATGGTGTATCTGCAAGAGAGGGAGGGAGACAAGGTGGATTTAAAGCAGGGCGCAGGATTAGGAGGGTGGCAAAGGTAAGGCTCAGAGAGTGCGAGGGGAAAAGGTATCCCCGGCAGAGGCTGAAGGGTTGGTTGGCCCAGGATTATTAATAATAATAATAATAATAGTTTTTTGTTTTTTATTTTTACTCCACACATCTGGCTGGGTATCCCCAGCCACTCTGGGCAGCTCCCAACAGAATACAGTATTAAAAACACAATAAAACATCAAACATTAAAAACTTCCTGAAACAGGGCTGCCTTCAGATGTCTTTTGAAAGTCATATAGTTATTTATCTTCTTGACATCTGATGGGAGGGTGTTCCACAGGGAGGGAACCGCCAGAAGGCCCTCGGTGCTGGACCTCAAGATTAGTCCATGAGCACAGATCCCATTTTATGCGTTTGTTCTTTAAAAATTCCTAAAGTCCTCTTCAGACTTGAGCAGCATGTTAAAGTTCTCATTAGCATTTGATATATGGAATTTCCAATGATACTACGGTACAGTGGTACCTTGGTTGTCAAACTTAATCTTCGACTCCCGAAACTGTTGGAAAACCAAGGCACGGCTTCCGATTGGCTGCAGGAGCTTCCGTCACTCAAGTGGAAGCTGCGCTGGACTTTCGGCTTCCAAAAAACATTCGCAAACTGGAACACTTACTTCTGGGTTTGCAGCGTTCGGGACCTGATTTGTTCAGGAGCCAAGCCATTCAAGTACCAAGGTATTTAAAGAATAAATCACTGCCGCTGAGCATGGCCAAAGGGCGGAGCACGCACGCCCAGCAAAACCCAGAGGGCAACAGGTTTCCCCACACCTGACCCTATAACCATGTAACCGCCAAGGGTAGCAGAAGTCAGGACAGCGGCGGAGATCTCCCCTACCTTTCATACTTGTTCATCCGGATGCAGCCCTCAATGATCTCCTTCAGTTCAGGCACCTTCACGTTGTGAAAACTGCTGGGCTTGATGCCCTGCGATAAAAGGGACGGAGGGCAGTTCAGATGGGGCCGGGGAGTCCAGCGGTGATGGGGTGGGGGAGGTTAGTGGGTGGACAGAAGTCAAGGCATCATGAGGCTTCCAAGCCCCTTGTCCCCTGGGAGAAAGATTTTGCTTGCAGATTAGGGATATGAAAACCTGGGAGGGGAAGAAACCAGAAAACTGGGGGAGGGGACACCAGTCCCCCCCCCAATTTTACTAGTCCCCGCCCTCCCAATTCTTCAGAAACAAATGGGAGGGGAGCCTGGATTCCTTCCCCAATTTTTCTGGGCTTTCCCTAATAATAATAATAATAATAATAATAATAATAATAATAATAATAATAATAATTTATTATTTATACCCTGCCCATCTGGCCGGGTTCTCCCAGCCACTCTGGGCGGCTTCCAACAAAACATTAAAATACAGAAATCAAACATTAAAAGCTTCCCTAAACAGGGCTGCCTTCAGATGCCTTCTAAAGGTCTGGTAATTGTTGTTCTCTTCCCAAGCCTTCACATTTCTACTACAGGTCAGACAACCCAGCAATCCAGTCTTCGAGAGAAGGTAGGTTTGAATTTCCCCATCCTTGTCTGACTCTGATGGTCAACAGCAGGGCTCAGACCCAGAGCTGGCCTGAACGCCAGGACCCTATGCTCCTTTGCCTCCATCAGGTGACACCCACCCCATATGTTTTAATCTTGAGAATCGTCGCTTACTCTCGGACCGCTACGACTCCCAGCTCCCTTAACAAACTATCGTTCCCAGGCTTCTTTGGGGAAAGGCGTGTGCTTTAAAGGTATGGCATGGATGTGGCCTTGGGGGCAGGGCTTCCAAGTGGGAGAGCATGATTTCTAGTTAAGTTTGATTCTCTTTTTTACGAATGAAAAGCCAGAACACAAGAGGCCCCCAAACACCGAGACAGGCAGGTTTTAAAAAATGATGCTGATTATCCCATACTGGACCACCATAACATTTGGCATATCATATGTTCCGACATCTTTTTGAAAAAGAAAAGGGGGGAAAGCAGCAAGGGCGTTGGTAGAGGAGCCAGTTTTCTGGAGTTGCAGAAAAGTTTGCAAACATGGAGAAAACATTTGATCAGAAGTCAAACCTGGGCTGCGTAGGGCTTCTGTCCCAGCTGGTGTATGTAGGTGGGATTTTGTGCTATGGACATCAACTAAATCCCCCTCTCGTAATGACCACTCTTCCCTGGCCATAAAAGCCCACCCATTCCCAACCTTCCCTCCTTAAATCCCAAAGCTGCATCAAACACTTTGCAGATTCCTTGGATCTGTCTCCCTGGGAAGAGGAGGAGGAGGAGGAGGAGACGGCTAGGGACCTAGCTAGGGGTGTAGCCCACAAGGGACAGAGGTCAGCCCTAGCTCCCCGAGAAAACAAGAGGCTACGCTCTCACCGAGGTGACCTTGCGATAAATCTGAGCTGCATTCTGGCATTCTGAGTAGGGGTATTCTGAGGTCGCCATCTCCAGCATGCACATGCCAAAGGCATAAACATCCACTGCTTCGTCATATTTCTCCTCGTACATCTCTGGCGCCATGAATTCTGGGGTTCCTGGGAGAAGAGGAAGGAAGGGGTTTTATCTGAGGCTCAGGCCCCCTCAGCCACTAGCTTAGTCAGTAGAGCGTGAGACTCTCAATCTCAGGGTCGTGGGTTCGAGAGCCACATTGGGTGGAATATACCTGCATTGAAGGGGGTTGGACTAGATGGCCCTTGGGATCCCCTTCCAGCTCTACAATTCTACGATTCTATGATGCCACACATACCTATCCAGTAGGATAACCCTTTAATGTGAAAGGGGTGCCACTCCATTAGACATCCAGCTTCTGCCGGAGATCTCCAGTTCTGACTAATAAGGATCTTCTAATCACCTTGAGCTACAGCCCATCTCTTCCATAACTATTTCTCAGTTCAAGCACAACACACTTCTCATAATGCCATCTGTACACCTGGTGAAAGCAGGCAGAGCAGGCATCCTTGGTGGCTGCTCCTCACCTGTGCAACTCCTATCCTCAGCGAGCATCACAACAATTCCAAGCCTCTTATGTAGTTTTTAACTTTAACTGGTCTTGGTGGACCACAAGTTTAACATGAGCCAACAGCATGACGCAGCAGCAAAAAAAGCTAATGCTATTCTAGGCTGCATCAATGGAAGTACAGTGTACCCTCCGGATATGAACTTAATTCGTTCCGTGGGTCTGTACGTACCCCAAAAAGTCCGCATCTAAAGGTGCTGCTTCTACGCACATGCGGCGCGATAGAGCGTTTCTGCGCATGCGCGCATGGCGAAACCCAGAAGTATACATTTCTGGGTTTGCTGCGTTCGCAACAGAGGTTGCGAACAAGGGTCCACTGTATAGTGTCCATTTCAAGGGAAGTAATAGTTCCACTCTATTCTGCCTTGGTCAGACTACACCTGGAATACTGCGTCCAATTCTGGGCACCACAATTTCAGAAAGATGTTGACAAGCTGGAATATCCGCAGAGGAGGGCAACCAAGATGATCAAGGGTCTGGAAACTAAGCTTTATGAGGAACAACTGAAGGAGCTGGGTATGTTTAGCCTGGAAAAGAGGAGGCTGAGAGGAGATATGATTGCCATTGTCAAGTATCTCAATGGCTTCCACATGGAAGATGGAGCAAGCTTGTTTTCTCCTGCTCTGGAAGGGAGGACTTGAACCAAGAGCTTCAAGCTCCAAGAAAGGAGATTCCGACTTAACATCAGGGAAAAACTTTTGGACAGTAAGAGCTGTTTGTTAGTGGAATAGTCTCCCTTGGGAGGTTGTGGACTCTCCTTCCTGGGAGGTCCCTTCCAACTATACAATTACAGTCATACCTCGGGTTAAGTACGCTTCAGGTTGAGTACTTTCAAGTTAAGTACTCCGCAGACCCGTCTGGAATGGATTAATCCACTTTCCATTACTTTCAATGGGAAAGTTTGCTTCAGGTTAAGTACGCTTCAGGTTAAGTATGGACTTCCAGAACCAATTAAGTACTTAACCTGATGTACCACTGTACATTATTGCCTTCATTTTATGGACCAATGGTCTCATTAGACAGTAAAATTCGTGTTAAATTGCTGTTTTAGGGGGTGTTTTTCATCGTCTGGAATGGATTAATCCACTTTCCATTACTTTCAATAGGAAAGTTTGCTTCAGGTTAAGTACGGACTTCCGGAACCAATTAAGTACTTAACCTGAGGTACCACTGTATATGATTCTATGGTCTTCAGCTGGTTCATTCAACTTTTTCCCATTCAATCTTTGATCTCTTTACCGGATACATGCCTGTTCTAATTCCTGTTATCCAAACCTGGCCCCCAGAGACAGAAACATTTTGGTACCTATGACACTCTTGGCAAATGATGCCCGCTTGAGTGTGGCCAGACCAAGGTCCCCGATTTTGACGGATCCCGTGGGCCCCGTGATGAAGACGTTGTCGCATTTCAGGTCGCGGTGGATGATCGGAGGCGATCGCGTGTGGAGAAAATGGAGACCCCGCAAGATCTGTCTGCTCCAGCGCTGAAGTACTTTTAGCTTCATCTCCTTGAAGCGCTTCAGATACCTACAAAAAGGAAGTGCCATTAGACTCGGAGCCACCTCACCATAGTAGTAATAATAATAATAGTTTATTATTTATTATTAGTTTATTATTATTTATAATAATAATAGCTAATTTGTCCATGTCTAGGGGGCGCAATCTGGACGGTTCTGCCAGGGGTGCAAGTTCACCTAGCTATGGCTCTGCGTACAGGGCAGGCCAAATGTCACTCAAAGCCAGGGCCGTCTTTACCCCTGGGGTGCAAGGGGCGTGGGGCACCTGGGCGTCGAATTCTGGGGGGTGCCAGGCACCCGCTGCTGAAGCCACCTAAGCTCTTAACTATGTACCCATTATGAAATAATAAATAGTTTTGATCAAGCTAGAAAAATGAAATACATATATACCTAGGTATTACCAAAATGTATACCTACTGTTTCACTAAAGGCCTTTCGACTTTGTGCGCTCATTTACCAAAGACGCACCGCGGCAGCGCTTGTGATGTCATTTACAACAGTGCCGCTTGTCAGACTCAACGATGGCACTTGTCAGTCTCAATGGCGCTGTGGACGCAAAATTAACTCTAACATCAAAATATTATGTTATGTATTGTATTGAGTTGCCATGTGGCAGCGGGGTCAGCGGCACCTTTGAGACGACTGATGTTTCTCCTAAGTAGGTGCCTAAACAATACATATAAGTTTAAGTGTGGTGGTGTTGTATAATGACGTATAAGTGTATTGTAAATAAATGAGCAAATAAAAAAGTTTCTTTTTCCTCCCTTCTTTCGTAAACAAGAGATAAGGCGTAAGCGTGGTGTCTGACATGAGCATAATAAAAGTTAATTTGTGGGCTAAACTAAATTTGGGGCCACTGGGCGGATCTTTGCATCCCGGCGGCGCATATGCTAAAGACAGCCCTGCTCATAGCTCCCCCAAATCTCAACATCTGCTACCTGCACTCTGCCTCATGGGAGGGCCAGCCCTGGTCACTGTTGTCAAATCAGGAGGAATGCTTGAAAAGGGGGTTGACTGGAAGCATCTCTAGTTTGGCCTTCATCTATACCATCAGGTGCCATACAAAGGCCCTAGACATATCAAGAGATTCATCGCATCCTGGTCGTCGTTTCTTTTAGCTCCTGCCATCGGGACGGAGATATAGAAAAATGAAGGCGAGAACGAGCCATCTCAAGAACAGCTTCTTTCCTAGAGCAATTTTGGTCTTAAATGGAAATTCTGGACTTTGAAGTCTTTATATTTTGTTTGTTTATTGTTCTGTATTGTATTGTGCTTATTAGTATTTTAATTCATGTGGAGTGTCTTAATTGAGTTGATACAGCAACCGAGAAACTTCGTTGTTCCCGCAAGGGGACAATGACGATAAAGATCTATTCTGTTCTATTCTATTCTCGTTACGTGGAGCTTCCTCAGACACAACAGGCGAAGAAATGAAATGGTGTGCATCCCCACTACTACGGGACAACAGCCCCGGAGGCCCCATGGCCCTCTCCCCACTGACCCCACTGCTACCTTCCCATTGTCGCCCCCCCCCCCAGCCAGTTTCATGCTCACGTTTTGAGGGTGCCCGAGGTCATGAGTTCAGTGACCAGGACGATGCAGACCTGCCCCTTCACCGAAGACTTCCACGAGTCGTAGAACCGGACGATATTCGGGTGCTGGAGGCCCTTCAGCATCTCCACCTCCTCGCTGAAACGCTGCCTCTCCATCTTGGACAGCTTCCGCGTCTGAGAAAGGAGAAGGAAGCAGGCAGAAGCGTTAAGAGCTGCACAGCCAACTCCGAGGCAACCGATGTCACGCAAACAAAATGGGAAATGATATACAATGAATCGAAAAGGCTGTTCAGAATAACTTTTATTTTTAAAAAACCCCAGAAGCTTTTCTTTTGGGAATTATAGGGAAAGAACTACCTAAATTGTATAGAAATTTATTTACGTATGCGACTACAGCGGCAAGAATGTTACTTGCCCAAAAATGGAAAGAAGAAGTCCCAGCAAAGGAAGAATGGATACAAAAATTTATGGAATACTGTATGCAGAAATGGCGAAACATACTGGAATAGTAGGAAATCAAGATAACAAACTTTATATAAAAGAAAGGAAACGGTTTATTGAATATTTAGAGAGAAATGAAAGCATTGGCAGGATTATTGTAATAACCTGCAGTTTCACAAGAGTATATATTTGCAGTAGATAATTAAATGAGCAAGTTAAATGAATTTGGATATGCAGAATATAAAAAAATAAATTTAAGGAACCTCAGAAAGAGGGGGAAGGAAGTCAAATTTTGAAATGTTAAATTGTTTGTAAAATCAATGTATAGACTTGAAAAGTATAAATAAAAACTAAACAAACAAAAAAGCCAAACTGAGCTTTTGTAATGTAAGCATGCACATTTATAATAATAACAAAATTTTACTTATACCCCGCCCTTCCCGGTTTAAAAACTGGTCTCAGGGCAGCTAACAGCAAATATACTGTAAAACATTGATTAAAATGCGACTTTAAAAACAGCTTAAAAACAGCATAAAATACAAGATAAATGCAGCATCAATGTCAATAAAATTCTAAAATTCAGGGTCACTGGGGGGGACGGGACCCAGTTCAGTAAACATCAAGTGGTCGCCAGGGCTAACTAGCCAAGTTGGGCAGCAAGGAGACCAGGAAGAGTTTAAATGTGGGGTCCCAGAAGGGTTTCTTCATAGAAAAAGGAAAGGGAAAAGGGAATAGAGATTCAGGCTAATTCAAATTGAAGGCCAGGCGGAATAGCTCTGTCATACAGGCCCTGCGGAAGGAGATCATGTCCTGCGGGGCCCTAGTCTCGTGGGACAGAAGATTCCACCAGGTCGGAGCCATCACTGAAAAAGCCCTGGCCCTGGTAGAGGATAATCTGGCTTCTTTAGGGCCTGGGACCCTTAAGATATTATCATTCATGGACCTTAGGGTCCTCTGTGGGACATACCAGGAGAGGCAGTCCCGTAAGTACGAGGGTCCTAGGCCGCATAGGGCAAGCAAGATATGTCAATTGTAATTATTTGTTGTTAGGTAAAGGTAAAGGGACCCCTAACCATTAGGTCCAGTCGTGACCGACTCTGGGGTTGCGCGCTCATCTCGCATTATTGGCCGAGGGAGCCGGCGTACAGCTTCCATGTCATGTGGCCAGCATGACTAAGCCGCTTCTGGTGAACCAGAGCAGCGCACGGAAACGCCGTTTACCTTCCCACTTGGAGTGGTACCTATTTATCTACTTGCACTTTGACGTGCTTTTGAACTGCTAGGTTGGCAGGAGCTGGGACCAAGCAACGGGAGTTCACCCCATGGCTGGAATTCGAACCGCCGACCTTCTGATTGGCAAGCCCCCTAGGCTCTGTGGTTTAACCCACAGCGCCACCTACATCCCAGTTGTTAGGCGGGTCAATTATAAATGGAATGTAATTAATGAAATGTAATAGCGATGTTTATTTTTGTATTATTGTAACTATTTGTTTTATTACTGTGGAATTTCCAAAAGAAAGCATTTGTAAAAATTAAAAGAAAAAGAAAAAAATTATAAGTTGCATTACTGAAATAAATGCACTTTTCGATGATATTCTAATTTTCCGAGTTTCACCTGTATTTACAAACCACTTCGATTGGCAGAATTGGCACTATTACAGGTGCCACCGAATACCCGTTCAGCATTTGATGGGTTTAGTGTGGCTGTGGCAGCGCCTAGCTTTCAAACTCCCTGCCTAGTGACATCAAGCAGGTGCCTTCAACTGCACTCTTTTCGGTGCCTGATAAAAAAAATTCCTGCTGGACAAGCCTACCCAGATGCTTAGGAAACCAAGGTGAGGCAGATGGATGCCAACAACATGCTAAATCGCTAGAATGGATTCCAGCATTTCAGGCTTCAAGCAAATTGATAAACCAGAGTAGCAGCCAAAGGGCGAGCTTAGAATCTTTTTTCTTGACGTGCTACTTTTCTTCTTGCGAGGACATTTTTTTCTTATATTTTTTTATTATTTTTTGCATATAACTTCCAAACATCTTATTACATTCATTCATATCTTATACAATTTTTGACTTCCCTCAGATTTCCTCTTCATCACTTAGCCTTACATTTCATTATCTTCACTATTACTTCTAAATACAACATAACTCAATGTCCTTCCTAAATTTCCCCTGCAATATTTCATATAATCCTCCTTACAGAACTTCTTGCAGTCCTACTAGCGTAACCTGTTGTTTACAGCTATCTTTCAAATAGTTTGCGATTCCCCCCCCCCAATCTTCTAAGAACCTCTGGTCCCTTCAGTTTCGAATTCCTCCCGTCATCTTATCCACTTCTGCATAGTCCAGAGGACATTTTTTTTTTCCAAAGGGGAGCATTCAAAAGTAGTACCTCTCTCTTGCAGGTAGTACCAACTCATTTTACTGCACATGTGGACCCAGAGTAATATTGGCCTGGCTAGAAAATGATTTGGGGGGGGGTCTCTTCTCATTTCATTTCACAGCAGTCCAAGACACACACCCCTTTTTTTGCTCCTACATTTCACAGCCTCTGACACACGCAGAAAATGCTGCAAAGTACGCTGTGGAGACCAATCCTGCCTGGTTTGAACTAGTCCCTCTCGCAAGTCCCAGGTAGATGGTCCCTGAGGGAAAACCTGCAGTTTCCCAACATAAAAAGCAGGGAGAGATGGTCCAGAAGATCTCATCACCTCGTGATATTTTCAGTCCCTCCCTCCCCACTGCAGTTCGTCCAGGTTCCCTGCTTTGGGCCGTGGAGCTGGAAGGAGACATCGCCCTAATCTCTTTGATCACCGTTTTGCTCCGCGGACGTCAGCAGCCGAACGGGATGAATACAGCCTTTCTCCAACGCCGGAGAGCCAAACGGAACCGTAAAAAAAGTCCTTCCCAGAATCACCCTTCCATCACCACTACTGCACACATACACGCCACCAGCAGCAGCCAGCTTCCTAAAGGAGCTTGTAGCCATTCTCCGTACTGATCTATAACGGCAGAGCCAAGGCCGGGGGGGGGGGGGGCGGAAGAGGTACACTCAAGAACCAAGGAAAAAATTGCACAGAGCCCGGTCTCCTGGGTTCATTTTGCAGCTGCGGAAGGGGGGTCTCCAGGAGCTGTGCCTAATAATAATAATAATAATAATAATAATAATAATTTATTATTTATACCCTGCCCATCTGGCTGGGTATCCCCAGCCACTCTGGGCGGCCCCCAACAGAATATTAAAAACACGATAAAACATCAAACATTAAAAGCCTCCCTAAACAGGGCTGCCTTCAGATGTCTTCTAAAAGTCAGAAAGTTGTTTATGTCCTTGACATCTGATGGGAGGGCCTTCCACAGGGCAGGTGCCACTACTGAGAAGGCCCCCGGCAGTGAGGAAACCGCCAGAACCCTTCCTAGCTAGTCCCCTGTCCCTATAAATGTAGCTTTCCTCTCCTCAGTCTTCAGTCTTGTTCACTTTAATAAAGAGCTGTTACTAGAGAACTGTCTCCAGCATGTTTTGTCAAGAGAGCTGAAATCACAAACCCCACGTCACAACAACTGGCGACGAAGGTGGGATCCGGAATGCTGAGGAGCGGTTAAACACAACCCTGCCTCAGAGTCCGGATTGCAGCTGAGAACAAGACTCACTGGCCAGCTGAGAAGACGACCCTGCCCGCTAGGACAATGGAGAGTCCAAGGGTATTGGAGCCCTTCCAGCCATCAGAGCCCCACACCTGGGAAGACTACGTCGAACGCTTCGAGTTCTTTGCAGTGGCTCAAGGGATCACCGATGCCAGCAAAAGAAGGGCCACATTCCTGAGCTACTGTGGGCCCGAGACCTTCAAGCTGGCCAAGGCATTACTTGCTCCAGCAAAGCTGAGTGAGACATCTCTCAAAGATATTCTTGCCTGCCTAACAAGCCACTTGGCGCCTACTGAGACCAAGATGGCCCGGCGGATGGAGTTCCATAAGAGGCAGCAGCATGCTGGGGAGTCTGTATCCACATTTCTGGCTGAACTCCGGAAGCTCGCTCAGCACTGCGGCTTCCAAAATCTGGAAGAGACTCTCCTGGATCGGTTTATTGGTGGTCTGAGCAGCAAGAAAGCCAGAAGACGCATCGTGGCTAAAGAAGAGGTTACCCTTGCTTCAGCCTTGAAAGAGGCCACCGCCACGGAGAATTATGAAAGAGAGGAGCTTGATGCCAGTCGCAAGGCCACTAAGCCACAGATAGAAGTTGCGCATGCCATGGACGAGCTAGAGGCTACTCCGAGCCAGAGCCCATTCCGTGGGGTCGAGTCGGTGCGTCAGGCCTGCACAGTGCACAGAGATCGCCGAGGCAGTTGCCCAGGTTGTGGCGGAAACCATGAAAGGAAGAGTTGTCGTTTCAGGGATGCTATCTGCCGGACGTGCGGAAAGACGGGTCACATCGCCAGGGTCTGTAGATCGGCGGCGTCGGGAGCGACAGGAGCACCTAGACTGGAGCATCGCAGACCGCCCACAGCAACTCGTTTTCTAAAGGACTGCCACTACGTAACGGAGATCAACGGGAGGGCCGTGCAGTTTCCAGCGCAAGGCAAGGCACACGTCAAGGTGAAGATTGAGGGTCAGCAGTGCGACATGGAGGTGGACTCCGGATCCGCATTCACCATCGTGTCGGACCAGACCGCGAAGACATTCTTCCCCAGGGGTAAGTTGCCCCCTCTGGAGCCCTTTCCGGCAACCTTGCAGTCGTACTCAGCAGGCCGCATCCATGTTATGGGAATGTGTGCCGTGAGAGTACAGTTCCGGGACAAACAGGCTGTACTCAAACTGGTGATTGCGAAGGGCAGTCGCCCCAGTCTCCTGGGCACTGACTGGTTCCCTGCCCTGGGACTGAGTATCTCAGGGCTTAATTCAATCCAAACCTGCCCTGAGATGAGTGAGGTATTATGCAAGGAATTTGCTGGTCTCTTTAATGGAAAACTGGGTTGTTATAAAGGGCCCCCAGTTGACTTCGAGTTGGACCCCGGGGTGGCTCCAATCCGACTCAAACCAAGGCGAGTGCCATTTGCACTGCAACCCAAGATCGAGGCAGAGCTGGATAAATTGGTCAAGCAGGGAGTTCTCTCACCCGTGGACTCTGCTAAGTGGGAGACTCCAATCGTCACACCCCTTAAAGCAAATGGGGAAGTCAGGATATGTGCAGATTACAAATGTACTATCAATAAGGCACTCAGGGGAAACTCATACCCCATTCCAGTCGTATCACATCTGTTGGCTAAACTGGCTGGGGGCAAGGTGTTCGCCAAAATTGACCTGGCACAAGCTTACCAACAGCTGCCAGTAACCCCACAATCAGCGGAAGCACAGACTATTGTCACACATAAAGGGGCGTTCAGAGTTAACAGATTACAGTTCGGAGTTTGTGTGGCCCCAGGGATTTTTCAAGGGCTCATGGAACGCCTGTTAAGAGGTCTGCCGGGGGTCTTGCCATTTTTTGATGATGTTTTGATTGCTGGAAAAGACCCACAGGAACTGGTTGCGCGTGTCCGTGCAGTGTTGCTCAAGTTCAAGGAGGTGGGGTTGCAACTGAAAAAAGAAAAATGCAGTTTTGGGGTGCCAACTGTGGATTTCTTGGGGTTTAAAATTGATGCATCAGGCATCCACCCCACAGATGCTAAGATTAAGGCCATCATCGAGGCACCACGACCACAGAACAAGACGGAGTTGCAGTCATTCCTGGGACTTATTAACTTTTATCATTCGTTCTTACCCCAGAAAGCTTCGGTAGCTGAACCATTACATAGACTATTGCAGAAAAAGAATGTGTGGCGATGGGGGCGGGAGCAGCAGAAGGCTTTTGACTCCTTGCGAGGAATGCTGAGTAGCAGGAGCGTCCTTGCTCATTATGATGAGTCAAAGCCGCTGGTCCTGGCATGTGATGCCTCTCAATACGGTCTGGGGGCTGTGCTGAGTCATAGGGAACCGGATGGGTCGGAAAAGCCCATCTCTTTCTATTCCCGTACGTTGTCGCCCACAGAGCGCAACTATGCTCAAATTGATAAAGAGGCACTGGCTATTGTGTCCGGAATCAAAAGGTTCTATGATTATTTGTACGGTCGCCATTTCTCCATTGAAACGGACCACAAACCACTGTTAGGGTTGTTCAACCCAAACAAACAAACGCCACAAATTCTCTCCCCCAGAATGTTGCGTTGGTCAATATTCCTGAATGGGTTCCAGTACACCTTGACCCATGTGCCGGGGAAACAGTTGTGCCATGCTGATGCGCTGAGTCGATTGCCCCTTCCTGGCGGGAGCAATGAGGATCCTGCTCCGGCGGAGCACATTATGATGCTAGAAACACTTCCGGGGGCTCCTGTAACAGCTACGGATATAGCTGAGAAAACTAGGAAAGATGCTGTTCTCTCCCGTGTGCTCACTTGGGTGGGGAGGGGGTGGCCAGGTGGTCCGCATGAAGAAAAATTCAGGCCTTATGCGACAAGGCAGCACGAATTGTCCATGCATAAGGGTTGTCTCCTATGGGGAGATAGGGTGATAATCCCAGCACCACTGAGAAACAGGGTTCTTGAGACGCTTCACATGGGACACCCGGGAATGGTCAGGATGAAGTCGCTAGCCCGATGTTATGTGTGGTGGCCTGGAATGGACCAGAACATAGAACAATGGGTACGAACATGCAAGGCATGCCAAGAGGTGCGGCCAGAAGTGGCCAGAGCACCAGTCCACTGGTGGGAGCAGTCCAGGACTCCCTGGAGCCGGCTGCACATAGATTTTGCTGGGCCATTCCAAGGGAAGGTTTTTTTGGTTATCGTTGATGCATATTCCAAATGGTTAGAAGTGGCGATGGTCCCTAGCATGGCATCAGCTGCCGTAATCAAGGTGTTGAGGCAGCTGTTTGCTACCCACGGGTTACCTGAGACCATTGTATCAGATAATGGGGCAGCTTTTGTATCCCAAGAATTCAGGGCATTCTTGGCTGATAACTTTATAAGAGGGGTCACATCCGCGCCCTTTCACCCATCCTCCAATGGGCAGGCTGAGCGCATGGTAAGAACAGCCAAAGAATCCATTGCGCGCTTAATGGAGGGTAACTGGTCGGCTCGCATTGCGCGAATGTTATTTTTGCAGCATGCGACGCCGTGTACTGCGACGGGCAAGTCGCCAGCCGAGCTGCTCTTAGGTAGAAGACTGGTAACGGTGCTGGATTATGTCCACCCAGATAAAATGCCAAACCGTAATTCAAGAGCAACCCCCCAGGCTGAGACTGACACAACAAGGTATCTCGCCCCTGAAGATCTGGTCTGGGTGAGGAACTATTCACGAGGTCCGCGGTGGGTGGCCGGTGTGATCACCCGGGCTAGTGGACCTGTGTCCTATTATGTGACCTTGGAAAATGGGCAAGTTTGGAAGAGACATATAGATCAGCTGAGGCGCCGGGCGCTCAGCAGGGAGGAGTCAGATAATTCATCCCTGGCTAATGACGCACAGCTGCAAGACCAGAGTGAAAATGGTCCAGAGGTACAGTCACCAGGGGCTTCAGCAAATGAACCAGGGTCTGCTAGTCCTCATGATGACGAGGTACAGGTCGGGGACCCTGAGATGTCTGGGACTCCATCTGTTCCTGATGAAACCCCTATAGCAGCCCCTCCACCACAGGTAACACCCAATCCAGAACCTGCAACACCTGTTGTCAGGAGATCAGGTAGAAGTTGTAGGACCCCACAGTACCTGAGGGATTACGTCTGCTGTGCTCACTAGGGGGGGAGGGGTGTTGTGTATTGAGTCAAAGGATTTTATATCTGTATTATTATTGTCTGTATGTGCATTAGGATAAAGTAACTGCCTTTTGGTTCCAGAGGGTACAGCTACTATTGGTTCATTTAAGCTGCTGTATTTGGATCCTCTGTCTTATTGGTTTCCTCCAAAAGGCAGCACTGTGATTGCTTGATATTGTTCCCTCCAAAATGTATCCCTTCCTAGCTAGTCCCCTGTCCCTATAAATGTAGCTTTCCTCTCCTCAGTCTTCAGTCTTGTTCACTTTAATAAAGAGCTGTTACTAGAGAACTGTCTCCAGCATGTTTTGTCAAGAGAGCTGAAATCACAAACCCCACGTCACAACACTTAGCGCCTGGGTTGAACCATGGGGGTGGAGACGCTCCTTCAGGTCTAGTGGGCCGAGGCCGTTTAGGGCTTCAAAGGTCAGCGCGAACCCTTTGAATTGTGCTCGGAAACGTACTGGGAGCCAACGTAGGTCTTTCAGGACCGGTGTTATGTGGTCTCGGCGGCCGCTCCCCGTCACCAGTCTAGCTGCCGCATTCTGGATTAGTTGCAGTTTCCGGCTCACCTTCAAAGGTAGAGCGCATTGCAGTAGTCCAAGCGGGAGATAACCAGAGCTTGCACCACTCTTGGCGAGACAGTCCATATGCAGGATGTGAGGTTTGTGACAGGGGGTGTTTTGCCCTGGCAAACATCTGAAGCCACCCCCCCTTTTAGCTCATACAATATGTCCTCTAATTGTTACCTCATGTGGCCTGGCTGCCCTCCTCCTGAAATGGGTGCTTGAGGGGGGTGAGGGGAAGTTTGCGAGTGGGGGGCAGCGTAGACAGGCAGGCGAGCTCCAGCAAGGAGTGAAGGGCAATGGCAAGGATCCAGCCAGAATCAGACCCCAGTTGGGCAAGGGCCAGAACCACTGCTGGCACCAAGCTCCACATGCAGCTGGAACAGAGGGGGGCCATTTGGCTTGCAGGAGCTGGCTGCGAAAAGAGTGAAAATTGTAGAGGCAAACACGGCATCCCAGGTCCACCCCTCCTCTGTGCCTCAAGGGAGCTCAGTTGGAAGAGAAACGGTGGGGGGGGGGGAACGACAGACGAAACGTGCTTTAAAAGCGGCCGCTCTGCCAGGGATTCGGCTGCGTCTCTTTCCGGTGGCGCGGCGCCCACCTGCTAGGCCACACTGCCGCCATGTGCCGGGCGGGAACCGCCTCACGGCCTCATTGGCCTGGGCCTCTGTGGTGGAGCTGGAGGCGGTTCGTATTTTTACACTCGGGGTGTTTATGAACTTTTGCTACAGATGCAGCTGTGTGCCGTCAGCCGCTGTGAAAGCTTCATTGTCCGCAGCACAGGAGAGGCGAGGGAAAGAAACACCGGACCAGAGCGACTTCATAAATGAAGGCACATTTGTAGCAAGGCCGGGGGGGGGGGGGAGAGGAGCCCCTGCAGCTTGCATGTGGAGCAAAACAGTGCAATAGGAAAGGGGAGCCTGACTATGGTCTCTATGAACCGCAGGGGCCTCAGCTCCCCGCTTTCTGGATGAGCTCCAGCAGACCCTCTTAGGCCTGGTGCGCCACAGAAAGAGCCACAGTTTGCTAATGCCCACAAACCAAATAAGTTGGATACGATTGGGAAAGCCTGGGAGCAGCTCAACTGGATTAAATTCACAACGAGGCTAAAGGATAGAGAAACGTTATCGGGAGCAGCTAGGTAAATGGGATTCAGGAACTAGCTGCATAAAAAGGCAAACTGCAAATATTCGGAGATGGAGTGAAATACTTATACAATGTGCTAAAGAAGCTGCAATGTTTTGATCGAAGCGATAGTATCGCATGTATTGCGTTTCAATCTTCAGAGCAGTGCAGTATCTATCAGAATGTGTGAACTGGCTCTTTTTACGGTAGAAGTAAAAGCTTGCAAATTCTGTATGTGTTTCCAAAAGTGCCACAGTTTGCTATATCAAAGTTTGAATCGGCATCCACACAATCAATGTGGATTAAGAACTCCTCAAGGGCCCCACCAGACTGGCGTTTTCAAAGGTGTTTTCTGCAACATGCAATTGATGCAATGACAGCGTATTAGGGGTGGACTGTAAACACACCATTTTGCTTTTATTGGCAGCTTTGTGATGCTTCCCCCAAGCTGCCATGTTATTGCCCTCTGGAGGGGCACTCTTGCACTATAGTGCCACAAAACTAGGGTAGCAAATGCCTCTGAAACATTTATGGTATCAAAAGCTACAGGACAGCTCAGTTGGTTAGAGCAGGGGTCAGCAAACTTTTTCAGCAGGGGGCTGGTCCACTGTCCCTCAGACCTTGTGGCGGACCGGACTATATTTTGGAAAAATAAAAATGAACAAATTCCTATGCCCCACAAATAACCCAGAGATGCATTTTAAATAAAGGGACACATTCTACTCATGTAAAAACACGCTGATTCCCAAACTGTCCGCGGGCTGGATTTAGAAGGCGATTGGGCTGGATCCGGCCCCTGGGCCTTAGTTTGCCTACCCATGGGTTAGAGCATGGTGCTGATGACGCCAAGGTTGCAGGTTCAAATCCCTGCATGGGACAGCTTGCCTATTCCTGCATCACAGGGGGTTGAACTAGATCAGGCATGTCCAACACGTAGAATGTGATCTACTAGTAGATCCTGGTTGACCTCTGGCTCCTCAGCAATCTCCTTACAAAAAAGCAAAAACAAAAAACAACCCCAACTTTGGCTTCCTAAAAAAAGCTCAAGTTCCGCAACTTTGGGTAGATCACTGGCAGTCTTTTTACGACAATGGGTAGATCACTGCCAGTTTTTTTTGTACTGTGAGTAGATCGCAATCTATCAGGAGTTGCATGTCCCTCAACTAGATGATCCACAGGGTCCCTCCAAACTCTACAATTCTAGGACTCCAGCAGGAAGTTATATGACATGCACTCAATGGAACTGAGGCAGTATGTCTGCCCCAAGAACATCTGTAAGAGCAGTTTTGAAAGTGGGATCTGCACAGAATGCAAAATAAAAAGGGCATATGGAGGGGCCCTAAGCATCAGCATTATGTCCCTCCCTCCCACCCACCCCAAAAAAGCTGTAGAAAAGCCATCCAAGACAGAAGCCATCCTAGAAGCGACACCCTCTACCCTGGAAGCTCTGTCCCCTAATCCCTAAGGCATCGAATAAGCTTCTTCCTCTTCTTCAGCTGGCACCTCGCTGCCAGACAAGCTTGCCAGAAGCTATTAGTTTAGAGCCTGACATCTTCGGAAAAGGGAACACTTAATTGCTTTCTGAAGTCATTCAGATTCGCAAGTCTAGACGGCCCTCTTTTAGTGGCAGTTTGCCCCTTGGATGGAAGGTGTGGAGCCGTCCGGCCTCCTATTCCCACCCCTGGAAGAGCTCACTCCCGATCGGCTGGTGGCGTAAGGCTCCCCCTTGCCCTGGAGATTCTCCGTATTCCCGTCAAGACGTCCGCCGCTTCTCTGCAAGTCCTGCCGAGTTTTGTGGCACAGGCCACACACAGGAGTACAACATGGGTTTTGCTCGGCTCTTGAGCTCGCTGCCGCTTGAAATTGGACTCTCTGCGCCGTGAAACAGGGGGCCTTGCCTCTTGGTTCCACCTGCATCCCAGCCAGACTCCCAAGTTGCTGTGACAACCAATGTGGCCAAGGCTCATTTCACACAAGGTTGAGCTACTAGGCCCTTGGGACTTTTATTTGTTCAGGGAACCAACCTGACATAAAACGCCTGCCCCTATCGGATTAGCTTGCTTCCTCTTCCCCAAAGTAGGCCATACACTGGTGCCCACTGGGAACGGCAGGGTGGAAGCCGGGGAGATGAACAGGCGACAGAGCCACCTGATTTTAAGTTTGTCCCCATCCTTCTCCATGCTGAATGCTACGGGGGCAATACGGAGACGGAAGAGGAGGAAAAAACTGAAAGTGTCCCCCCCCCCGAGAAAGAGGAGACAGTGTGGTACAGTGGTTAGTGCTGGGCTAGGACCTGAGAGACCAAGGTTCAAATCCAACCCACGGAGGGAGGGAATGCGAGTGACTTGCCCAAGGCCGCTTACTGGAGAGGCAAGATTCAAAACCAGGGTTGCTTTGAGCGGTGGTTCACTTTAAACTGAGCCGCAATACTGCAAGGTAGGGTTCAATAGGCTAAAATTGACTATTTAGGCTGCTACCCTGCAACCACCCTACACCCTAGAGCAGGGGTCAGCAAACTTTTTCAGCAGGGGGCCGGTCCACTGTCCCTCAGACCTTGTGGGGGGCCGGACTCTATGTTGGGGAAAAAATATGAACGAATTCCTATGCCCCACAAATAACCCAGAGATGCGTTTTAAATAAAAGGACACATTCTACCGTACTCCTATAAAAACATGCTGATTCCTGGACCATCCGCGGGCCGGATTTAGAAGGTGTTTGGGCCGCATCCGGGCCTTAGTTTGGTGGGGACCCTGCCCTAGAGGACTAGCAGCACGAAAGTTTCTCATTTCCATATATATTTTTTAATTTGCAGAGCATTCTCACATATACCCTGTGTCAGAAAGTGGACCCAGTTATTTCTGTTTTTCAGGCGCTTCGCTCCATGCCTCTCTACAGGAAGGGCCACAGCTGAGGGGCAGAAATACTCCTCTCTAGAGCTAAGGACCACAGCCTGCCCCTATATATTTTAACACAGAGCCCCCCCTGTCCAGCTAGGGCACTGGGTGCAAACAACAGCTGCCCGGAGAAATCACACTTGGCTGACGCTGTTCCAAGGCCTTTGCTGCAACCCTGGGTAATGTGATATAGACGAAGAGGAAGGGAGGGAGCAAGATAAATCAGGGTTAGACAAGAGGGAGAATGCCAGGCCTAGAAAGACTCCTTCCTTCCTTCAATGACACCCCAAGACACACACACACACACTGCCCCTAGCTGGGTTCTAGCAGGCCGCGGCAGTTTTCACAAGGATAAAAAGGACTCAGAAGAAGATAAATGGGATTAACTGGGATTTACTCATGCGTTAGGTTTGAGCCCAGTGAACACCTGCAATTTTCAACCCACTGCTTTTTGCATAAACCAGTTCCAAGTTCCATTACACTTGCCCATACAAAGTCTACGCCTATGAGCAATCCACTCGCAGGGGGGCAAGCGTAGTGAGGTCTTTGATCCATTGGCTAAACAGAGCAGTACATTTACCTTTCTTTGTTTTTGTACTATAATTTTTTAAAATTCTGTTTCTATAATTTCACCATTTGACTTCCAATAATTGCATAGTTCCATAAATTGACTTCCCACCCTCATCCCTACAGTGTTTTTGTTCAAACCCTTTTCCTACTGCATCAAACTCTATTACAGAAATCCTTGTAATGCAATTTCTTAATCACTTACATTTATCTTTCCAATGCAGCAGTATCAGTCTTTTGGACATGGTGTTAACTGTTAACAATTGTTTTGGTGATATATACCTTTTGTTTTATGGGACGCGGGTGGCGCTGTGGGATAAGCCACTGTGCCACTTGGGGCTTGCCGATCGAAAGGTCGGCGGTTCGGATCTCCGCGACGAGGTGAGCTGCCATTGTTCGGTCCCAGCGCCTGCCCACCCATTTCGAAAGCACACAGTGCAAGTAGATAAATAAGTGCCACTCTGGTGGGAAGGTAAAGGGTGTTTCCGTGCGCTGCTCTGGTTTCGCCAGAAGTGGCTTAATCATGCTGGCCACATAACCCGGAAAAACTGTCTGCGCAAGCAGACAAACGCCGGCTCCCTCGGCCTTTAAAGCGAGATGAGCGCCGCAACCCCAGAGTCATTCGTGACTGGACTTAATTGTCAGGGGTCCCTTTACCTTTACCCTACTTCTTTATGCTAACATATAGGGCAGTCAACGTTATTTTTCTGTTCTTCCTTCCTTCTTTTTCAAACCCCTTTTAATGTGTTGAGCCCTACAGCCTCTCCCTTTCAATCCCATGAAAACACTCATTGGGCCGAGGAGGGTCTCCAGGCCCCAAGATCCAACTTCAAAGCAAACTTGAGGCCTGGAACCTCTTTTAGTTTTAGTTTTAGTTTAGTTTGGTTTAATATAGTTTAGTTTTAAGCCCAGGACTTGCACCCAATCTGCAGAGACCGGGAGCCTCACGGTGGAAGCAGTATCAGCCCTGAAACTAAGACACAAAGACCCTTGCCAGAATTTCCCATTTCCTGGGAGGCCACCCACCACCCGGGCAGCTATTTGGTGACTGAGCCTAAGTAGCTGGGGAGATGTATCATATAAGGTATGGTATTTATTTCTGTCTTATTTTAAAGCATTGTTATCTGTTCCAAGCCTCTGAGGTACAGAGCCTATAACTCTAACTTTTCCCTCTGGGACACACTTCCAGAACAAAAATTGGTTCGCGCCGCACCAATTTTTTTTTAATTGCTAAGAAATACATTGGAAAGTAAAAAGAGAAACCACTCCTGGCATTGCTTGATTTATAACACAGAACGCACCTACAGTGGTACCTCGACCTCCGAAGGCGATCTGTTCCGCGGCGCTCTTCGGAAGTCGAAACCTTCGGAAGTCAAAGTGTCGATTTTGCGCATGTGCAGAACACGCGCGTGCGGCGAAAATACTTCCAGGTTAGCGGACTTCGGAAATCAAAACGTTTGGAAGTCGAGGTACCACTGTACTTTATAATATGATCGTGGGATACCCAGAAAGAATAAAACAATGCAGCTACATATGAACCTTACCTTCCAAGTCCCGGACTGCAGAATCCGGGACCGGCAGCCGTGTGACACCAGAAGTTGCGTCGACGTAACTTCCGGTGTCGCTTTGCCCTCCTATGGGCACCAAAAATGGCCGGCGGCGGCTTCGAAACTCGCTTCTACGCATGTCCGGAAGTGCATCGACGCAACTTCCGGTGTCGCTCTGCCCATGTATGGGCACCAAAAATGGCCGTCGACGACACCGGAAGTCCCGTCTACGCACTTCCGGACATGTGTAGATGCGACGTTTGAAGCCGGCAGTGGCCATTTTTGGTGCCCATAGAAGGGCAAATCAGAAAAAAAAAATGGCCGCTGGCAGGAGAAAATAACGGAGAAAAACGGGCGATGAAGTGATACGGGGGACCACCGGGGAAAGGTAAGTAAAAACGGGGGTTTCCTGGGGAAAACGGGGTACTTGGCAGCTATGATATGAACACAAATCATTCCCTTAATAGAATATTGATTGTCCTCGAATCTCACAGTCGCGTTTGCCATCCTCTTCTGCCATATCCTTTGAAAAACCACTGCTGTAACTTCAGGTGAAGTTATGTTGCAGTGCCAGGTGACAAGTCACCCTCTTACTTTTCCAGGCCAAGGGAGTGGTACCTGTAAATATTAAGTCTTGCATTTATGCATTTGAAATATTTGTTCATCCCTCTGGATGATGGGTCCCCAATGCTGAGCCTCGAATCTGTTTCCCGTTCTCTAGAGACCCTCTAGAGACCCAATGTCCGCTGGTTCCCGTGTCCATTAATACATGCAGAAAATAGTCGTCCTCAGCAAATATTGGTTAGGCAGCTCCAGGCTGTATTTCCCCACCCCCACCCCCCCAAAAAGAAGGCCAGCCATAAAACGATGCTTTAAATTTACTTCTGCACACCAGAAATAGACCCAGGCAGAACTTTTCGGATGGGGAGGCTGGGTCCCAATAGCTCAGGTTTGTGGTTTGCTGGCCGCAGATGTTTTAAAAGGCAACATAATGATCAACTGCAAGAGAAAATAGGACAGAGCTATTTTTTAAAAGGCGAACAAGTGACAGTAAATCCCGTGTTTGTGCAAGAGGCTTATCCCCAGCACAAGGACTGCTTAAGGAAAAAAAAAGACTTGGAAAAGCTTGATAAATGTTCCTTATTTTTAGTTGGCCTCCTGAAAAACATCTGCAAATCGAAGAGCGTCATTGGAGAAGGAAGAAATGCTACACTGCTGCACGATTATATATTCATTTACTTGCAATATTCCTATATTGCCTAATAACAAACAAGTGGCTGGAGAGGGCTTAGCCTTAAGTCACTGGAAGTCATAATTGTCCATTATACGCAGTGTGTGTGTCTCTCCTCTCATCTAACCCAAAGCCTCTCATTGTATGTCTGAGATTAGAGGACAAAGGAAGGGTTTCAAAGTCATAGGCAGTGTTAGGATCTCGGCTATATAAGCTAGGTGCCAAATGGACTAGGCTACCCTCAGAGTCCCTTTCAAAACTAAAATTCTACGATTCTATGATCTCAACTGTGTTGCTTGATGCAGCTTGCTCTTCCAACAATTCGCTTGTATGCAAGAAGCAGAAACACACACACACAGTGGAAATAGTATTAAGGCAGAAATCTCTTTGCAGTCGCGATTTGACCCAATGCCAGTAGCAAAACGTGCCTGGCAAATTTATAACATGGGCCACAGGGTGAAGCCTTTAGCCAGAGCTCGGCCCCAGCACCTACCTTTTAAATAAATATGTAAATAAAACACTGATTGTTACTAAGCCCATTTATGGTAGTAGTGGTAGTATTCCACTCATTACTCCAGACTTTGCCCCAGAGTGATGGCTAACAGGCCTAGGGCAACAAAAAGAGAAAAAGGTAAAAGGTAAAGGACCCCTGGACGGTTCAGCCCAGTCAAAGGCGACTATGGGGTTGCGGCGCTCATCTCGCTTTCAGGCCAAGGGAGGTGGCGTTTGTCCACAGACAGCTACCAGGTCTCTACGCCTGACCTTTATCACCCCAGCCTTACAAAAGCTTAAAAACGAACCAAAATCCCAACGTCTGAGAGCCTTGGTAGAAGACAAGGTCCCTGAAATTACGATCAATGTTGCCAAATTCCGCGTACCTGCTATTAGACGCAGGAAACAAGAGCTTCCCAATGTCAATACGCAGGCGAATACGAATATTTAATTTTATTTATGTCCTTTAACTTTAAAGTGTTGTTACGGCCTAATTTGTACTGAAATCGTCCTCTGTTTATTTCTGTGTTATCCTTTGTTGATCAGTTGTATGAGTCGATTTGGTCTGTGACCGTTTAATAAATTTGATTTGAGCTACCAGGTCATGTGGCCAGCATGACTAAACCGCTTCTGGCGCAACGGGACACCGTGATGGAAGCCAGAGTGCACAGAAACACTGTTTACCTTCCTGCCACAGCAGTACCTATTTATCTACTTGCACTGGCGTGCTTTCAAACTGCTAGGTTGGCAGGAGCTGGGACTGAGCAACGGGAGCTCACCCCGTTGCGGGGAATCGAACCGCCAACCTTCTGATCGGCCAACCGAAGAGGCTCAGTGGTTTAGACCACAGTGTCACCTGCATCCCTAAAAAGAGAGAGCAAGCTGCCCCAGACCATCAGCACAGAAAACAGGGCAACCCACCCACAATTGTCATGAGTGTTCAGCTCCAGCCCTCAACCCAGCAAACAAGGACTTGGGACCCGGCTGAGACCATGTGCCTCAGGGGGGCTGAGGTGCACTTTGGACAGCAGTAAATCACACCCGCCAGGAAGATTCAGGGCCGTACGACCCCAAAGCCAGGCTGCAACCCTCGTATTCAAAAGCAGAAAAGAACTGGCTGAATTAGCCTTTACCTTTAAGCTGGTAGAGTGTCAGACTCTTAATCTCAGGGTCGTAGGTTCGAGCCCCACATTGGGTAAAAAGATTTTTGCCTTGCGGGGGGGGGGGGGGTTGGACTAGTTGGTCCCTTCCAACCCTACAATTCTATGATTCTAAGACGAAACAAACTAACCTCATGAAAGGTGTCCGTTTAAGGCACACATTTCCAACACGATGCAAAAAGCGTACACTGGCAGAGTTTTGTAGTGCAGTGTACCTTGGTTTAAGAACACTCCGGTTTAAGAACGATTTGGTTTACAAACACCGCAAAACCAGAAATAAGTGTCTTGGTTTCAGAACTTTACCTCGGTCTACAAACGGAATCCGAACGGTGGAAGGGCACCGGCAGCGGGAGGCCTCATTAGGGAAAGCGCGCCTGGGTTTAAGAACGTTTTGGTTTAAGAATGGACATCCGGAACGGATTACGTTCGTAAACCGAGGTACCACTGTAAGTGTTTGTTAAAAACAAACCAGATAGGGGAAACTGCAACATCTCCATAGCAGTGAACTGAAATGGACTCTCAATATATTTTCCCAGGACTGGAAGCGGCCCACGGAGGTCGTTTGACCAGCCCATGAGCCGCCCCAGAACCGAGTTACCTGCTCGCACGCTGCGCTAAACTGGTGCAGCGCAGAAATTGCATCTTCGCACATGCAGATGCTGAAAATCGTGTCTGTGCACACACAGACGCCAAAAACCACAGGTGCCTGCGTGCAATCCGGCCCACAGAGGGATCTCCGCGGGACCAATCCGGCCCAGGCAAGATAAACCTTGCTGGCCCCTCCTATACAGCAAGTCACATGGTGATCAGTTCCTTGTAACTGAAGGCTTCATTTTTCTGTCACTCCCTCAGACTTAACTGCTCTTTGGAAAGAGTTCTCTAACATCAGAATAAAGCTGGCATTCAGGAATACAGTGGGGCAACCCTACTCACTAAATCTGCTGCCCCACAGATACATAATCCGTCTTGGACTGGGATGCCTCCAAATCTCCCCAGATGAACCTTTGATTCCATCTGTTCAAAACAAGAGTCTGGCAAAAGCTTTTTGGCATTGCAGTTTCGAGGGGAACAACAGGTATTTCTCATAGTTGCTGCTGCTTTTGACTTGTTAACCAATGTAAACTACTTGGTGGAAATGACCACTATGTCAATTTAGTACATCTAGTACCGTTTGTCTAAAGAGGCTTTTGGTTATCATTCCAAATGAATTCGGTGCCTGCACTGAGAAGCCTGAAGACCTCTGAAGGCAGCCCTGTTTAGGGAAGCTTTTAATGTTTAACAGACCATTGTATTTTAATATTTTGTTGGAAGCCACCCAGAGTGGCTGGGGAAACCCAGCCAGATGGGCGGAGTATAAATTATTTTTATTATTACTACTACTACTACAACAACAGTAAATCTCAAAATTTTTTAAAACCTATCCAAATCTAGCACCCCTCACCCCTCAAGGTGACCTTAAGTCGCCTTCCTTCCTGTGTTAGAAACTCAGATATATAAGCTAGGTGCAGAAAGACTCCTTAAATCAGACATGGCCAAACTTGGCCCTCCAGCTGTTTTGGGACTACAACTCCCATCATCCCTAGCTAACAGGACCAGTGGTCAGGGATTATGGGAATTGTAGTCCCAAAACAGCCAAAACAAGAATGTCAAGTTGCCGTTTTGGGGCCAAATGGCTCAAAAGTCTTATTTTCCAAACGATGGACTGGCTGTGATCGATTCTCAGTTAAATGTCTGGCAAGTTCAGAGGACTGACTTGAGCTAGGTTAAGAGCTTTGAGAACTGAAAAGTCACTTGATCCAGGGACAGCCAACATATAGGCCTATTCCGACCTCTTTTTCTTAGTGGGGACTCTTCCTGCTCAGGCTGCACAGAAAACACATTTTTGGTTCAATAAATTCACCCTGATTGTATAGATAAAATGTCCAGATCCAATGATCCCCAGATGGTGGAGATGTCAGGTGCCCTCCTGGCGCCCAGTCATCTTCAATTGGTCACAAGTGGTTGAAAGCCAGGCGCAAAATGTGCCTGGCTAATTTCGAACACTGCCGCCTTCATCTGTTTGGATTATTCTGATTATTCAGGAGTTAAACATCCCAACATGGATGAGTCCAGGTGTAGCCTCAACACCTTATTCTGTGCAATTTGGGGATAAACAGAGTCCCAAGCCGGAATTAAGATTGCCAGAAGAAATATCAACAACCTCAGATATGCTGATGACACAACCTTGATGGCAGAAAGTGAGGAGGAATTAAAGAACCTCTTAATGAGGGTGAAAGAGGAGAGCGCAAAATAGGGTCTGAAGCTTAACATCAAAAAAACCAAGATCATGGCCACTGGTCCCATCACCTCCTGGCAAATAGAAGGGGAAGAAATGGAGGCAGTGAGAGATTTTACTTTCTTGGGCTCCTTGATCACTGCAGATGGTGACAGCAGTCACAAAATTAAAAGACGCCTGCTTCTTGGGAGAAAAGCAATGACAAACCTAGACAGCATCTTAAAAAGCAGAGACATCACCTTGCCGACAAAGGTCCGTATAGTTAAAGCTATGGTTTTCCCAGTAGTGATGTATGGAAGTGAGAGCTGGACCATAAAGAAGGCTGATTGCCGAAGAATTGATGCTTTTGAATTATGGTGCTGGAGGAGATTCTTGAGAGTCCCATGGACTGCAAGAAGATCAAACCTATCCATTCTGAAGGAAATCAGCCCTGAGTGCTCACTGGAAGGACAGATCCTGAAGCTGAGGCTCCAATACTTTGGCCACCTCTAGAGAGGGGAAGACTCCCTGGAAAAGACCCTGATGTTGGGAAAGATTGAGGGCACTAGGAGAAGGGGACGACAGAGGACGAGATGGTTGGACAGTGTTCCCGAAGCCACGAACATGAGTCTGACCAAACTGCGGGAGGCAGTTGAAGACAGGAGTGCCTGACGTGCTCTGGTCCGTGGGGTCACAAAGAGTCGGACATGACTGAACGACTAAACAACAACAACAAAGGCCAAAGACAAAAGGAATAGAGGGGGCCTTTTTCTTGGTTTTTCTGTCATAGCCAAGAAGCCACAGCAGATAGGATGAAGGCCAAGTGTCTAAGTAGCGACCAGAATCCTCAAGTATCATCTTTATTTGGACTTCTAGAGGACTAGGAGGTTCCCAGAGACATTGTGGTGACAATAAAGAAGAACAACAGAGGCTTATGGCACCTTCGGGTGTCTTCTTCAGTTGTGTGTGTCTGTGCACGCTTATACAAAATGAAGAAATGCCAGGTGCACAGTCTGTATACAAGTTAAGAACAGTGACAACTCAAGGCGATAGTACTTGGAGATAACACAATCTTCCTGCCTTTACTGTGCTTACTTAACACTGTAGTGGGAGAGAAAACCTTGGACCTGATTGAGTCCTAAGTAAATAAAATCAAATTTACTGGTAAATTCTAGTTCATCTATTTCAGCCTTTGAAGTCCCGTCCCCCCCAAAGTGGAAAACAGTGTCTTTCAGGTCGGCATCGGAGCGACAGTAAGAGATAGGAATAATTGGCAGCTCTCCAGACGGAAGAATGCAGAAAGTGGAATCCTCGAAGGATCAGTATTTGGGAACCTGTTCTTTTAAACTTGTTCACACATGAACTAGAGTTCGGGGTGAGCTGTGAGGCAGCCAAGTTTGCTGGTGATACGAAATTGCTCGGGGTGGATAAAACAAAAAGGGACCGAGAGGAGCTTCAAAGAGACCTTTCCAAACTGAGCGGACGAGCAGTAAAATTCAGTAAAACACGTGTCTTAATACTGAATATCTTAATTTCACAGATATACTAATGGAGTCTGAACGGGCATTGAGTGAATTCCATGTTGGGAACCATTAGGAAAAGAGCTGAAAATAAAACTGCTGATATTATAACGCTGTTATAAAAATCTACGGTGCTACTGCATTCGGAATACTATGTATGGTTCCAGGCGCCTCAACTCAAAAAGGATATTGCAGACCCTGTCTGCCGAGGAAAAGCTTCAGCATGCATAGCACAGTGAAACAGGATAGATAACTTTTTTCTCCCTCAAGAGGTTGTGATGGCTGGCATGCTGAACACTGGAAGTTGATTTTTTCCTCGCAAAGCAATCAATGGACATCAATAAGAAACGATCCTGTTCAGAAGCCAGTCTTCCAGAGAACTCTGCTTGCTGACCTGAAAGTCGCCGTTCTCCAAGCTTCAAAGGGAGACCACACAGAATTGCTGAACGAGGATTCACGAGGAAAATTTGATTGAATTTATCCAGCACTCAATCTAGTGTTCACACATGATCTAGAGTTCAGGGTGAGCTGTGAGGCAGCCAAGTTTGCTGGCGATACGAAATTGCTCGGGGTGGATAAAACAAAAAAGGGACCTTGCTTGGCAGAGGGTTGGACTGGATGGCCCTTGTGGTCTCTTCCAACTCTATGATTCTATGATTCTAGTGCACGGCTTTGAAAGCATACACCACAATAAATATGTTTGTCTTTCAAGGTGCCACAAGTTGAGTATGCAAGTTCATGTGTCTGCGCGCTTGTAATAAATCAATCTAGCCACACCTCTGAAACTTGTCACATTGCAGAGAAAAGTTCTGCTTCTCTCCCTTTTTTGCTGCAAAATGCAAACGTCTGTAGAAAAGAAACATTCGGGCAAAATAAAGCCCATGTTCTCCTACCGCATACATGTCTCAGTGTAGTCAGGGCCCAGTGAACTGCAACGAGCCCTAGCCACTCTTGGAAGGAGAGGAGCGAAACTTAAACACTAATAAATTTCCAAAATGCCAGCCTCAGCTGTCCTTCCTTTATTTTAACTCAATGCACCAACGGCAGATAATGTTTGGCCTTTCATAATGACCTTAAGCAAACGAAGACATGCGTAAAACGCAACCAACTCCTTCATATTTGTACATTTTATAGGCTAAAATGTGGCACTTCTCAACCTCCAAGCTTGCTTGCCCACCTACTTCTTCCCACATTGGCTACTGGGAGACTGGTTTGGAATGGAATGTTCACAAACACTCTACCTGCTTCAGGGAAGGGTTGTCAGCAGAAGCACTGCAAGCAGATATTGCTGCTTCTGTGAGGGAAGGGGGAAAGTCATTTGGGTTGGGAGAAACCTCGCGCAGAACCTGGAAACAGGAGACCCTATGTCCTTTCGCAAGACCAGAGCAGGGAAGTGGCTCCCAAGCAGGCAGGAAGACTGAACGCCGAGCGGTGGAGTGGGAAGGAGGAGTCCTAGACGGTAGAGAGGAAAAGGGCAAGGTGCCCAGAGTGGTGAAGCAGGATGAAGAACAGGATGAAGAATGGGTGGAGACAGAGGTCTGAAGGAATACTGAGCTGGGGGGAGGAAACGGGGGTGGGGTGGGGTGGCAAGAGCTGAGAAGAAACTCTTCTCAATAGAGAAAGCTGTGTTCTTTCACAGGAATTGGACAGGTAAAATTTTGGAGGGTGGGCGAAAATGAATGGGGGAACCAAGGAGAGAGGGTGGGGAATTGAGGAGCGGGCTGCATGTTACATCCTGATTCATGCTAACCAGCCTGATCTTTAGCTGCCGGATTCTACCTGATTTAATAAATGCAAGAGAGAGCCTTCATTTTAAATAACATTTTGTTCTCACTGAAAGGCCGAGGGATGGAAACAATGTTCAGTAGAGGGTGACTGTTCTACTGAACTCTAAAGGACAGAATCACAGAACTGCAGAGTTGGACGGGACCACGAGGGTCATCTAGTCCAGCACCCTGCAATGCAGGAATCTTTTGCCCAACATGGGACTCGAACCCATCACTCGAGTCTCATGCTCTACCAGCTGAGCCATTCTGAATACATAGGGTTGTTCTACTCAAGAGTGGACCTGTTGAACTTAACATACCAAAGTTATTTATGCCTTCCAGGGCTTTTTTTTCAGCCAGAGCCCACAGGAACTCAGTTCCGGCCACCTCTCAAGGAGGACAAGGAGACAACAAGGGAGGCAGGCTTTCGGGGTGAGATCTTTTTCTAGCCTTCTCCTTTCAAAAGGTCTACTCGGGAGTAGAACTAATATTGGCCAGAGCACGTTCTTAAAATCTTCTGTCCATATAACTTAGGGTGGTACACAGACATTTGAATTTCCCGGAAAACTCAATCAAGCGGAAGGCAGATTTAAATTAGGATTAGAAGAATATTTCAACTTCTTAGGCACAAGTGCAAAAAGTTCTTGTGCGTGGACAAGCAACTTCCTGGGACAGGGGTCAGCAAACTTTTTCAGTGGGGGCCGGTCTACTGTCCCTCAGACCTTGTGGGGGGCCGGACTATACTTTGGAAAAAAAAATATGAACAAATTCCTATGCCCCACAAATAACCCAGAGATGCATTTTAAATAAAAGGACACATTCTGCTCATGTAAAAACACCAGGCAGGCCCCACAAATAACCCAGAGATGCATTTTAAATAAAAGGACACATTCTACTCATGTAAAAACATGCTGATTCCTGGACGGTCTGGGGGCCGGATTTAGAAGGCAATTGGGCCGCATCCGGCCCCCGGGCCTTAGTTTGGGGACCCTGTCCTAGGACTTCTCTAGCTCTGAGTGGGTCTCCAGATCTAGATTGTTTGCTACCTGTTTTTACAGAAAAGCTTTCATAACATTCTCTGCACTTTTTAATTTTATTTTAACTGGGGTAGTGTTTAATTTTTCCATTTTTGGAAACACAATAAAAATCTTCCACCCTTCCTCGCACCTGTTCCAACCACACACACACACATTTCCCAAAGCACTGATGGAGGCAGGAGACTCTGTCTGCCTCATACACCTTTATGGCACATGATCGATTTCGCTGTGCCAAGCAAGTCACATTGAACTCTTCCAAATTAATCCCTCTGGCAAACACAGCCTGCACAGAAGCAGCTGCCAGCCTATTGCCTTCCCTTCCTCTCCACGCCAGCATCAAGTCCTGCAGGGACCAAACCTGATGCAGTGGCAAAGCCCAGGTTGTTGCCATCTCCCAGTCCGTGAGCAAGGAAAGCTGTGCCAACGAAACACCCTCACTCAAAATCATCACAGAACGGCAACAACATTAGTCTCAAAGAGGGATTGGCTTGCGCCTGGCCTCAGCTTTAAAGCCAGCGTCCAAACCTGGGCTCAGCCCTAAAATAAATGTGACGATGCAGGTGAGCCTCAGAGTATATTTCCAATGATGATGGGATTTGAGAACTACACCTCTGGAGGAAGAGAAGGCAAAAACTAAACATTGCTCCCTTTGGCTTGGGCAACACCCCTCCCCTCCCGGCTTCATCACATCTGGAGGGAGAGGGCAAAGTTGGCTTCTCATCTTCCAGAATAGCAACGAAGAGAACGAAAGCAGGCAGACAGCTACATCCCAAGGGTCTGTGACCCAGCAATAGCATCTGCAACTCACCCACCCTCCAGCCAGTAAAGAAACCTGCAATTTCCCTCTGAGATGTATAACAGAAGCCCATACAACCATTTGCTGTGCAGAAGACATGTTGTTATTTTGTGATATCTCCTGCCCTCCTTTTTCATAACCAGCCAAGCAGGCAGATTTTCTTCAAGGGGGGATCTTCTCCATCAACTCATCTGGATCTGAACCCCTCTTCTTAGAAATACACTAATTGGATGCAGTGCCTGTCATTTTCTTATCTCTCTCTCTCTCTCTCTCTCTCTCTCTCTCTCTCTATATATATATATATATAATTTCGACCCAATCTTGGCGTTCTGTTTCCTGGAATGAATGAACAACCGAAGCAGTGATTCACTTTGGCGACTTTCAAACCCAACAGCTAAGAGCTCTTTTTCCAACATTGAGCAGAATTTTATGTTTTGAAATCACAGCAATGAACTAAGCCCATATAAATCGACGAACCACAACTACCAGACTCCAGAGAAGGGGCATAAAGAAAGAAAATAATGGTGGGACATGACAGCAGGTCCTAAACAGAGCTGTGCCAGCTGACATCAAGAAAGCCAGAAAGATTTAAGGGAGGAAAACTTAAGTCAATGGTGAAGGGGTCTCAAAGCTTCAGACACCCTGACATTCAACACCGTTCACATTCACATTCGCAATGCACAGTCTTTCCCCCCAAATATCCTGGGGACTGCCGTTTGTTAAGGGTGCTGGGAATTGTAGCTCGGAGAAGGGTAAACTGCCGTTCCCAGGGTTGTGCTCTTGTGGGCACCTCTTACCGCAGGTATTTCCTCTCCCTACACTTGGTTGCAGCAGGCGGGAATTCACTCTGCACGCGCTCAGAGGCGCTCTTCTTCCTTCACGCCTCTTCCCCTGCTCCCAGCTGCCAGCAAATCCCAGAGACTAGAAAGTAAAGGCGGCGGCTGAACCAAAACGGGACCCCCACCAAAACGGGACCCCCAACCACCCACCCTCCTCCCCACCGACTGCTGACCAACCTGCAGCTCGCACCAGGCCACCTCGACGGTGGTCTCGGTGTCCAGCCCTTTGTACACGGTCTTGAAGGAGCCGCGTCCGATCTCGATGTCGAACTTGAGGAAGCGGCCGTCGGGGGACGTGGCCACGGCGCGCGTCTCGGCCTCTTCGTTCTCCTCCTGCTCCCAGTGGTCGCGCTCGGTGGGCGGCTGCGACGGCGCGGCCTCGCGGGGGCTCTCGCTGCCCGCGGATCCCGGCGCGGGCGCGGCAGGAGCGCAGGAGGGAGGCGGCGGCAGCGGCGCGCCGGCCGGAGCCACCGCCGTCGCCGCCTGCAGCTCCCGTCGGGGCGCGTCGGCGCCGTCGAAGCCCCTGAGCGCCGCCAGCTCGGCCGAGCTGCGGCGGCTGATCTGGTAGTTGGAGCCGCGGCGGCCGGACAGCCTGCGGCCGCGGAGGCGCACGGCTTGGAGCGCCTCGTCGTCCAAGCCGCAGCCGGCCGGGTCCGCCGCCCCCTCGGGCTGGGCCACGAGCGCTCCGGCGCCCGAGCCCGGATCGGGAGCCCGCAGCATGAGCATCGGACGGTGAGGCGAGCGGAGACACCCGAGACGGAGAAGGAGCGCCTGCTGACTGAGCCCGAGCGCCCAGCGGCCGCTACGTGCGCTCCGGAGACCAGGAGGCGGGAGCCGCGGCACCGCCCCCTCCAGGCACCGTCCTGCGGCCGCCGCCGCCTCCCCGCCTCTCCTTCACCCGCCCTCCGGCGCCTTCCTCCGCCCACCGCCGCCCCTCTTCCAAGGTAGAGACCCGGCACCTCCCCACACTCGCCCGGCGGCGCCCCTCCCCAAGCTGCCCAGTACGCGCCGCCGTCCAACTCCCCACGCGCACCACCCGCCACCCCTCCTGGCTTGGGCGTGGATGCTTCTACTCGCCCATCCTAGACGGGAAATTGGTGGCGGGGCTTCCACGCGAGTTTGGGGGCTGGGCGCGCGGGGGAGGGCTGTTTCTTGCAAGGGAAAGTGCTTGCTGCGCCCCCCCCAAATGAACCTCCCCCCCAAAAAAATCCAGGGCGCTTTCGTTGGGAAAAGCAAACCCGCCCAAAGCCACCTCTAACCCACAGTCGCCTTTTGCAGACGCTCCAAGTGTCCCTACTTTCCAGGGACAGTCCCAGATTTACAGAAGCCGCCCCAATTTCTGATTTGATCCCCGAATATCCCATTTTCAAACAGGGTGTCTATTTTCATCATCCGAGAAATGTTGGCGGGCATGGAAGTTATGGGGGCCCCCCTAGCCAAAGAGATAAGTAACAAGACAGCCTTTAGAAGACACCTGAAGGCAGCCCTGTATAGGGAAGTTTTCTAATGTTTAATTGTGGTTTTTTTATATGTGTTGGAAGCAGCCCAGCATGGCTGGGGCAATCTAGTCAGCTGGTGGGGTATAAATAAAATAAAAAAATTTTTTATGAATGTTGGAAGGCATTGGAGAGAAACACCACACAGTTAGGATTGTTAATGAACTTACACATTGTTGATACAGGACTCAATTTGGAGGGGGGGGGGAACACAACATGTGGTAACATTTATCGCAATAGAATGATGGTGGTTAGTGCTACATTAAAAATGAAAATAGTTCTATACAATATGTTCATTTGGTCATGTGGTATTTACAGATTTTACAAAAACACACAGAGACGTAACACACACACGCACACAAATTTGTTACTTTGCCACTTCAGGGTAAGATGCAGCCATGAAATAAATAATGATAATTAATAAAATAATGTGTTGGAAGCTGCCACTGTGCAGCTTCCAACACATAAAACATTGTTGTGGTTAAAATAAATAGTAATCATTAATAAAATAATGTGTTGGAAGCCGCCACTCTGTGCAGCTTCCAACACATAAAACGTTGTTGTTGTTGCTGCTGTTTAGGATGTCTCTTTTCATCTGAGAAATATTGGAGGGTATGGTAAGTGCTTGCTCTACGTACAAAAAAAAAAACCATTAAAATTCAGGGTGCTTTCTGTGGGAAAAGCAAACCCACACAAAACCTCTTCAAACCCACAGGTGCCTATTGCAGGGAAATGATGAGTGGTCCTTCTTGTGACCATTCATTTCTGGTTTTACAGTATAAGTCATTGCAGAGACTGGGGGGGGCAGCGTTGGGGGGGTTGCAACAGAGGTCCTCTCCTCTGTATTGTGGACTGTGCCTGGCCGCCGTTTTATCTTCAGAGCAAGCAGCACTGAATGGGGTGGTCAGGCAGAGGCAAGGTTAGGGGGCAATGCAGGGCCAGATTTAGGTTTGATGAGGCCCTAAGCTACTGGAGGTAATGGGGCCCTTTGTATGTCCAGCTGTCCTTTGTCAACAAGAAATTTCCACTGTTTTTGTGTTGAATATATGCTATATGGTAATTTATGGACCTAATGGGTATCTAAAGCCATTTGCACTTAACAAAACATGTATTTTATCAAAGTAATTGTTGAACTGAAATACAATTAAGAAGTCAATGCAGAATGTAGGCACCCTATATATAGAAATGAGCAAACCAGTGATATTTTAGGGAGCAGGCTAGCAGCTAGAGCCCATTACTTACATCATAGGAGCCTACACAGCACAAAACACTGTTGGGAAGTGTAGTTTCCCAAGCCAATCTTGGGAAGTGTAGTTTGTTAAGGGTTCTGGAAGGTGTAAACTATTTTTCCCAGGATTCTTGGGGGGTGGGTGGCATTTGCACTTCAAATGTTTGGTGTACATGCATAACTGAGCGGAAGGTTGTACTCAAATCTCCAAAATCACGCTGCAAAATTTGTCTTTGACGAACGCTGGAGAGTGTGATGTAGTATAAAGAAGAGAGTGTTTCTATTTTTTGTTTTTATTTTTGCAATTCAATCTTGATTGGTTTAAAATCAACTCATACACACACAAGCTTTTAATGTTAAATAGATTATTGTATTTTAATATTCTGTTGGAAGCCACCCAGAGTGGCTGGGGAAACCCAGCCAGATGGTCAGGGTAATAATAATAATAATAATAATAATAATAATAATAATAATAATATATTATTATTATTATTATTATTATTGAAAAAGAAAAAGGAAAGAAACAATACATCTCCTACAAACAAAAAGAAATAGAACAATACATAACAATTGCACAAAAATATTCCAGCCATCAACTTCCGACTTCCTTGATATGAGGTCTTTGTTTCCTTAATTACTTGCCTCTATTTTTTCAGTAAACTTTATTAAATCTTGTTTGTGTTCTTTATACCTTTTTCAATTCTGAGAGTTATTCAAAGCATTCTAAAGTTTTTATATGGGGACGCTGTTCTTTTAAATATTGTCTATAGATCTTCCATTCCCTTTTAAACTTTTGGGTCAATCTATCTCTGATCTTTTCCGTTCCATGTATTCAAGCATTTTTACTTGTCACTCCTCTTTTGATGGAATTTCATCTCCTTTATCTTCCACCCCTTGGAAGAGAGTGCTTCTGAGCACGGGCAGAGCGCGCTTCCCTTATTCCGCTGCCTTCATATATCCAGGATTGATAGGTTTCCAGACAGCTTGACCCCCATTCGGAATTGCCTCCATCCTTGTAAGATTGGGATCTTAGAAATCTTCAGCCAGGAACAGGAGTCCCTCAATATTCTTTGGAAATCGGAGGCAGAAGCTGAGTGCCAATACCCTGCTCAAGATCATACAGAAAGCTAAAGAGTGTTGAAATGCTTATTGTTGCGAAGCAAACTAGTCCGAGATACACTTAGCTGGGAGTAAATCCTGCTGGTTTCTGGACTAATGTGCATGGGGTCAAGTTGCAGAGCTCCTAGGAACTTAGGGAGTTGCTAGTTTATACAAACTCATTGGTTGTTTTCTTCGCTGACTGGCAATGGCTTGCCAAGGTTTTGGGCAGGAATCTCTCCTCCCAGCCCACCCTGGAGATGCCAGAGGTTAAATCGTTGACCTTCTACATGCATGGCAAGTGCTCTACCTCTGATCTTCTCACTCCAAATTCCTTGGCAGGAATCTGGGCTCACAAAGCAGATTTCCCCTCACCTCATCAAGAGGGCGACCCTCTTGCTTTTTTCCGCTTCCCCCTGTAGCATGTAGCTTGGATCACTTGCTTGAGTTACTTGTGGCTACTGCCGTGCAATGGGAGGGGGAGGGTCAACCTGGTGTTAAAAGGTATTCATTTCAACTCGTAGGTCTGCCTCCCCATGATGGTATGACTGAGATGATAAAGGTCTAGTTAAGATAATCTTTTATATGCCTGTTGTCTTTGTCCATGGGGTTTTCTTGGCAGGGATACTGGAGTGGCTTGCCAGTTCCTTCTCCAGGTGGATCACGTTTAGTCAAAACTCTCCACTATGACCTGTCCATCTTGGGTGGCCCTGCATGGCATAGCTCATAGCTTCTCTGAGTTATTCAAGCCCCTTGGGCTCCTTGATCACTGCAGATGGTGACAGCAGTCATGAAATTAAAAGACGCTGGTTAAAGCTATGGTTTTCCCAGTAGTGATGTATGGAAGTGAGAGCTGGACCATAAAGAAGGCTGATCGCCGAAGAATTGATGCTTTTGAATTATGGTGCTGGAGGAGACTCTTGAGAAGATCAAACCTATCCATTCTGAAGGAAGAAGATCAAACCTATCCATTCTGAAGGAAATCAGCCCTGAGTGCTCACTGGAAGGACAGATCCTGAAGCTGAGGCTCAAATACTTTGGCCACCTCATGAGAAGAGAAGACTCCCTGGAAAAGACCCTGATGTTGGGAAAGATGGAGGGCACAAGGAGAAGGGGACGACAGAGGACGAGATGGTTGGACAGTGTTCTCGAAGCTACGAACATGAGTTTGACCAAACTGCGGGAGGCAGTGGAAGACAGGAGTGCCTGGCGTGCTATGGTCCATGGGGTCAGGAAGAGTCGGACACGACTAAACGACTAGACAACAACAAGATAATCTTTGAGGTATTTCTCATCACCTTTTAATAAACAATTGTTATTTCTTTTAGCGACCTGGGGAGGCCCCAGGGATAGTTGCAAATTCCTGCATGGCAGTGGGTTAGACTAGATGGCACTCAGAACACCTTCCAACTCTGCAATTGTATGGTTCTCAGTGGCTTGCTTTCCAGCACCACCTCGAGAGACTTCCACCTCTTCTTCTTTCGCTCTTCCAGTTTTTTGGGGGTGTGCCTCCCCTCCACCCCCTCCTTCTGTGCTGATCTGCTGCGCATGTATAATAATATATAATAATAATTTATTATTTATACCCCACCCATCTGGCTGGGTTTCCCCAGCCACGCTGGGCAGCTCCCAATTGAATATTAAAACACAATACAGCATTAAACATTAAAAAACCTCCCTAAACCGGGCTGCATTCGGATGTCTTTTAAAAGTAGGGTAGTTCCTTATTTCCTTGACATCTGATGGGAGGGTGTTCCACAGGGTGGGCCCCACTACCGAGAAGACCCTCTGCCTGGTTCCCTGTAACCTCACTTCTCGCAGGGAGGGAACCGCCAGAAGGCCCTTGGAGCTGGACCTCAGTGTCCGGGCTGAACGATGGGGGTGGAGACCCTCCTTCAGGTATACTGGGCCAAGGCCGTTTAGGGCTGGGGTTAGCAAAAATTTTCAGCAGGGGGCCGGTACACTGTCCCTCAGACCTTGTAGCGGGGGCGGACTATATTTGGGGGGGGGATGAACAAATTTCTGTGCCCCACAAATAACCCATAGATGCATTTTAAATAAAAGGGCACATTCTACTAATGTAAAGACACACTGATTCCTGGACCATCCGCGGGCCGGATTTAGAAGGCAAATGGGCCGGATCCGTCCCCCGGGCCGTAGCTTGCCTACCCATGGTATAGGCCCAGGGCTTTAAAGGTCAGCACCAACACTTTGAATTGTGCTCGGAAACGTACTGGGAGTCAATGCAGGTCTCTCAGGACTGATGTTATATGTAAACTTTGCGTTGCACAGTGTTCCGGATCGCGCTTTCTTGGCCTGAGAAGTGGGAGGCTGGAGAGCGAGCAGCCTCTGGCAAAAATGAATCAGAAATCAGGTAGACCAAAGATTTAATAAGGAATGTGTGGAATTTATAATTTACCTTAAAAACCATGTAAACAAGTTAAAATTGTTGGTAGGATTGGAATAACACTTGTAGTTTAATGGTGAATTTTGGATATACTGTAATGATGTAAAAGATTTGGATTATTATAAAAGATGCAGGAGAAAAGAATTAACAAAGGGACCTACAAAGGGGAGGAGGGAAGTCCAGGAGATTCTTTGGAATCTTGCTTTTATGTTGTTGTATGTTGGATATGTGATTGTAAAAATTTAATTTAAAAAACCAAATAAATAAATTTATTATTAGAGAGAGAGAGAGAGAGCAGCCGCAAGAGTGTATTGAGAAGGTAGACCAGAATCTTCTTCCAGCATTCAGTGATTCCAGCAAAAAAAAAAGAGGCCAACTTCACACAAAGCAGGAAGGAGGAGATAAAAGGCCAGGCTAGACAGGACACCATTCACACAAGCAGCAATTCAATCATAGAACCATAGAATCGGAAGGGAACACCAAAGGTCATCTAGTCCAACCCCCTGCAATGCAGGAACCTTTTGCCCAAAGTGGGGCTTGAACCCATGACCCTCATGCTCTACCAACTATGTATGGGGTTTTTTGTTTTGTTTTAAAGCAAATAATAGGTGCAGGGCATCTGAATTGAATTGAGACACTGGGAGCGGGAGATTTAGCCTTTTGGGACCCTTCTGCATTCCAGATCCAGAAAGGGGAGGTGGAGCCGCTGATTTTGATCTGCATTTGAGGGGAAGCTCTATCCCGGATGAGAATGGGAGCTTTTCTTCCAAAGCAAAGGAGCAAAAACCCTCCCCATCTAGACCAGGACTGCAGCAGGAGGCAAAGGGTTAATGCTCCCTGCCACCACTCCCATCAGGGTCCCAGTCTGAGCTGGCGGCTCCTCAAACTGCCAGTTACATCAAGCACATACTGTACAAGACAACCACCCATGGAAGTTCTTAATTGTGTGGATCCAGGAACCTTAGCCTGACCCAGCCAATGACCTTGGTAAAGTTATGGAGCTTTAAGAAGACATGAGTGCTTAACGGTCCACCTCCTTCTGGGATGTGGCCAGGTCTCTGCTGGGAGAGCTGCTCTCTCAGGCTCAGGAGGGGCAGGCAGAGGAATTTGGCTGGGCAGGAGAACATCAAAGACATGGAAAGGTTCACAAACAGGGAGGAGCAAAAAAAAAGGGTATGTCTGCCACAGAGAAAGAGACAAAGCGGGGGGGGGGGAGAGAGAGAACAATTTTATAGATACAGTGGTGCCTCGCTAGATGAATGCCCTGCTAGACGAATTTTTCGCTAGACGAATGGGTTTTGCGATCGGAGGTTGCCTCGCAAGACGAATTCATTTTGTGAAAAATTCATCTAGCGAATCACGGTTTCCCATAGGAATGCATTGAAATTATGCGTTCCTAGGGGCAAATTAATGTGTTCCTATGGGCAATTTTTTTTAAAAAAAATCCAATGCGTTCCTATGGGATTCGCTAGACGAATTTTTCGCAAAGCGAATTGACTCACAGAACGAATTAAATTTGTCTTGCGAGGCACCACTGTAGATGATAGATAGATAGATAGATAGATAGATAGATAGATAGATAGATAGATAGAGATATATTCTGAAATGAGAAGCCAGAAGATTTCCTGTGTGAAAACACTAGGAAGAAATACAGACATTTGATGGGGTTCCCTATTTGATTTATTATTATGTTTGTATCTCATCTTCAAGGCATTCTGAAGGTTTCTCCCTGCTTCACTCTCCCACCATTTTATCCTCCCAACACCCTTGCGAGGTAGGCTATGCTGAGAGACTATGGCTGGTTCTAGGTCACCCAGTGAGCTGCATTCATGGCTGAGTGGAGGATTTGAACTCTGGTTTCCCGGGTTCTGGTCTAGCCGCTATACTACACCAGTGTTTCGGTCTTACTCCAAATAATTATTTTCATTCTTCTCTTTGGGGAGGGTTTTAGTTTAACGGATGGGACAAGTGTAAGGTGGTGGGATTGGAAGTGTGGACCCAAGAGACTTAAAATGTGGAAACCAGAAGCAGATCTGTTAGAGCCACCAGCTTTAAGCTAGAAGAAACCAACCAAAGGGTGAAAGATTCCTGCATTGCAGGGGCCGGACTCTTGGGGTAAAACATTAAAAACTTCCTGATATGGGAATGCATTTAGATCATACCTGCCAAGTTTCGGCCTGAGAAATAAGGGATGGACCGGAAGTAGCAGACCGGAAGTAGTGCTGCCGCCATTTTGGAACTGGGCGGTGCATGCTCAGAAGCGACTTTTGATGCTGCTCTGCCCTGTTCCAAAATGGCCACCGCACCAGAAGTCGTGCTGCAGCCATTTTGGAACTGGGCAAAGCAGCATCAAAAGTCGCTTCTGAGCATGCTCCGCCCAGTTCCAAAATGGCCACCGCGCCAGAATAAACTGGGAAAAAACAAAAAAAAATCCGTTTTTTTCGGCTGGGAACAGCTGGAAAAACGGGTTTCCCGGGGAATACGGGAGACTTGGCAGCTATGCTTCAGATGTCTTCTAAATGTTATGCAGTTCTTAAACTCCTTGACATATGATGGGAGGGCATTCCATAGGGAATGTGCCATTACTGAGAAGGCTCTCTGCCTGGTTCCCTGTTACCTCACTTCTCACAGTGAGGGAACTGCCAGAAGGCCCTCAGAGCTGGACTTCAGTGTCCAGGCAGAACAATGGGGGTGGAGACGCTCCTTCAGGTATACTGGATCAAGGCCATTTAGGGCTTTAAAGGTCAGCACCAACCCTTTGAACTGTGCTCGGAAATGTACTGGGAGCCAGTGTAGATCTTTTAGGGCTGCTGTTATATGGTTCTGGCGGCCACTCCCTGTCACTAGTCTGGCAGTTAGTTGTAGTTTCCAGGTCACCTTCAAAGATAGCCCCAGGTAGAGCGCATTGCAGTAGTCAAAGTGGGAGATAACCAGAGCATGCACCACTCTGGCGAGACAGTCCACAGCTAGGTAAGGTCTCAGCCTGTGTACCCGATGGAGCTGGTAGACAGCTGCCCTGGACACAGAATTGACCTGCGCCTCCATGGACAGCTGTGAGTCCAAAACGACCCCCAGGTTGTGCTCCTGGCCCTTCAGGGGCACAGTTACTCCAGTGTCCGGGCTGAATGATGGGGGTGAAGACGCTCCTTCAATTATACAGGCCAAGGCCATTTAGGGCTTATAATGGTCAGGGCCAACACCTTTAATTGTGCTTGGAAATGTACTGGGAGCCAGTGTAGATCTTTTAGGGCTGGTGTTATATGGTTCCGGCGGCCACTCCCAATCACTAGTCTGGCAGCCGTGTTCTGAATTACTTGTGGTTTCCGAGTCACCTTCAAAGGTAGCCCCATGTCAAGCACATTGCAGTAGTCCAAGCGAGAGATAAACCACAGCATGTACCACCCTTGCGAGACAGTGATCAGACAGGTAGGGTCTCCGTCGCCATACCAAATGGAGCTTCCCTGGCCCTCCCCCAGATAACCAGCGCATGTTTAAGTAGTTTTCCTGCCCTGAATCTTCCAAAAGTGTACTAGGGTTATGAGAGACGGAGGGAAAACTTTCCCCCACCCGCCTCTCCATGCCAGGCATGCTTTGACAAACTTCTATCGTGCAAACAAAAAGTCACAAATGTTGCAGAACCTTTCCTCATGGAGGAAACCAAGCCAATCCCTATCGAGCTCTGCTATCTGGTCTTGTTTTAATTTCCATTTGCCTTGGTAAGGAATGACGCACGTAAGGCAAAAAAAAATACACAGAGGTGCCCGGTCCAACCATGATCACGGGTTTCCGGAGAGCATTGAGGCGGCAGGTGCTGTTCATGAACCAGGAGGTGTTCGCCAGCCCTCTTTGCACCTTCACGAGTCCTTGCTGGTTCCAAACAAAGAAGTTAGGGGCCCGCCTCGTAAGACTGGCGCTAATCCCTTTTGGCCCGAGGATAGGCAACAAGAGGCTTTTTTGTCTCCGTGGGTAGTTTTCCTCAGTTTGTTTAAACTCCTCTGTGAAACTATTTACACAAAATATACGGCGACTATGGCTGCGATTAATTCCCTTTCTTCCCCCTGAGGTCAGTTTGTTTCTATTCCGCCCGCAACTCACCGCTGCAAGAAACCGCTGTCCCTTAATCCCAAAATGCATGTGAGGCTGGCTCTGTTTTGTAGCATAGAAGTAAATGCCCTCTGTTCGTGTTCAGAGGAACACTCGTCTCGACTCGGATGCTTGAGAACTGAGCCCTGGGACTGACAACTGGTTCTGGTTCAAATTAAGCCTTGAAAAAGAATCCCTTTGAAATTTGAAAAAAAATATATGACACATATTCAAAGGCGCTTTTGCCAGAAGCCTTTTTACTCGGAATAACAAGACAAGAATTACCAAAGAAAGACATTAATTTTTTTCTGTATGCCACGGCAGCAGCTACTAGGATTGTATTGGCAAAGAATTGGAAAACTGAAGATTTACCTACGGCGGACGACCGGCAGATAAAGCTGATAAGAGTTTATGGAACTGTCTGAACTGACTGGGAGACTCCGAGACCGGGGAGAGGAGACGGTGGAAGAAGACTGGAAGAAGTTTAAGATATATTTGGAGAAAAATTATAAGGTTATAGAAGGACAATAAGGGAGGGGGAAGTATAAAGAGGCTGAGGAGGCGAGAAGTTAAATAAAGGAGGGAAATGATTGTATGTGAAATAGTTATTATAGATTTCAGATTCTAAGGAGATTTTTAACTATTTTATGTGTGTGTCTAAAAATAGGACTGGAATAATGTATGTAATGAGTGAATTAGAATGAAGAATGGAGGAATGAATCAGAGAGTGCCACATTAGTTATAAATAGAAACGTGGGGGGGGGGGAGGAAGTCAATAGTGTAAAGGAACTACAGGGGAGCAACATTTGGCTAAGAGGTATTATATTGTTAAAGTATGAGAATTTGTTTCCCCAAATGTGTATAAGTTTTGATGTACCTTATTTTTCTTTTTTTACTTTGTGTTTAACTGTTTTTTCTTTGTATTTTTCTTTTTTCTTTTTTCTATGTAACGGTTAGAAAACTAATACAAATATTTAAAAATAAAATAAAATTCAAAGGCGCCTTTGCTCTCAGCTCAAACAGGATTTCTACTACGATGCTGCATTTTAGGTTCATTGAACCACCCAGCCTTGAAATGTTAGTGCAAGCTTTGAGGAAGAGTCCTGTGTGACTTTGAAGCCTGCAGCAATCCCAGAAGAGCAGTCATGTTAGCTGCTCTAGCAAAAAAACACACCCTGATTATGCCTTCAGTGTATGTTAGTCTGTGTAGACACTGTACATTTAAAACATGTACAGTACCTGAGAATCCTGCAGACTGTAATTGACCCATCACTGAGCTTCAGTTCCCAGCACCCTTAGGCGTCACTTGAACAAACACTCAGCCATAATCAACAGATCCTCCTTGCTATGGCAAGTCAATGAGGTGATAACGAGCCTTTCAAATTTGTTTGTGACAGATCGACTTTGCAACCTCCACATAGTTTAGACTATAACTCCCATCAGCTCCAGCCAGCATGGGCAACCTTAAGAGATGAGAGGAGTTGCAGTCCAGAACATCTTGTGCACACTCAGTTGGGTGCAGCTGGCACAGAGGAAGGCAGAGAATGAGGAAAGAGAATCAAGCAGAGAACCTGGGCTTTTCTTTTATGAGTTTCCTCGTTCACATCAGCTGCTTCTTTGTGAGACTGTTTGCACTTCTAATTGAAAACGAAAGGTTGCATTGCAGCTGGCCGAAGCGCTCGCTGTGTTTCCCAAGTTGAACCTATGCAACCAGAGATGGAAAGCCAGTGTTTCGTAACAAGACCCAGGAGACCAGGGTTCGAATCCCAACTCAGCCATGAAGCTCACTGGGCCAGTCTTTGCCTCTCAGCCTAAACTACACCACGGGGTTGTTGGGAGGGTAAAATAGAGAATGCAGGGACCAACAAAACATAGCTCTCCCGTATCGGCCTCTGCAGCCACAGCAGGCGCTGAAATTCTCCAGCGGTTTGACTTCACCTGCAAAAGCACGATCCAAGGCAGGCAGAAGCAACACTGAGTTCAGTGGAGCGTTTTTTCCATGAAACGATGCAGCAGATAGCAGTTGTTGTTGTTTAGTCGTTTAGTCGTGTCCGACTCTTCGTGACCCCATGGACCATAGCACGCCAGGCACTCCTGTCTTGCACTGCCTCCCGCAGTTTGGTCAAACTCATGTTCGTAGCTTCAAGAACACTGTCCAACCATCTTGTCCTCTGTCGTCCCCTTCTCCTAGTGCCCTCCATCTTTCCCAACATCAGGGTCTTTTCCAAGGATTCTTCTCTTCTCATGAGGTGGCCAAAGTATTGGAGCCTCAGCTTCACGATCTGTCCTTCCAGGGAGCACTCAGGGCTGATTTCCTTCAGAATGGATAGGTTTGATCTTCTTCCTTCAGAATGGATAGGTTTGATCTTCTTCCTTCAGAATGGATAGGTTTGATCTTCTCAAGAGTCTCCTCCAGCACCATAATTCAAAAGCATCAATTCTTCGGCGATCAGCCTTCTATATGGTCCAGCTCTCACTTCCATACATCACTACAGGGAAAACCATAGCTTTAACTATACGGACCTTTGTCGGCAAGGTGATGTCTCTGCTTTTTAAGATGCTGTCTAGGTTTGTCATTGCTTTTCTCCCAAGAAGCAGGCGTCTTTTAATTTCGTGACTGCTGTCACCATCTGCAGTGATCAAGGAGCCCAAGAAAGTAAAATCTCTCACTGCCTCCATTTCTTCCCCTTCTATTTGCCAGGAGGTGATGGGACCAGTGGCCATGATCTTGGTTTTTTCGATGTTGAGCTTCAGACCATATTTTGCGCTCTCCTCTTTCACCCTCATTAAAGGGTTCTTTAATTCCTCCTCGCTTTCTGCCATCAAGGCTGTGTCATCTGCATATCTGAGGTTGTTGATATTTCTTCCGGCAATCTTAATTCCGGCTTGGGATTCATCTAGTCCAGCCTTTCGCATGATGAATTCTGCATATAAGTTAAATAAGCAGGGAGACAATATACAACAATATACAACCTACGTTATATATATTGTCTCCCTGCTTATATATATATATATATAGATAGCAGTTATCCAGATGCATATAAATTGGGTGCTGTGCTATGTGCTGGCACTCTCTTGGAGAGGGTGTTTGTGTAGGACCAGACAACTGACTGCGTTTTGGCCTCTTCTTGGACACCTGGCTAAAGGGACAGTCTTGCTGAGCTCCTGCACTTCACAATGCACAACCACGCTCCTGCTCTCAGCTCTTTTTACTTAGACCTACTGGACCTTCTGATATTTTCCTAAGAAAACCCTTGTTGGTCCAGACCAGAGGCCAACATTTCACAGTGGCCAAACCAGGCGCCTATAGGACTCCCAAGGAGTGCGTTTCAAGGATCTATGAATTGTCCCGTCAGTGCTTTATATCCCCCCTCTGGTCACAGATTCCCCTTCCTTTCCTTTCTATGGCTCACCAGGGAGTCGGCTGGTGAGACCAGAAGAGGAAGAAGATTTCCCTGCCCAAATAATTGCTTGCCCATAGCTACAGCTTTCAAGAAATACTGGTGATCTGGCTATTTATGAGCTGTAGATCTGCAACACAAACAGACAAGGGCCTTTGTAAGAGTGGGGGAAAGCAGCAAAGAGAACTTCGCACCCTTACCTGTCTCCCTTGCTAGGTGGGGCTGTCCAGTTTCCAGGTGGGGCTTTCGAAAAAAGAATGGGAAAACCAGCAGTTTCCTCATAAACCTCATACAGATGACTCATAAACCAACTGTAATTGTCTGTTGCCCTCCTGCCAAGCTCAAAAGTCAGTCGATTGGATTCAGAGGCTAGGGCTCCAGTCCTCGCCCCACTTACCTGGGAGTTAGTCCCATTGAACTCCGCAGGACTTACTTCTGAGTAGACATGGTTAGGATTGCCCTGCGAGTCAGGCTCATTTGAATCAATGGGGTTGAAGTTAGCCACTGTGACAAAAAGTCCCAATGATTTCAGTGGGTCTGTTCTATGCATGGTGTGGTCTGAAACCCTAAGCTCATTGACCTGGGTGCAAGCCCCACCAAAGTCAATTGGACTTTTCAGCAGGCATGGCAAGTCTTGATCCACACCTGTGTGTAGTTAAGAATCTCTGAATAGCGAGCATCAAATATGTTTAACTTGAATATGATCCGCTTAAAAAAAATCAGAAGGTTTTTCTCATTTGTTCTGAGTGCTTTCCTTAAAAATAGACTTTCTTTACATTACTGTATGGTCCCTTTAAGCAGTGTAGGTTTTTGCACATGCTATATCTTTAAAGTAGATTCAAAACACTTTAATTTCCTCAAAGAATTCTGGGTCATTGCAGATTAGCTCCTCACCTACTGAAAATTCCCAGTAACCTTTTTACCTTTGGATGAGCTTTAAAGTTACAGTGTGGAGCCACCTGCCTAGTTGCCCAAAAGGTGGGGGTGTGAATGTTTGGGTGGTATTTACTCAGAGGAGACCCCCTGAAACTAATGGACCTAACTTAGGGTATGTTCACATCATACCCTCCACCATTTCCACAATGAAAATAGAGAAGTCCTATTCAATAATATTAATATTATTTATATCCCACAGACCTTACTGGGTTGACCCAGCCACTCTAGGTAGCTTCCAACATACAGTATATAAAAACATAATAAAACATTAAACAATTTAAAAAATCCCTATACAGGGCTGCCTTCGGATGTCTTCTAAAAGTTGTATAGTTACTTATCTCCTTGGCTCAGGGTTGCAATACTCCATGCCCTCCAACATTTCTCCGATGAAAAGAAGGACACCCTGAGGAAAAGCGGGACATTCCGGGATCAAATCAGAAACGGTGATGGCTTCTGTGAATCCGGGATTGTGCCTGGAAAATGGGGACAATTGTAGGGTCTGTCACAGGAGTGGCTCAAAGCACAGTGAGGCCGTTTCCCTCCACTGCTTTTCAACTCACATTCGCACAGTTTTGTACACATCCACGAAGCTGCCGTCTGCTCATGTGCGGTTTTCTGCGCATGCGTGACAGCTGTCTCAAATGGACGCATTGCTTTTAAATGCAGGTGAACAAGGCTTACGTTTTCTAGCAGACCAGCTCCAAAACTACAGCTTGGCTGGGCAGGGCAGGCAGATTTAAAGACGCCAAATGCAGCAATGACTTCTGGGAACAGGGGGGGGGTCTTGCTTTCTCCATGTGGCTCGTGTTGATCTAAAAAGTAGACCCCCTCCCCTCCCCTCCCCAGATTTTTAGATAAACTGGTAAGCACATGTTTAAGAAACATGCACAGTCTAGTACGGCTCAGAAGAGGTCCTCCGCTGCCAGAAACCCAGAGAAATATAAGGATGATAGTAATCTTTTTTATATATAAAAAAAACCAACAACACAACACTCTGGAAATGTTGAGTGAGCAGAATTAGATGGGAACGTTTGTCGCTGTCAGCCACTGATTCTTTTAAAAACCAGAGACTATATTCCAAAAAGGAAGCTCTCTTTCTTTGAATGGAAGTGTCTCACAATAAAAATAACCTTTTTCTTCTGGAACAAAAGGCCCCTCTCAAGAGGGGGAATGTGCGCTCCAGATGGAGACAGCCCTGGCAGACTATCATTTATTTTGTATCTATTTTTCGATAATGGTATACACAAGAGAGAGAAAGTATTCTGGCAGTGAACAGAAGGAAACCAAACAGCACTGCATTCAGGAAATAAGTACAAAATGCCTGTCACATTCAGCTTTGAGGCAGTAGGGCGGGCAAGCATGCGTTTTGGACCACAAAACTGAACACAGCCCACCCGGCATCTTTGGCGGTACTTGAGTTGACAACCATATTGGTTTCCCATTATGGGGAACCAGGCCACACAGTGATATGTGGCATGTGAGGTGCTCAGCTTGGTGGGTGGTCATATTTAAAAAATGCTGTGAAAATGCTTTTTTTAAAAAAACGTTTTGGAAAATATGTTGAATTTGGCATAGCTCACTGTCGCCATCTAGTGTCACATTTGTATATTGCACTTTACAACACGTTCTAGACATGTTGGTCTGCCATCGTTGAAACAAAATAAAAAAATTCCTTCCAGTAGCACCTTAGAGACCAACTAAGTTTGTCATTGGTATGAGCTTTCGTGTGCATCTAAAGAAGTGTGCATGCACATGAAAGCTCATACCAATAACAAACTTAGTTGGTCTATAAGGTGCTGCTACTGGAAGGAATTTTTTAATTTTGTTTTGCCCATCATGGGACTCGAACCCATGACCCTGAGATTAAGAGTCTACGGACTGTGCTCTTTCACCCCTTGCATCTTGGATTAGGAGGCGAGGCTCTAGGTAAGACAGTGTGGCTTTGAGGCGGGGAGTTTTCTCAAACATTTTTGCCCTTTCTGAAAGGTGGGGACAATACCTCTGGAAAGCCTGCTTTGTAAAAGACAATGGACAATGGGTCGAGCAGAGATTTTGTGGCTTCTTAGGGCATGACAATAGGAACAAAACACCCCGCTGAACTTTACATTCTGCATGTTTGGGAGCTAAGCTTCTATTCATTGGAAGCTACAAATTTAGTTGTTTATCTTTGAAAACACTTTAAAGAGCTATGCTCACGCTTCAGATGAGGGCTTCAAAAGCTCACATGCTTAGAACTCATTAACACTGGCAGAGCCCAACGGAACCCTGAGCCATTAAAGACTTCTCCAGTTGACGAATAGATGTTCATTGAAGGACATCAGCGCTGGCGGCAGCAGCAAGGAGACTTCACTGAAAGACACCCCTTGCTTACTGTCACCACTGCAGTGTTCCATCGAGGAAGTGCTTTCCGTTCACAGAGGGCAAACAGGTGTCAAATGGGTACACACCTGATCAAGAGGAGCCCAAAGGAGAGGCTGGATGGCCACCTGCCATGTATGATCTAGTTGAGATTCCTGCATTGCAGGGGGTTGGACTAGAGGACCCTCGGGGGTCCCTTTCAGCTCTACAATTCTACGATTCTATTGTATGGAAATCTCTGCTCCACAGTCCGGATTGGCCTGACTAAACGGGATTCTGGAGAGCTGTGATCAGATCTCCTGTCTCTGCATTGTAGCAAATAGCAGCTGGGGGGGGGGGAGAGAGATATGGACCTGACCATGGCCAGGACAGGGAGGCTTTAACCCTAGAGACAGGGAACCTGTAACACTCCAGATGTTGATTTACTACAACTCCCATCATCCCTGACCCTTGGCCATGCTGGCTGGGGATGATGGGAGTTGGGAACCCAGCAATGTCTGGAGAGCCACGGGTACCCCACCTTCGCATTAGGGGAAAGCAAATAGCAGTTGTGGGGAAATAATGCTGAAAAAACAGTACGGGGAGGAAGAATTTGAACCCTCCTCCAGCGCCATGGTCCCAGTCCAAATCGCCTCCCCAGCAGCTGCTACTGGTGAAAATACGAAGAGACTGGGAATCTGGTCATGGATCGCCAATGTTTTGCTTTGAATTCCTTCAGGAACAGCTGCCTTCATCTATTTTGTATTTCTGTATGCCTCTCTCTCTCTCTCTCTCTCTCTCTCTCTCTCTCTCTCTCTCTCTCTCTCTCTCTCTCTCTCTCTCTCTCTTCCCTTCCTCTTAGAGAGGATGCCAGAAGCCCAAAGGCAGCAGAAAAACAGGTTCCCCTCTCCTCATTCTGTTCCTGATGCTATTCAAGCGATCAAACCGCAAAACCGAACAGGAGCAGATCTGTTTGAAGTGCAAAGGCAGCCTGGAGGCAACCAGCCCAGCCCAGCCCAACCCCATGGGAGGTGAGAGGGCCTCTTTGGCGGCTCAGATGGGGTGCTGGAATGATGGCGTCGTCAGGTGGGATGAACACTTGTCTCCTCTCTCCCTGGAGAAGACCTGGTGGTCACCATGGCTGATGAGATACCTCCTGGGCCTAAATTTGAGCTCAGGCCTGGAACTACCTTCCAACCGCAAGGTCTTAGAAGATGTGGATTGAGGGGAAAGATGAGGACGTTTGACACCATGTGAAGAACACCTTTCCTTCATGTCAAATTAAGGCTGCAGACACACACTAACCCATTTGTAACAGAGAACCTGTTACGTCTTCAGTGGTCTGTGTTTGCCTGAGCTTGAGTCTGGACTAAGGATTCTGAGCTTCTGTGTTCTGCTTCGATACATGATGTCCAATCACAGAACATTTCAGGATTTGGGCCTCTGCCATTGGCCCTTGAACTCTGAGTCGTGATTCGCAGCTTGGAAGTTTAGACAGCCAATCATGTTGGGAGTGGGAGTGGCCCAGGCTTTCAGGAATGTATATAAGCAGTTGCTTTGCCCCTGCTTCCCAGTTGTTGTTGTTTAGTCATTTAGTCGTGTCTGACTCTTCGTGACCCCATGGACCAGAGCACACCAGGCACTCCTGTCTTCCACTGCCTCCCACAGTTTGGTCAAACTCATGTTGGTAGCTTCGAGAACACTGTCCAACCATCTCATCCTCTGTCGTCCCCTTCTCCTAGTGCCCTCCATCTTTCCCAACATCAGGGTCTTTTCCAGGCAGTCTTCTCATCTCATGAGGTGGCCAAAGTATTGGAGCCTCAGCTTCAGGATCTGTCCTTCCAGTGAGCACTCAGGGCTGATTTCCTTCAGAATGGATAGGTTTCATCTTCTTGCAGTCCATGGGACTCTCAAGAGTCTCCTCCAGCACCATAATTCAAAAGCATCAATTCTTCGGTGATCAGCCTTCTTTGTGGTCCAGCTCCAGATCCCCCTTCATGGATCAATGCCTTATCATGGCGAAGGGGCTTGAATAACTCAGAGAAGCTATGAGCTATGCCATGCAGGACCACCCAAGATGGACAGGTCATAGTGGAGAGTTTTGACTAAACGTGATCCACCTGGAGAAGGAACTGGCAAGCCACTCCAGTATCCCTGCCAAGAAAACTCCATGGACAAAGACAACAGGCATGTAAAAGTTTCCCAGTTATGTAGTTCAATAAAGGTTCTTGCTGTTATCACTGTGTCTTGCCTCGTGGGAACCCACCTACACTTCAGAACCTATGCCACACTCCCATTATTTTTTTATTGAGATGAGTTGGGTTTGTGGAATTTTGGAGTAGTATTTTGTGTCTTGTGGATGCCATCTCCTTTCCCCGTCCCTCAGGAAAAGGTTTTTCAAAGGTGGTCAAACTCAACCTCTCACATCGAATAGAACCGATCTGTAGAAAAGACCTTATGATCTGAAAATGGAGACGATGTCTGCACTTTCGTAACCCAAGAAAATCTTTAATAAAAACAATTTTTAAAAAGGAAGAAAGGAATGCCCTTTTCCTCAGTCCAGAATCGTTCATGCCCAAGGCTTTTCTCAGCCAGAACTCACCAGAACTCAGTTCCAGCACCTCTCAAGTGGGTGCCATGGCCATTCTAGGAGGTGTTTGTGGTGAGTTTCTCTTTTCTAGAAAAAAAAGCACTGCGATCATGCTCGTTCTTAACGTGCTGCCTGGTCTAGGTTGATCCTGGATCCTGGTATTCCACAAGGGAGGGAGGGTTTACTTGATACGTGTTAGAAAAACCTTCCCCTTGATTAGGCGATTCACATTTTTTCCTTCCCGCAAATGGACACATGCTTTTCAGGGGCAAGATCTAGGTTGTGTGTTGACCATGAGGGGTGTGTGTGTGTGAGTGCTGTACTCGGCCCCGGAAGAAAATGCAACATGAACAGCAGCCTGACACACCGTCCATTTACACGTAGATGGGATAAAGGCCTTACACAGGGACCTGTTTTTTTTTTAAGCAAACAACCCAATGATGTTTCTGTTCAGTTTTCAGAACGCTAAAAGCTGCCTCCCTCTCAGTTACTCAGGACTTACAGTAACTTCCGAAAACAGAGATAAGCTTCGGTCAGGAACTCCTTGGCTGTGCCCCCACTCCCATTGCACAGCAGTAGAGTGTGTTTTCATGGTGCCACGGGGCAGGGAGTGGAGGGCAAACAGAGCCCGCCATGTGCCAGCCCAGCCCTGCCCAGCCCTCACCACCACTGCTGCTGGTGCAACACCTGTCCCAAGCTGCTCTGGGAGGGTGGCATGAGAAGGATCCAATACGCCCTTTGATGCCAGCCTTGCCCTCAAGAAGCTGGGATCGAAAGGTGCCTGGCTATGGAATCCTCCTCCTCATGCCACCCTCCTCAAGCCAGCCTGGTCAGATCCCAGCCTTGCAAAGTGGTGCAGGGCTGGCTCAGGGAGGGCAACATGAGTGGTGCACACCCCAATAAAAAATATGCCTGGGGTGCGTATAAAAGGTAAAGGTACCCCTGACCATTAGGTACAGTCGCGGATGACTCTGGGGTTGCGGCGCTCATCTCGCTCAATAATAATAATAATAATAATAATAATAATAATAATAATAATAATAATTATTTATACCCCGCCCATCTGGCTGGGCTTCCCCAGCCACTCTGGGCGGCTTCCAACAAACATTAAGGTAAAGGTAAAGGGACCCCTGACCATTAGGTGCAGTCGTGACCGACTCTGGGGTTGCGCGCTCATCTCGCATTATTGGCCGAGGGAGCCGGCGTATAGCTTCCAGGTCATGTGGCCAGCATGACAAAGCCGCTTCTGGCAAACCAGAGCAGCACATGGAAACGCCGTTTACCTTCCCACTATAGCGGTTCCTATTTATCTACTTGCATTTTGATGGGCTTTCGAACTGCTAGGTTGGTAGGAGCTGGGACCAAGCAACGGGAGCTCACCCCGTCACAGGGATTCGAACCACTGACCTTCTGATCAGCAAGCCCTAGGCTCACTGGTTTAGCCCACAGCGCCACCAAATATCACAGATTAAAAACTTCCCTAAACAGGGCTGCCTTTAGGTATTTTCTAAATGTCAGGTGGCGCTGTGGGTTAAACCACAGAGCCTAGGGCTTGCTGATCAGAAGGTCGGCGGTTCGAATCCCTGCAACGGGGTGAGCTCCCGTTGCTTGGTCCCAGCTCCTGCCCACCTAGCAGTTCGAAAGCACATCAAAGTGCAAGTAGATAAATAGGGACCGCTCCGGCGGGAAGGTAAACGGCGTTTCCATGTGCTGCTCTGGTTCGCCAGAAGCAGCTTTGTCATGCTGGCCACATGACCCGGAAACTGTCTGTGGACAAACGCCGGCTCCCTCGGCCTATAGAGCGAGATGAGCGCCGCAACCCCAGAGTCGGACACGACTGGACCTGATGGTCAGGGGCCCTTTACCTTGACCTTTTAAATGTCAGGTAGTTGTTTATCTCTCTGACCTCTGATGGGAGGGTGTTCCACAGGGCGGGTGCCACTACCGAGAAGGCCCTCTGCCTGGTTCCCTGTAGCTTTGCTTCTCGCAGTGAGGGAACCGCCAGAAGGCCCTCGGTGCTGGACTTCAGTGTCCGGGCAGAACGATGGGGGTGGAGACGCTCCTTCAGGTATACTGGAGGTATACTTCAGGTATACTATAGGCCGAGGGAGCCGACATTTGTCCGCAGACAGCTTCCGGGTCATGCAGCCAGCATGAGTAAGCCGCTTCTGGTGAACCAGAGCAGCGCACGGAAATACCGTTTACCTTCCCCCTGGAGCGGTACCTATTTATCTACTTGCACTTTGACATGCTAGGTGGGCAGGAGCTGGGACCGAACAACGGGAGCTCACCCCGTTGCGGGGATTCGAACCGCCGACTCTTTATCCAGGCCAATCCCGCCACTGGTGTGAAAAGCACTATACATCTGACACAATCCGCATCCACCCTGTCACTTCTTGTGAAATGCTGTGTTTCAATGCGATTCCTCCCAAACCACCTCTGCTCCAAACTGAGAAAGCCAGCTGGGTTTTCAGCTGGTGACGTGCACACAGCCTTGGGGCGCTGAGCCTGTTTGCAGTGACGTTTCACGTGAGGAGGGAGCACTTTGCACAAGCTCAAGGAAATGGCTTCTTTCCTACCTATTACCTCACTCTCCATCTGCGACGCTGAAAACAGGCCCTGCAGCAAAAACCCTGGTCAGCCTTGGCTGAGCATGAGGTCACTGTATTCCGGCTCTTTTCCACAAGAGAGCAGGGTTTCCCAACTTAGGGTAATGCCGGGGGCACCAAGAGAAGCCTTCATGGATAGGGAAGGATCAGACAGGCGTGAGAGGCAGGCATCACGGCTGCAATGGAGCTGTCAGGAAATGCAAAGTCACCCTTGATTCCTGTTTCCATTGCATCATAAGTCTTCCCTTCTTGCAGTAGTCTTTGGTAGTGACTCAGCATCCTGACGTACGTCACGACTTCCGGCGAATTTACTCCTCCAGCACCGGACTGGCCTGCTGGTGGGGAAACTGGGATCCATGGAGAGGGAGACACTCCTGCAAGAGCTAAGCACTCTGAACTGGATGAAACCAGCGAGTGCCCGTCGGAGAACATTCCCCGTTACAGTAACGCACAAATCGCTTTGCAAAATAAACAAGATCAAGGGCCTTCGGTGTCGTGAGAGATCCGGAGTCAGAAGACATGCTGAAATCAATTTCCTTTTCCTTTTTTTTTTTGGAAATCATTTTTATTTGATTTTACAATACGAAATTATATATAACAAAAATTCAAATGCAAAACCATATACAGAGTCCTCTGGATCTCAGGACTTCCTCCCACCCCCTCCCTGGAGTCCCATTTTAAACATTAAAAACTGCATCTTCTTCCACACTCGTAACTATTATAACAATCCATATTTCCCATGGTCATTGTGACACTACAAGTGAAATCAAAATCCTGCCCATGTTTCCATCTGCTTACAGTGGTCTCTTAGATAAGTTATAAAATTTCTCCATTCTTCTGTAAAGTTTTTGTCCTGTTGGTTCCTGAGTTTTCCACTCAGTTTTGCCATTTCGGCGTAGTCCATCAGCTTGGTTTGCCATTCTCCTCTGGTAGGGGCCTTGCTTTCTTTCCATCTCTGGGTTAATAACATCCAAATGGCTGTTGTTCCATGCTTAAAAAGTCTTTTCTCCCCACTCACACAAGAAACTAAAGATCATCACAGCCAACCACAAATGAGCCATCGCACCCTAAGACGAATCCCGACCTCTCTCACCAACAGAGAAGCACGAACAAACAACAGAGAACCTACACAAGTGATGCTGACGCCGAACCCCTACACATATCAAGAAAAACAGAAACATTGACAATCCACCACACCCAACTCCCCATCCCACCCACCTCTTTCCCCCCCTTCCTCATAATGTCTCAACAAGTAAGATTGATGTGTAAAAATGATGCATGAGACACTGCACTACCTTTGTAACCCACGAAAATCCTTAATAAAAATAATTATATAAAAAAGTCTTTTCTGGCTGTTTGGAATGTCGGTACTGTACCTATAATTGCTAATAAAAAAGCTTCTGGTTTTTGAACAAAAGTTTTTTTAAACTTTTTTTTCCCATTTCATTGTACATATATTATCTCCCAGAAAGCTTTTACCACCTTACTTGTCCACCACATATGATAAAAAGTACCTTCTTTCTGAAATTGATTTTCAATTCAGGTTAGGTGGCCTTCTGGGCTTGTGTGATCGCATCCCCTCTAAGCGTCCCGATTTTCCAGGGGCAGTCCCAGAGTTCTGAAAGCCACCCCAGCTTCTGACTTGATCCTGGAATGTCCCTATTTCCCTTGCAACACAGGGCTCCAAGGGGCAGGTAGAGGGGCAGGTAGAGGGCTTCTTCTTTGGCACTCACTCGTAGCTGAGAAAGATTGTCTTAAATGAACACGGTTTTAACCGTGATTCGCTAAGTGACTGTGGAGGCCAATTCTGGATCCACACGTCCTTCCACAGTGGGGACATAGGTTTCCGGGCAGGAGTTGATCACGGTGTGGATTTGCCAAGCCTGCCTTCCTCTTAGCACGTTTCTCCCTTTCATCCCGAGTTTGAGCGTCTTCAAAGCCCATGTCACCTTTGGTAAATGCTGTCCTCCAACTGGAGTGCTCGCAGGCCAGTGTTTTCCCATTTTCGGTGTTTATACAGTGGTACCTCAGGTTGCGGAACCAATCCGTTCCGGGGTGCCATTTGCACCCCGAAAAGTCTGCAACCGGAGCAGAGCTTTCGTGCATGCACAAAAGAGCATTTCTGCGCATGCGCGGAGCGCACAGAACGCTTCTGCGCATGCACGTGCGACGGAACCCAGAAGTAAACACTTCCGGGTCCGCAGCATTCACAACACGAAAAAACGCAACCCGCAGCGGACGCAACCCGAGGTATGACTGTAATACATTTTTTTTAGATTTGCCTTGAGAGAGTCTTTAAACCTCTTTTGTTGACCACCAGCATTACACTTTCCATTTTAAAGTTTGGAATAGAGTAGTTGCTTTGGAAGACGATCATCGGGCATCTGAACAACATGACCAGTCCAACAAAGTTGATGTCAAAGAATCACTGCTTTGACACCGGTGATCTTTGCTTCTTCTAGTACACTGGCGTTAGTTCACCTGTCTTCCCAAGTGATGTGTAGAATTTAAGGCAGAGGGCAGGGCCACCCTGGGCAGGAAGAAAAGGGGGAGAGTCTTGATTTTTGTTTATTTAAAAAATGCTTTGTGTGTGTACGTCTAATCTTGCCCCTTTCTAAAATTAATTTATTGGTGGAATGTCGAGGAGGAGGGTGAGAAATGTCCCTATTTTCATCTGAGGAATGTTGGAGGGCATGTGATTTCTGTAACAATAAATAAATAAAATTCCTTCCAGTAGCACCTTAGAGACCAACTAAGTTTGTCATAGGTATGAGCTTTCGTGTGCATGCACACTTCTTCAGATGTGATTTTTGTGTGTGTGCGAGGGAGAGGGAGGGAGAGGGAGGGAGGGAGCAGGGGCAAGCCATAGCACTGGGTACCCACCCCCTGAAACCAAGCTGTCTGCGTGAAAACACACTGGACGGAATAGCCACCTTTCCATATTTAAACGGTTGGCTTTGTTTTGATTTCGCTCAGATGTAGGGCAAGGAATAAAAAGGGGAAACAGCTGGCACATCTGTATAGCCCACAGGGCACCAGGCCTACCTTGATTTCTGGCTTGCTTTCAACCCCCTCAACGGTGGAGTAAAGGAAAACACTAATGTGCGATGGCACTTGTAGATAATTCCCACATCTGTTTTTGGCAATGCCCATCAAATTTGGGGTGGCCCAACCCACTCACATATTTTATTGAGGAGGCCAAAGGGACCTTGGGGGCCCTAGGAGTTGGCTCCTATGCATGACTCGACACACATCTGTTTTGTTCACAGAAGAGCAGCCTGGGGAGCTGTTACAATATGCCCTGCACTGAGGACACCTCTATGTAGGATTTGTTTATTGATTGCATTTCTGTGCTGTCCCTAGTCTAGTACAGGCACTTTGGACTGGCTTGGGTGCCCAGGAACAGATGTGCGGGGGTCTTTTTTGAAAGTTCGTATCATAAAAAACTAGGGCACACCTAGGGCTCACAATCTTTTTTTGAGCTCTTGCTGCCACACATAACTGACATGGCTGCTTTTCCACAATTTTGTATTTGTGTGTGTGTGTGTGTGTGTGTGTGTGTGAATGAGAGAGCCTAATCGATACACTCTCCTCCAGAGGCAGCTTGAAACTGGTGTCCTTCTTGGCCGAATTCCCAGAGCAAGACGTCCAGGCTGATGCCCCAGGTCAGAGATGGGCAACCTTTTGAGCTTGGTGTGTCAAATTTCGCCGAAAAACTGAGCATAACTCGGGTGGTGTGTCACTTCGAGAAAAAAACCATAATTTCACGATATTTATAGTTTAAATAACAAAAATGTATAATTGTAATATATAACTGTATTTAATAAACCAAAAACTAATTATTTAACCAAACCAAAAAACCCTTATTTATCACAAAGTGCCCAGAGTTGTTGAGTTTCGGGGGAACTGATGACCAAAGTTTTGGAGGTTTTTTAGGGGTGTGTGCAAAAGTTGCTTGCTTTTTTTGGGGGGGGGGTGCCCTAAAGCTGCTGCACTTTTTTTGGGGGGGGGGGAGAGAACAGAAATAAATGACAAATAATACCTTCGCTGGAAGTAACACGCAGCACCAACATAGTCTGCTAAAGCGCCAAAAACCCCAGCACAGAACAGGTTAAAAAATGAACGCTGTTACACCGAATCATCGTCTGCCAAAGCGCCAGAAAAAAACAGCACAGAAAGGGTTAAAAAACCAATCTCTGGCTACCAACAACAACAACAACAAGGATCCAGGTTTTAACAGCAGAGACAAGCTGTAGTGTGAGGAGGAGCGGGAGAACAAATGGGGGGGCAACAACAACAGCGTGAATGGGCCGATGGGGCGCGTGCCAGCAGTGAGGGCGCTGCGTGTCACATCTGACACGCGTGTCATAGGTTCACCATCACTGCCCCAGGTGGACACACAGGGTTCCTCTCTCTTCTTCGACGGAAAGGTGCAAACACACTGGGCCAAACGCCTTAAAAGCGGTCAGGACCAGAGTGGAACTGGAAGGGTTTTCAAAGCTGCGTTCCCCTTTCTCCATGCCCCAAGCAGGGCATGCGTCCTCCTGATAACAGCATTATCTCTTCTACCCCGGCCCCTGCCCACACCTCTTGGCGTTTTATCAACAGCCGCAGCTGTAGCTGTGACTTCAGAGGATCTGGATGTTACCCCTCCGTGCGCTCGGTGGGGCCTTGCAGCTGGGCAGCGTCTCTACCCCAGCGGAAGAGGGCACAGGGCCAAGTCTTCAGGTGTATCAGGAAGGAGGATGAGCGGAGAAGAAAACAAAACCAGGTTTTGATGGAAAAAAACAACAGCTTTACCACCCCCCAAGGCCTGTCGGGCTCCTTGCCAAAGCACCACCCCGATTAAAACAGTTTTCTTCACGCAGCTGGAGGGAGAAAGGTGGTTTGCAGCAGGAATAACACCTGCGTCCTTATGGAAAAGCTCCAGTTCATCTCTCCCCATACACCTGGCCCTGGTTTGAAGTTGAAAAGGGAGAGGAAGGGAAATAATTCAGAAGCAGCGATATCCATCACAAACATAGGGAAATGGGGTGTATTGGGAGGGGTAGTCCCTCTGGTGGGGGACATGTTGTACTCCTTCTGGGGTAGCTTGTCCACCTCTGGTCCCCATCCTGCACTCGGCTCTCACCTGTGGCTCCTAGAAGCTGTTGGCATGGGAAAGAAGCCACACCGGCTATGACTGGCCGACGAAACCAGGTGAGGGCAGCCAATGGGTCTCAGTGGGTTTTTTTTCTGGGGGTACTGAAGGCTACGCAGTACCAGCACCTTTCCCTGCCCTCCAAAGTTAAAAAATTGGCACTTACTGTAACAACTTCATGGTGAATACCGGCACCTTTTTTTTAAAAAAGCACTGGTTTCAAACCCTTGTTTGCCTGCATGCCAAGATAGGATCCAGTGGATTTAGTGGAGAAGACCAACAGTGGGTGCAATGGTCAATAAGGTGGTTTCTGCACATTCTGTAGACATACCTGCCAAGTTCCTGCCTGAAAAATAAGGGATCGGACCAGAAGTAGCAGACCGGAAGTAGCGCTGCTGCCATTTTGGAACTGGGCGGAGCATGCTCAGAAACGACTTTTGATGCTGCTGTGCCCAGTTCCAAAATGGCCACTGCACCAGAAGTGGCGCTGCAGCCATTTTGGAACTGGGCAGAGCAGCATCAAAAGTCGCTTCTGAGCATGCTCTGCCCAGTTCCAAAATGGCCGCTGCACCAGAATAAACCGGGGGGAAACAAAAAAAATTCGTTTTTCGGCTGGGAACAGCTGGAAAAACGGGGGTTTCCCGGGGAATACGGGAGACTTGGCAGCTATGTCTGTAGAGGGAAGTGAGGGGCGGATGGAGCTGATCAACCTGGGAAGGGAGCCCATCTAGGAGAAGGAAACCTCTGAGGTCTTGCAGGATATATTCAGGAGAAGCAGCAGCCAAGGAGTAAATCCCACACAAATCTGGAAGTGGAGTCGTTAAGATGGTTGGGTGGTGCCTTGTACACCTCCTTCCAGTGAAAGGGACACCAATTAGGAGGAAAATGGCACTTGCTAATTTCTAGATGCACGCATGTCTAGAAACGGTGACCGGGATTGAAACGAGTTCAATGCATCTCACCATGGTGGGGAACGATTGTGTGAGTGGGTGACCTACGTGCCGGCTAAGGCAGAAGCAAACTCTCCCGGGGGACGATTTCAAGGCTCCTCCTGCGCTCTCTTAAAGTTTTTTATCTGTAAAATAGGCTATGTACACACTGGTGGCCTAAAATGCAGCGAGGTTGAGTCTCCTTGCTGCATTTAAAGTCACATTTGCACACTGTTATACACACTGGGGGTGTTGGGTGTGTGTGTTGTATGTCTCTTTACTTGATGCAATTTATCTGTTTGTTTTCCCCAGCCGTCCAGGCTTGTGCCCCGGCGAGGTCCCCTAGGTGCTGCTAACACAGCAGAAACAATGCAGGAGGCAGCCATTTCGAGTTCCCGGTCTCTGCAGCCACAGCAGGTGCTGCGATTCTCTGGCAGTTTGACTTCACCCCTGAAGGCACATTCCATTGTCTCCTGAGACAGGAGGAGGCGCAGTGGAGCCTTTCAAACACAGGGCTGTCCTCTCCAAAGCAGAAACCCCAGGCTACTTGAGCACAGAGGAGGGGCAGAGTTCTGTCCTTCCTCCACCACTCGTCTGAGTGCAAGTCTTTGCTTACGGCTACCAGGCTAGTGCTTAATTGCAAGGGTGCATAATCCCCGAGGAAGGGCTGTAGCCCAGGGGCAGAGCATCTCCCTTGCATGCAGAGGGTCCTGGGTTCAATCCCTGACTTTTCCAGGTAGGGATAGGAAATACTCTTGGCCCAAACCCTGGAGTGCCGCTGCCAGCCAGCGTAGACAATGGCTAGATGGAGCAATGGTCTGAGTTGGGATGAGGCATCTCCCCAAGATCCTGAGTGTGTCAGCAATATGTCTACGGACAGTGCGGGTTTTGCAGGGAAGGCTGAAAGGTTTGTTGTGCTGTTGGCCAGGAAGAAGACAAGGGAGCCTTGGAGGCCCATCGGCTCGGATAACCCTTTTAAACCATGATTTATGTTTTAGGATGTAATTTGGTGATATCATCATTGATGTCTTTTATTAATTTATGAGCAGAGGGCGATGTTTATGTTGCAAATTTATTGTATTGTATGTTGTTGGTTTTTTGTTTTTTTGTTTTTTGTAAGTTTTTGGCTGTTTTAATTTTGGAGGTTTAAGTACATATATGTTGGTATGGGAATTGTTGTGTGATGGGCCAATGGCCGTAATATCTATCTATCTATCTATCTATCTATCTATCTATCTATCTATCTATCTATCTATCTATCTATCTTGGAGGCCCATCTGTGACTGCAGGCCAGAGAATAATTGGAGCAGCGAAAGCAAAGAGGCAAGGAGTGCTGTGGCTGCAGGATTGAATTTCATATTACAGTAGTTGAATCACAAGCCCTATCTTTGGCCGTAGCTCTCGTGAATATTCATTAAAATTGCCGGGATGGAGGGGGTGGGGAGCATATTGTGGTTAAAGGTGGAGGGAGGGGCCCCATCCAGACTGAATTCACCTCGTGGATCTGGATGAAAAGAAAGGAACCTTGTGAAAGGCTGGAAGGGGAGAGAGATTCAGGATGGAGAGACGGCTGGTGGACCCCTTATCTTAGCCCCCTATCAGCTATTTCCTCATGTGGGCGGCTGTTTAATTAAGAGCCAGTCTCCCTCCAAGAGAGCAAGGGCAGATGGGGAAGGTGATTTTTGCAGGAATGCGAAGCCCAGAGGCAAGGCTGAGGCAGGGCTTGCTGGAAAGACACACAAGCACCTTGGAGCGCATGTTAAAGATTGACTGTTCAAGGTCAGCAGGACAGGACGGAAGGGGAAAACCCTGCTAAGGTGGAAGGAGGCCCGGCTCAGAAAGGTGCCCCAGGCTGTCCTGTTTGCAAAGTATGGAGGAGGGGAGGCCAGAACCTCAGGGGGAAACAGGAACCTGTTTTCAGTGCAGGGCTTCAGTTGTGGAGTGTGAAGAGAACGCGCCTCTGAACAGGTGCAGAGTGCAGGCATTGGCTTCCTGCAGGGCTGAGCACTAGAACTCCTTTTCAATTCAAGAACATAAGGTAGCACTTGGAAGCTGTAAAATTACTACCGAGTAACCACAATTCCTCCCCACTACATTAAGGTCAAACTTTGGACACCATTTCCACTATTATACAGTTGCACCTTCCATCCTGAATGCCTTGCAAGTCGGACGTTTTGGCTCCCGAGCGCCGCAAACCTGGAAGTGAGTGTTCTGGTTTGTGAACGTTCTTTGGAACCTGGACATCTGACATGCATTCCAGTTGGCCGCAGGAGCTTCCTGCAGTGAATCGGAAGCCATGCCTTGGTTTTCAAATGTTTTGGAAGTCGAACGGGCTCCCGGAATGGATTCCGCTCGACTTCCGAAGCACGACTGTACATTTAAAGCAGCATTATGCCACATTAAACAGCTCCCCCCTCCAGAAGTCCTGGGAACTGTAATTTGTTATGGGTGCTGCAGAGAGTTGTCAGGAGACCCCCTATTCCCCTAGCAGAGGTAGAGTTCTCAAGAATGGTTTAGCAGCCCACCGCTCTTCTCAAAGAACTCTGGGAATTGTAGCTCTGTAAAGGGAATAGGGATCTCCTAGCGACTCTCAGCACCCTAACGAAACCACAGTTCCCAGGATTCTCTAGGGGAAGCCAAAGCTTGAACCCTATCACTTAAGAAACAAATCTGTGGAGCATGGGGTGAAGGGAGGAAGCCAAACTAAGCCAGCGGGGAACGAGAGGAATCGGTAGAGAGACTATAGAATCTTTTCTTGATGTCGTCCTGCTATTATTGTGTTGTGCTTTTATGTTTCGCGGCTTATGTAAGCCACTTTGGAAAAGCAGTGCTCTCAGGCAAATGGAACAAGCACTTCCCATTGTATTAGAAGCTGGAACAGGAACGGGCAACCCAAGTGGAGGGCTGAAACATCTCTCCCACAAGGAAGATGGGGCTTTTTGTCTTAGAAATAAGGCAAGGAAGGCGAGGAGAGGCAGTACAGGGATATAAAGTTATGGAGGCTGTGAAGAAAGTGGGTAATACTAGAATCTAGGGTCATTGGATGAAGCTGGATAGTGGGAGCGTGTTTGCAGGGCGGCCTGGAGGAAGTCCTTCACACGATGGTTGCCATAACAGTAGCATCTGAATTGAGGTAGATGCGAACAATTTCACTCTCAAAAGTGATTGGCATGTTAAAAACATAAGAAGAGCATTCTGCAGGCCCTCCAGGTGTCCCTATTTTCCAGTGACAGTCCCGGATTTACAGAAGTCATCCCGGTTTCTGATTTGATCCCAGAATGCCCTGCTTTTCCTTAAAGGTAAAGGGACCCCTGACCATTAGGTCCGGTCGTGACCGACTCTGGGGTTGCAGCCCTCATCTCACGTTATTGGCCGAGGAAGCCGGCGTACAGCTTCCAGGTCATGTGGCCAGCATGACTAAGCCGCTTCTGGCAAACCAGAGCAGCACATGGAAACGCTGTTTACCTTCCCGCCGTTTACCTTCCTATTTATCTACTTGCACTTTGACGTGCTTTTGAACTGCTAGGTTGGCAGGAGCTGGGACTGAGCAACGGGAGCTCACCCCATCACGGGGATTTGAACCGCCGACCTTCTGATCGGCAAGCCCTGGGCTCCGTGGTTTAACCCACAGCGCCACCCGCGTCCCTTGGGGTTTCCTTTTCCTTTTGATGTTCCTATTTTCATCAGAGAAATGTTGGAGGGTACAGAGTTATACAATACCCAAGCCAAGGAGATACGGAACTATAAAACCTTTAGAAGACATCTGAAGGCAGCCCTGTAAAGCTTTTTATCGTTTAATGTTTTATTGTGCTTTTATATATGTTGGAAGTTGCCCAGAGTGGCTGGGCCAACCCAGTCAGATGGGCAGGGGATAAATAATAAAATGATGAGGATGAGGATGGAACGAGACGTCCCTATTTTCATCGGAGAAATGTTGATGGGCATGATCCTGTTCTTACAGTGAGTGGCCAACCAGATGCCAATCAGAAACCCACAAGCAGGATCTGGGTTCAAGCAGCCCTCTCCTCACTTGCCATTCCCAGCAGCTGGGGGGGGGGGGGCAGAACATGGACCTTGTGGCTAGCAGCCAGCTTTCCCTCATCCTCTGTTAATTTTCCTAATCCTCTTTTAAGGTGGCCATCACAACCTGTTCTAGTGAGCCGCCAAGGATTCGTTTACATATTTGGCTTGACCAAGGCTGCCCTTGAATCCCTCAGAAGAGCTCCGCCAAATTGCAGAGTGGTGGAAAAACACCATTTATTTGTTGCCGTCACTGCCATAAAGCAACAGCTCCTTCCATTCGGCTGGACTCTCGCTGAGCTTTGCACCACTTGCGTTCAAGCCATCTCCCTACCAGCTCCATAGCCTCTAATTTCCTGGTTAGCCCAGTAGCCAAACAAACTCCGCTGGGTGGGAAAAGGGTGCTTGGGAACAATCATGTTCTGAATCATCTCTGCGTCAAACACAGCAGCAACTTATTGGGGAGCCATGCTAACGGGAAACCCATCAATGGCTCTGGGAAATCCTTTAGGTCCCTCCAGGTTGAATCCTGACAAGACAGAAGTACTGTTTTTTGGGGGGGGACAGGGGGTGATCAGGTGTGGGCGAGTCCCTGGTCCTGAATGGGGTAACTGTGTCCCTGAAGGACCAGATGCACAACCTGGGAGTCATTTTGGACTCACAGCTGTCCATGAAGGCGCAGGTCAATTCTGTGTCCAGGGCAGCTGTCTACCAGCTCCATCTGATACGCAGGCTGAGACCCTACCTGCCCGCTGACTGTCTCTCCAGAGTGGTGCATGCTCTAGTTATCTCTCGCTTGGACTACTGCAATGCGCTCTACGTGGGGCTACCTTTGAAGGTGACCTGGAAACTGCAACTAATCCAGAATGCGGCAGCTAGACTGGTGACTGGGAGCGGCCACCGAGATCACATAACACCGGTCCTGAAAGACCTACGTTGGCTCCCAGTACGTTTCCAAGCACAATTCAAAGGGTTGGTGCTGATCTTTAAAGCCCTAAACGACCTCGGCCCAGTATACCTGAGGGAGCGTCTCCACCCCCATCATTCTGCCCGGACACTGAGGTCCAGTGCCGAGAGCCTTCTGGTAGTTCCCTCACTGTGAGAAGTGAGGTTACAGGGAACCCGGCAGAGGGCCTTCTCGGTAGTGGCACCCACTCTCTGGAACACCTTCCCACCAGATGTCAAGGAAATAAACAATATCTGACTTTTAGAAGACATCTGAAGGCAGCCCTGTTTAGGGAAGTTTTTAATTTTTGATGTTTTATCGTGTTTTTAATAATCTGTTGGGAGCTGCCCAGAGTGGCCAGGGTATAAATAATAAATTATTACTATTACTATTACTCCAGTGGAGGTACGACCAGAATAAACCGGAGTCAGGAGAAAGGGAGTCAGAGTGGGTGAGATAAAGGAAGGGGGTGAGAACGAAGAACAGGCAATGAGGCCATTCTTAAGAGGTCTAGGGTTGAGGGCACTTGAAAGCTGGTTCTGAAGACACTTCCTCACAGGTCCCAGAAGGAAGGAAATGCTGGACCAGGGAGCAAGCCAGTCCCAAAAGCCCAGTGGAAAGAGAGGAGAATTTCACAGCAGCCTGCACAAGCCTGGCAAGCAATTCAGTTGGTAAACAATAACGACAGAAGACAGTAACACCAAAGGGAATTATACAAGGGAGGGGGGAATCATACTAAAGACTTGAGAAATTCTATACACACATACACCAGGTTGGAGACAAGGATTATACAGTACATGGAAGTTTGTGCGCGTAGAATTTCTCAAATAGACGCACAGCAGGTATGGCTGGCCAGAGACAGGGCACTGGCTCCCCCTGCCGGCCACAGAGTGACCACAGAGTGACCGCGACGGCTGGGCTTCTCCAAGTTCTATTCTCCTATATCCCTAACACAAAATGTGAGGGTGTCCATTGGAAACAAAAGGAAGAAAAATAAAACAAGAGGACAGAGGAAAAGAAGGAAAGTGACCTGCTCAAGCAGCTGACAACTTATACTACGCTTTGGTAAGGGTTAGGGTTGCAGGAATATTTTTGGCCTCTTCACAGCTGCATGCTGACCATTATATAGCTATAGGGCAAGTTTCTTTTTTAATATAAATTTTATTAAACAAATTTAGCAAAACAAGTTGTCAATCAATATAATCCATTACATTTCCCTTTTTTATTCCCTCCCCTCCCTCTCCCACCCCCTCGAGACTTCCCTCAGCTCCCCTCTCTGATTTGTCAATACATATTATTTGTCATGCTGGCCACATGACCTGGAAGCTATACGCCGGATCCCTCGGCCAATAATGCGAGATGAGCGCGCAACCCCAGAGTCGGTCCCGACTGGACCTAATGGTCAGGGGTCCCTTTACCTTTATTATTTTCTGCATGTTATAAATTTGTACATATCATTACTTTATCTGCCACGTGTTCTACCAGTAAACTTGTGAATGTTTATTCAAAACCTGCCAAGCAGTCCAAGTCATTTTGTTGTCTTTTTAAGGAATTTGTGAAAAGTTCCCATTCTTCCTTAAAGTCACGGTTTTGTCTTTCTCACGCATTCTCTGTGTTAACTTTGCCATCTCTGCATAACTCGTCAACTTTTCTTGCCCTTGTTCTTTCGTTGGGATTTCCTCATTCTTCCAATTTTGCGCCAATAAGACTCTTGCCGCTGTTGTAGCATACATAAATAAGTTCCTTGTTTTTCTTGGCAAGTCCTGTCCTAAAATCCCTATCAAAAATGCTTCTGGCTTTTTAATAAATGTCATTTTAAAGGCAAGTTTCAGTGGGCAGCCTTTTACAGCTAAATAAATAGCACACAAGGCAGAGAGTTCAAGGGATGCAAAAAGAGCATCATTTCTTATCTTATCCTTATCTTATCCTTTCTTATCTCTGCTGTCACAAGATTCCTAAACAACAGCACAAGGGTCCTGTTCGAGGGTGTCAGAGGTCATGAGCCAGGAGCAGGTCTGTTAGCGGGTGGAAACGGAGAACTTTTGAACATTGCAGTTTCAAACAGTACTGGGAATTCTTTCTCCTACTTATCACGGAACTTCAATGACCCAAGGTATTCCTCCTGTTCAGGAGCTAGGGGTGTTGAAAGATTTGAAACTAGCTTAAAAATTAAAGATGTAATATAGATACACCCATTGCAAGCCACTAGGGCTGGGTGATATAGCAATATATCGTCCAAAACCGGTTTGAAGTCCGTATCTTTCATAGCGGTTTCATAATTTTTGACTTGGCAATATATCGCGAATCATGATGTGTGTGTGTGCGCGCTATGCAAAAATCACAATGTGGGGGAAAGTGTGAAGCTAGTCAGTGCCTCTACTTAGCTCCATCCTTATTTCAGACCTTGTGAAATATTGGTATATTGCGGTGTTTAGCTGGCGATATATGACAGTGTTGAAAACCAGGTATTGCCCAGCCCTACTCTCCACGTGAGGTCTGTGAAAAATAAACGAACTACGTATTTGGCATTGAAACAAAACCTTAACAGACGGGAGAGCTGGTTCCAAGTTAACAAAACAAATTTCAGTAGGGACAAATGTAAGGTTCTGCACTTAGGCATGATGAACCAGACGCACAAATATAGGATGGGGGACACTTGCAGTAAATGTGGAAAGGATCTAGGGGTCTTGGTGGACCAAAAGTTTAACATGTGCAAACAGTGTGACGCAGCAGCAAAAAAAGAGCTAATGCTTATTCTAGGCTGCATCAGCAGAAATACTGTGTTCATTTCAAGGACAGGAAGAGCTGTTCAACAGTGGACCGGTCTCCCTCAGAAGGCGGTAGACTCTCCTTGGAGGTTTTAAAGTAGAGGTTGGATGGCCATCTGCCATGGATGCTTTAGCTGAGATTCCTGCATTGCAGGGGGTTGGACTAGATGACCCTCGGGGTCCCTTCCAACTCTATGATTCTATGAAAAGAAAAAAAGTCACTGGGCATCCTCAGAGAGAGGTACTTTCATGACACGCTTTCCACGACCTGGCTCACAAGCTTTCTCCTTTTTACAGAAGTGCACGCATTTATCTGCCAATGGAGGGCAACACTTCATGCACCTCCATTTGTTTGTGGCACAATAGCACCTGCTAGTCTTTAAAGGAATCAGAAAACTCTGTGTCCTAACCACCCCTTAAGTGTCAAACTTGACAAAGGATTCTGGAGAACTCAAAAGACTACATGCTATTTTGCAATGTTTTGCTTAGTCTAGTAAAGGTATCATTCTGGATTTTCCTTATGGGATAATATGGCTGCCATTATTCTTTTTTTTTAAGGTCTCCATATTCTTCCTCAGTGGGCCAGGAGCCTGATGTGACAAGATTTCAACACCAGAAGATATGGGTAGGCAAGCTAAGGCCCGTGGGCCGGATGCGGCCCAATCGCCTTCTAAATCTGGCCCACGGACGGTCTGGGAATCAGTGTGTTTTTACATGAGTAGAATGTGTGCTTTTATTTAAAATGCATCTCTGGGTTATTTGTGGGGCATAGGAATTTGTTCATCCCCCCACAAAAAAAATATAGTCTGGCCCCCCACAAGGTCTGAGGTTCAGTGGACCGGCCCCCTGCTGAAAAAGTTTGCTGACCCCTGCCAGAAGAGGATGCCATGAAATTGAAACGGGGCCTTTTGACGGACACAGTGGCTCAGAAAGTTAGTCCTCCTCGGTCTGTCAGTTGATTCTTCTCCCCGGATTGTCAGTTAATTCTTTTCCTGATGCTGACCTGGCGGGACCGCATGGCTGCAAGTAGCTACAAGCAGACCAGGAAGTATGCAATCGACCCAGTTCTGGGAACACTTTGAAATGGCCTGACAAGGACCTCTTGGAACAAAGTATGCCTTGGGATCCTCCCTGGGCAGAACACCATACCAGCCAAGATAATGTTATTTCCCATGTTCCTTTTTGTGAGTGCTTTTAAGCCACTGGTTTACAATCAATTCTACTTTCTAAATGCCAAAATGTGCAGGAGGCTGGTGTGAGGCTAAAAAATGACAAGAGGTGATGTGAGTCATGGGGAGGGGGTGGGGGAAGAGAGAATAAAGACTTGAACTACCCCAGGGGAACAACACATGCATACAGAGACACAAGCACACAGGACTATTCTTGTAAATAGTGTGGTTTAATTTTGCCTAAAGTCCTCAATGCCTTATCCTGCTGTGGATAGCCCAGTCTGCATGGCCTCCTGCCCTGCTGGAGGGAGACTACTAGGTTTTGGATCCCAACTTTGTGGCTCACAGCTGCAAGCGGCAGGGTCCGTGGTGTGCCCTGACTGGGGAGGCCAAACCCAAAGAGCCCACACCTGCTTCGTGTCAGCTGCACCCCGCGAACGCTCTGGTCCTCTACAAATCTATTCAGAGCATCTTCAGAACACCACGACCCCTCAAAAGGGACAGAAGCAGCAGAGGGGAAGAAACCCAGAGTCGGACGCCGAGCCGCCAAGACAACACGTTGCCGTTTTGGCCTTTTGACGCAAGGAAACCGGAGCACAGAGAAGCCCTTCAACCCAAAAAAACACTTTTGCTCAGTTAAGACCGGAAAGCCAGAGGAGAAGGTTGGTTAGAAGAACTTGACACCCCGCCCGTCATCCAGGGTGATGATTTCAGCCTTGTGGTCCTGCTGCAGAGCCTGCAGCGCGCGGAGAAGCATGGCTTCTTCCAAGCCATGGAACTCTAGGAGAGGAGGAAACAGCCTCGGTTGAGGGATATGGCAACCACACATCAATGCTTCCACAAAATAAGCAGCAACCACCACATCTGGTGGTAGAGAGTTCCATAGTGTAACCATGCACTGGGGCGAGAAATACTTCCTTCTGTCTTCAGTAGCACCTTAAAGACCAACAACGTTTTTATTTTGGTATGAGCTTTCGTGTGCATGCACACTTCTTCAGATACACTTGAAACAGAAGTCAGACCCTTATGTATATACAGAGGGTGGTGGTGGGTGGGTGGGAATGGGTGAAGGGCTGATGGGAGTGGTAAACCTGTAGATGGCTGTTAACGACTGCTGATGACTGCAATTGGTCCTGCGGGGAAAAAGCAAGGGCTTCAGAAGTTTCTGAATTGGAACTCATTACCAAGCTTAAAACCATGGAGCCACCTGGGATGAACAAAGACATTGGATTCTTATCTCATTATGCATGATCAAGCTATCCTTAGCACCTCATATTTGAAGAAGTGTGCATGCACACGAAAGCTCATACCAAAATAAAAACTTTGTTGGTCTTTAAGGTGCTACTGAAGGATTTTTTTTGTTTTGCTTTGACTCAGACCAACACGGCTACCTACTTGTTCCTTCTGTCTGTCATTGGATGACCCTGGGTTCTAGTATTATGAGAAAAAGAGGTTTTCCTCTTTTTATCCACATTGTGCATAATGCAGCCTTACTCGCCTTTCCCCTCCTAAACTAGAAAAAACCCAAAGGTTGTAGATTTTCCTCCTACAGGAGTTGCTCCAACCACTTGATCATTTGGTTGGCCGTTTCTACACTACAATGCAAAATCCACCAGGTGCAAGCAAAGCTACCTTCATTCTCTGTGTCATCGCCATTGGATAGCTCATACAATGTGAAAACTGAGTTGGTCATCCCATTCTTTGACACCTGGGAACAGAAGAGGGAGGGGGGGAAAGAGAATGTTAAAACTCTGACCCGCATTTATCAATTTTCCAGTCTCAGATCAATAAGTCAATAAAAACAAAGAAAAATGTTCAACACTTTTCGTAAAAGGGGGGGAAAATCAGTAGCAGAGCAGCAAAACACAGCAATAAAAATAACAGAGGAGAAAAAACAAACACACACAGTTTGAGCAATGTATCAGAAGGCCTTCTACATTTGGCACTGACAATACATTAGAATAGATGCCAGGCAAGCCTCCTCCAGGAGAACATTTGAGTTGTGGGTTGCCTGCATTGAAAACACCATTCGCCCAACCTTCAGAGGCAGGCAGGTTCACGCAAGAGATGACATGTTTTTAGTTTCCAACGTGTGCATGGCTTCAAAGATAAAAAAAAACAGCAGCATTTTTAAAATTGTGCTCAGAAACAGTCCAGCGGCCCATGAAGAAATGAGATATTCTTATTGGAAAACAAAAATCAAAACCAAACAGATGCCGTGGTTAATTTCCTTCTCAAAGACCACATCTCTGGAAGCCTTTTTCTTACTTTTCAAGCTCTGCAAAGCCGTTCATCAAGGCTCAATGCAGGCAATCTGCTTGGGCCGGAATTTGCATGTCAGGCAAGGGAAAAAAAATGTCCCAAGAATCTCAATTTTCACTGGGAAAAAGAACAGCAACTTTCTAGCCCTTAACACTGGGGGGGGGGGGGAGAATGCCTGGTGAAACTTCAGAATGTGGGAGGGGAGGAAGGAGCTGATCCAAGCATAGCTCCATGACCTCAACTAATAGTTTCCAGGAGCATCATTAATCAATATGGGTTATACCAGGCATCCCCAAACTGCGGCCCTCCAGATGTTTTGGCCTACAACTCCCATGATCCCTAGCTAACAGGACCAGTGGTCAGGGAAGATGGGAATTTTAGTCCAAAACATCTGGAGGGCCGAAGTTTGGGGGATGCCTGGGTTATACAGTCCAGAACCTGCTCTTACCCACTGATAGATGAGCTTGCCCCATTCTTCCGGACGCCGCCACATGATCAGAAAGCTAGATTTGTTCTTGTCAAGCCATTCAAGATTCCCTGGAATGAAGCAGAACACTCACATAACATCAGGGCCCACTTGTACTTAAGACAACAGACACTGAATCTCTCCTGTGTAAGAAGTCGATTCCTCATCCTCTAACCCAGCAACCCGGCTTACTTCTAAGATGAGTCTGTGCACAAAAACATTAATGTGATTTAAGTCACACTTACTCGGAAGTGAACCTCACTGAAATTGATGAGAATTGCCGCCAAATAAACATCTTTGGGATTAGGGATTTATATGACCCTCAAGTTTCATGATCTTCTACCCATATAACCCTTTTGCACAGCATTGTACACAGTTTCCCCCCATCCTACCACCAAACAGAGAAAGATCCCACCAGAAATTGCAGCTTGAAGTGTATCATTAAAAATTAAACAGCACAAACTTTCTGATGTCAGGAAACTTCCAGCTTTGGGGTGGGGTGGGGTAACATTTATTTATTTATTTAATTTCAGAATATTGACTTAAAACGTCTCCTGATGATTGTATACCCATTTTTATATTCGGCTGAAAAGATCATACATCTCAACATTTCAGAAACAGGCTAATCTAGAGTTCTCAAAACTTCTGTTACCATTTCAAAATCACATCATTTTATCCCTGTTCTCAGTGACGGCCGGTTGCTTTCCTTACCCCCAATCGGGATAAAAAGGAAGTTCAAACTGTCTTATGGGCCGAGAAGTTTCATTTGCTGACCCACCTTTACTTCTGTAAGGGAGGTGCTTTTGTTTCCCATGCCAGCTGTTAGCCCCCGCCTGGCATTTTAAAAATGAGAACTGGATTAAAACAGTAAACGCAAAGTTAACTCAAAGTCAACACAAACCAATACCCACCTTTTTTCCTGAGTTCTTCTAACACCACAATGATGGATTCCAATGGGAGCTTTCCTGTTTCACAGTTAAGGAAACAGTCACTTGCACAGGATAGGAAAAGGGTATACTGTACAGAAGTCGAGAAAGTAATACAAAGTGGGACAAGTCACTCAACTTAGGACAACTAAAGGAACCTGAAAGGTTTTGGTCTCAGAATTCAGGGGTGGCGGTGTTCAACTGAATTTTACTCAGAGCAGATCCACTGAAATTGACGAACCACAGTTAGTCATGTTTATTAAATTCAGTGACTGTGCTTGAAGCAAACAGTTGAAGCATTCTAGTTTCTCAAGGAGATGACTCTTTTCTTTGCTGCAGTAATGCAGCAGATATGGTAACCTCCCCATCAAGCCAAGCATGCAGCCAACCCAACTCAGAATTTGGTCACTGAGCTGGAAGGGGTCAAAATGACATTAACTCAACCCTTTGCTTGAAAGGCAGAACCATCCACCAACCTCTCAACAGATCCACTAAGGCAACCCTAAACATGTGCAGAAAGCAGGCACCTGCAGAGCAAATAGTTTGAGACGATTCAAGTAATTAAGTTCCATGTTGCAGGGGAGGAAAACTATGCAGAAGTTTGATTCCACCTTGAATTTACATTGCAAAATTGGCTTCCTAATACAGTGCCGAGTAAGAAAACCCATCGTCCAGAAGAGGGCAACGAAAATGGTCAAAGGCCTGGAAACGATGCCTTATGAGGAACGGCTTAGGGAGCTGGGTATGTTTAGCCTGGAGAAGAGAAGGTTAAGGGGTGATATGATAGCCATGTTCAAATATATGAAAGGATGTCATATGGAGGAGGGAGAAAGATTGTTTTCTGCTGCTCAGAGAAGCGGACATGGAGCAATGGATTCAAACTACAAGAAAGAAGATTCCACCTAAACATTAGGAAGAACTTCCTGACAGTAAGAGCTGTTCGGCAGTGGAATTTGCTACCAAGGAGTGTGGTGGAGTCTCCTTCTTTGGAGGTCTTTAAGCAGAGGCTTGACAGGCATATGTCAAGAATGCTTTGATGGTGTTTCCTGCTCGGCAGGGGGTTGGACTGGATGGCCCTTGTGGTCTCTTCCAAATCTACGATTCTATGATCAACGCAGCACAAAAGCAAACCAAGGTAGGTCATTGCAGAAAAACAACCACCTATTTTATAGTAAGAGTAAAATAGCTGCATTGTACTTTTTAACATGGGTGGCGTTTTTGACGCAGGTGGCGCTGTGGGTTAAACCACAGAGCCTAGGGCTTGCTGATCAGAAGGTTGGCGGTTCGAATCCCTGCGACGGGGTGAGTTCCCGTTGCTCCGTCCCAGCTCCTGCCAACCTAGCAGTTCGAAAGCACGTTAAAGTGCAAGTAGATCAATAGGTACCACTACAGCGGGAAGGTAAACGGTGTTTCCGTGTGCTGCTCTGGTTTGTCATGCTGGCCACATGACCTGGAAGCTGTATGCCGGCTCCCTCGGCCAATAACGCGAGATGAGTGCTGCAACCCCAGAGTCAGTCACGACTGGACCTAATGGTCAGGGGTCCCTTTACCTTTACTTTTTAATGAACTAAAGAGAGATATTCTGTGTAACTGAAATGTATTCTGATACAATTCGCCCACAAGGAAATGTCAGCTACTGTCATCTAAGTCCCTCTGTTTTTAATAGATCCAACAGGGCAACAAATATTTTGAGGACATCTGCTCAGCAATGACCCAGACTGCAATACAGAGGGATGACATTTCAAAGAAAAATGAGTATAAAACAAGTTTGAGAAGCAAAAACTTATCTTCTACTCAGCAAAACTAAAAAGGCTAAAAGAGAACTCACATGCTGTTCTGGCCCAAGATAAGGATAGAGCTGCTGACCTAGAAAAAAGCATTTGTTTAAAAATGCAATGTCATTCTGTGCGCGTTCCCTTGTTCTATACTTGTGCAGCAACCCAACTAACAATTGCTGCAAGCCTGAACTGCTTTCCAAGCCTGAACTGTGCACTGTTCTTCCATGACAGCAGGCAGCATTTCATCTTAAAGAAACAGCAAAACTCCTTTGCCTGCTCACCAGGGTAGGTAACACAGTCACAGGCTAGGGGGAGGAAGGATACGCTGCAGTTTCCAGTTGTTGAAGAGTGGGCTCTCCTGCGCCTCTGCAACAGTCATGGTGTAGAGCTTGTTGAGGCGGCAGTAGGAAAGCACTAAGGAACACCAAGCCGTCAGCTGCTTCTGCCTCGTGTCCACATTGGGCTGCAACCTAAACACAATCACAGGGACAGCTATAGCTCCATGCTTGATCAGTTCATTTCAGGAATCCAGCTAAGCAAGTTCCAAAACAGAATCAAGAATTAGAAACTTCCCATCTCCTGTCAGAAAACCCTGGTGGTGATGACGTTCTGGGTCCAGCCGCGTGGCTGGGGAGAGCTCAGAGCCCCTTGGCCGAAGCAACCGCTGCTTCTTCCCCTGAGCTGGCCAACAGATGTGCTTCACATGAAAAATAGGGACAATGGCTGCTGAGACCATATTACACCGGTCCTGAAAGATCTACACTGGCTCCCAGTACGTTTCCGAGCACAGTTCAAAGGGTTGGTGCTGACCTTTAAAGCCCTAAACGGCCTTGATCCAGTATACCTGAAGGAGCGTCTCCACCCCCATTGTTCTGCCTGGACACTGAAGTCCAGCTCCGAGGGCCTTCTGGCGGTTCCCTCATTGTGAGAAGTGAGGTTACAGGGAACCAGGCAGAGGGCTTTCTCGGTAGTGGTGCCCACCCTGTGGAACCCCCTCCCATCAGATGTCAAGGAAATAAACAACTACCTGAATTTTAGAAGATATCTGAAGGCAGCCCTGTTTAGAGAAGTTTTTAATGTTTGATGTTTTATTGTGTTTTTAATATTCTGTGGGGAGCCGCCCAGTGGCTGGAGAAACCTAGCCAGATGAGTGGAGTCTAACTAATTTATTATTATTATTATTATTATTACCAACAATTAAGAGCAGCATGGACTGGTAAGAGTGAAAAAAAAACAAAGCTTTTGGGCCAGCTTCCCTTTGGACCAGGCAACTATCTTGGGTGTCAAAGGGCATCACCAGTTCGGTGCTTTCTGGAAAACAAAAACAAAAAGCAGCCAAGCATCAAACAGGGCGCCCTGAGCAGCAGGAGCAACTGTGGGCCTTAGACTCACAGAACCGCAGAGTTGGAAGGGACCCCCGAGGGTCATCTAGCCCAACCCCCAACTAGATCATACACGAGTCGTGCCCAGCTGAGGTTCCTGTATTGCAGGGGGTTGGACTAGATGACCCTGGTGTGCACCTTCCAACTCTACCGTTCTGTGTTCCGACGGGCTGCTTTAGAGGGTGCGCTCACCCCACCCGCCACCCCACCCCACGGACTAAGGGGGCTGGCGGATTGAAGCGTGAGGCCGAGGAAGGGGTTGTTGGTGCTGCTGTTTTTGGGGAGGGGTCAAGAGGGGAGCCGGGGGACTCACGTGAAGAAGGGCGGGAAACTGTACTGCCAGGGCCACTCGAAACTCATCATCGCCTCTGGGGCGGAGCAGCGCTTCCGTCTCCGAGCGCCAGCTCTCGGTCCGACTCGAAGAGGCTTCCCCCGCTCCCCGCAAGCACCGCCGAAAGGTTCCGGGGAGAAAGAAGCCTGGGCAAAGTTCCCCGCCTCGCGCGCCCATAGAGCTACGCAGCCTCAAGAGCCACGCGCCCTCTTCTGCTGCGGAGTGTCGTCGGGCTGTTAGAGCAGCTCATCTTTTGTTGTTGTGATTGTCGCTATCCGCATGGTTTAAATATTGTGGGGTGGTTTTTTTTGTTTATTTACTTATATAATTCGTAAAAAATTAAAAAGCCCCTTGATCGCGTGTGTGTGTGTGTGTGTGTGTGTGTGTGTATGTATATATATATATATATATATATATATATATATATATATATATATATATATATATATATATATATAAAACCCAGGCATCCCCAAACTGCGGCCCTCCAGATGTAAACATCTGGAGGGCCAAAGTTTGGGGATGCCTGATATAACCCCACACACCCAGACATACACAATCAATATATACACAAAATACACACACACACACACACACACACACACGGACAATCAAAAAGCTTTTAAAGTTATACACGCACACACGCATACATATAAACAGACACACACACACAGTGGTTTTTTCTAGGGCTATGCAGGGGTACGCATACCCCTAATCATTTTGTAAATCTTTGTACTTTTGTCCATTTACTGTATTTATTTTTTCCAATTTGAACTATAAAATGGTGGTTTTCTTGAGTCAAAATGAGAGTACCCCTAAACATTTTTAAAGAAAAGAAACACTGTGAGCACATGCACTCAAGAGGCTTTTTAAATTTATACAAGCCGCTTTGAGGTGGTTTTATGTAGCCTATTATTATTGATTATCATGATAATAATAAATGATCATAATAATAACAACTGCCATTAGCTGTGGGAGTATGCAAGTCTATGGAGCACAATTTTTAAGAGGCAAGTGGCCGCTGAATTTGGGTTTGGAAGTTGTCTGGAGAGCTTTAGGTCGGACCATTAGGTTATCCATTACTGCAGCTGTGTGTATTTTGATGTGGATTGCACACGCACACAAATTTATTGATGTGTTTACCCCACCCATCTGGCCAGGTTGCCCACAATAAAAGGGATTTTATTTAAAAAACAAAAACAAAACAGTCCTTATGCATTTACAATCTGGGAAAATAATGCTCATATTCAATTACTGCTACTACTACGACTGCTGTTGTTATTTTTAAACGAATGCGGAAGCTGTATTTCAATCCAGCAATTAAATAGATTTTTCCAGTGTCAGGGTTGAGGACAGCTTGTTCTGGAAGGAAACGGGCAATTTCCCTAAGCAATTAACTCAGGGGCTGCCAGTGCAAGGAGCCTCAAGCAGGAACTGGTTTATATAACATCAAATGCACCCATGGGCACTTTCATAAAATAAAATAAAAGCACAAGCAAATTATTTACAACTGTTAACCAAAGTCAAAAGCTCTCCTGCCTTTCTGAAGGGGCTGCTTCAGTTGCTTGTTTCCTCCTCCCTTACATCAGCAGTGCCTCCCCTCTCAAAAGGAGAAAGTGATGCCAATTAGTTTCCAGGCCCAATGCAAAGTGATGCTTTAAACCTATAAACGGCTCAGGACTGCAATACCTCCAGGACCGCTGCGACAAACCCAGGACGTTGTCACCAATTATTATGACGGTCCCGGCGTTGTCACAAAAACTTTCGATGATCCCACCTAATATGTGCGGATCCCACCCAAAAGCAATGTGCCTCTCTTTGTATAACTCTATCAGAGTGTTGAAGGAAATGGGTTATTCCCTAAACAACCCACCTATCCTTCTTGCGCCCCAAATAAACTGCCTGTTTAAGTTTGGGGTCTGCTAGTAATCGAATTGCCGTAACACGGCTCAGTATCCTTTCTAACTCCCGACAAGTGTATCAGGAACCACCTTGTGCTCACTGTAAGGATTCCCTTTTTAACCTAAGGTTCACATCCACAGCCTGTTGCTACGTTGTGGCCCTTCCTCCTGGCACTTGTCTTCCCTGGGCTTGACCTTGAGGTTTTAAACTATTTTCCTGCTCCTCAGGTTTAGTCTAACCACCTCCCTACAGTCGCAACCCCTTTGAGTTAGGATTCTTGAGTTAGAAGCAACTTTCCTGCTTGGCAGGGGGTTGGACTGGATGGCCCTTGTGGTCTCTTCCAACTCTATGATTCTATGATTCTATGATTCTACGTAGCTGGAATAACTAGGCACATCCACTTTTAATATAACATTTAAGAAAGCTTTATTTAAACTAGAGGACTTTTAAATGCGTAATGGTTTCATGTGTACAGGCTCTTAGATCATATTCTTAGTTTCATATAACAATGGCTAGATAATATAATTCTAGAAAACTCCTCAGAACACTTTAAGATCTCCTACTCCTACCCACACGCTCCCTCGCTCCCTCTCAACTCCCACAACCCTCTCCTAATCAACCGAATTAACTGCCTCCCATCCCTTTTAAACTCGTGGCAGTTCCGCCCCTCAGGAATGGAATGCGTCATTTATCTAGGAGGTTGGGGTTTAACTGTTTACACCCTGGAGTTCTATTGCAAACCAAACCAATCCGTCACAACCGCCTCTCTCCATAGGAACCTACCTGGACCCTGAGATCATCATCTGTGGCTCTTCTTCATGTGCCTCCTCCTCGAGAGGTGCGAAGGGTGGCAACATTAGAACAGGGCCTTCTCTGCAGTGGCTCCGCGTCTGTGGAATGCTCTCCCCAGAGAGGCTCGCCTGGTGCCTTCATTTTAACACCTTTAGGTGCCAGGCGAAAACAGTCCTCTTCCTCTAGGCCAGGCATGGCCAAACATGGTCCTCCAGCTGTTTTGGGACTACAACTCCCATCATCCCTAGCTAACAGGACCAGTGGTCAGGGATTATGGGAATTGTAGTCCAAAAACAGCTGGAGGGCCAAGTTTGGCTGATCTAGGCCTTTGGATGATTAACACCCAAAACCGTTTTAAATGTGTTTTAGGAGAGGGGATAATTGAATCGTTTTTGCTCTTTATTATTATGTATTTGTGTTTCTTATACTGTCTTTCTATATATTGTGAACCACCCTGAGATCTACGGATGAAGGGTGGTTTCTAAATTTAAATAACAACAACAACCATACCAAGCTGAAGGTCTACCAGGCTTGTGTGTTGAGCATGCTACTTTATGGAAATGAGTCATGGGCAACTGTGGTCTAAACCACTGAGCCTCTTGGGGTTGCTGATCAAAAGGTCGGCGGTTCGAATCCCCGCGACGGGGTGAGCTCTTTCCCAGCTCCTGCCAACCTAGCAGTTCGAACCCATGCCAGGGCAAGCAGACAAATAGGTGCCGCTGTGGCAGGAAGGTAAACAGTGTTTCCGTGCGCTCTGCTTTCTGTCACAGTGTCCCGTTGCGCCAGAAGCGGCTTAGTCCTGCTGGCCACATGACCCAGAAAGCTGCCTGTGGACAAATGCTGGCTCCCTCGGCCTGAAAGCGAGATGATCGCCGCAACCCCATAGTCGCCTTTGACTGGACTTAACCATCCAGGGGCCCTTTACCTTTTTACACCCGCCAGGTGTATAAATGCACCACGTCAGGAAGATTTTGGGCATCACATGGCAGGGCAGAATTCCAAACAAAGATGTGCTCTCCCAAGCCCACATTCCCAGTATGTTTGCACTTGTACCTCAGCAGCATTTGCACTGGCTTGGTCATGTGTGTGGAATGCAAGCTGCCAGCAACATAGTTCTAGTTTTTAGGTTTTCTATCCTGGAGCAGCACAACCTATTTTTCTTTTGCACTTTTTCTCAGCTCACTAAGCTCAAACCAGCACCAGATTTAAGGTGGTGGGGGCAGTTCCCTCGTACAGGGCACCAAGCCGAGGGAGAGCAAAATATAATAATAATAATAATAATAATAATAATAATAATAATAATAATAATAATAATAATTCTATTTATATGGGTACCTACAGAGATCCATATTACCAAAGTCCACCCCTGTTCACACAACCCATTTTTGCACCAGTTCATTCACATTAAATCATTTTTAAAAACTTACTCCCCTCTGCTGGTTCCCAACCTGCATCCTCCCTTTAAGAGTTTGTGAAACACAAGGGACTTCCATCAACCTGTTCATTGTCACCCTGATCTGTTTCCAAAATGTTTCCAGGAAGCTTGGCTATTTACCCAGCATTCGTTCTGATTTATGAGGAACGGCTTAGGGAGCTGGGTATGTTTAGCCTGGAGAAGAGAAGGTTAAGGGGTGATATGATAGCCATGTTCAAATATATAAAAGGATGTCATATAGAGGAGGGAGAAAGGTTGTTTTCTGCTGCTCCAGAGAAGCAGACACGGAGCAATGGATTCAAACTACAAGGAAGAAGATTCCACCTAAACATTAGGAAGAAGTTCCTGACAGTAAGAGCTGTTCAGCAGTGGAATTTGTTAACAAGGTGTGTGGTGGAGTCTCCTTCTTTGGAGGTCTTTACCCTTTACCTTTAAACATGTTGGGCAGTGTGTATGGAGGTCCTGGGCTGCCCAGATGAGAAGAAAAGACCCCCCCCCCCTCAGCCTCGCTGATATGGTCCAAAGGAAAGCAGAGCAAGACATTTGGCACTAGCTTGGCTGCAGGAGTTGCCAGAAGGAGGCGTACAAGGAGCCATCCAACTGTCTTAGGGACTCCAGATTTTTACAAGGTTCACTCCTTAGCCTTTTCTTCTCCCGAGGATATCTTGCAAAGCAGTGGAGGTTTAGGACCAGTTTTTCCCCTTCTCTTATATGGGCCACCTTCCCAGCTTGACAAGCTACATCTGCCCCTCATTTCCCTGTACAGCAAGCGCAGAAGCTGCCTCGTGGACCATTGGATCCACTATCGATCTTGCCTGCTCAATCCACTGGAGCCTGTCGTCGCACGCAAAGGAAGTTTGTGTGTGTATGTTCTAGTAAAACATACAGATAATTACAGTAAAAAAACGTCATTGTGTCAGCCCTTTCCTCACAAACAGTCACTTCCCAACAGCATGGTGGGAATAAGAAAGTCTTCATTAGCCAGTGGAAGGCCAACAAGGAGGGAGCCAGTCTAAGTTCTGTACAGAGGGAGTTTCAAAGTCTAGGAGCAGTCACAAACAACAACAACAACAACAAACAACAACCCAATTTCCAGTATCCCTATTCCCTGTTCTGTCTTCTGACTGACCAAGAGCATCTTTGTCTTGTCTGGATCCTCTAGACCACTATGATGACAGATTCTGCTTCAGAACTGAGACAAGCTTCCTTGGATTTAGGTGGAAAGGAGAAATAGATCTGGGTGTCTTCATCATACTGATGATACCAAGCCCCGAAACTCTCTCCCAGGAAGGAATGTAGACACTGTAATATAGTCTGACTGTTAGCATTGGGCTTTCAGGGTCCTTGATGTAATTCAGCCATCAGAGGGGAATTGCAAGGATGTGCTCCAGGGTGAGATCAACAGTTGGTCCGTGTTGTTGGTTTTTGGAACTGCATCTGCAAAGAGATAAGAGTAAGATACTCTTTGAGCTCCACAAAAGATATGGGGTTCATTTGACACCCAAAGAAATCAGCAATTGCAAATGTGCACTTTAAGATTTCAGTGAAATTTTATAAAGCCATATGAAAGTAATGTATCTACGGAATCTTTATTTAGAGCTGATTAATCACCTTTCACGTAGCTAGTTAACTAAGACTGGGTTACTGTTTGCACGTAAGCTCCACAATAGCACCACTACTCTGATTTAAACAACAACAACAGCCTTAGTATCTAAAGAAGTGTATACCCAGAAGCAGCTAAGTTGGTCTCTAAGGTGCTACTGGGCATTTTTTAAATTTTTATTTATTTTATTTCGACAGCCTTAGTGGTGAGTGACAGCACTGTTGTCCGGATAAAGATGTTGGGAACTGGAGTCCAATAGCATGTGGAGATATCTGTTGGCTACCTTTGGTTCATAAAGTGCTGGAGGAGAGCATGCCTGGCTGGCTGCAATCCTAAATAGGACCACTCTTGTTAGAGAGAGCGCAAACATTCTGTTGCAAGACCTGTTTGCCTTTATGTAAGTTAAGCAGTCGTAGCTCAGAATCTCAAGCGCCTTGACTCCCAAACAAATCGGCTCCCGAATGATCAAAACCCAGAAGTGAGTGTTCCGGTTTTCAAACGATTTTCAGAAGCTGGATGTCCAGCGTGGCTTCCAATTGGCTGCAGGAGCTTTCTGCAGCCAATCGGAAGCCACGCTTTGGTTTCTGAATGTTTTGGAAGTTGAACGGACTTCCAGAACGGATTCCAAGGTACAACTGTATTTTGAAGCTGTTTCAGCTCCAGTTTTCACTACTTGGTCTCTCTTGTTTTGGTTGGGGAGATCATAATGACTGCAGCTCCCTCCAGTGGCTTCGGTAGGTTACTGCCCTGTACTGATTCTGGGGCAATTTTCTAAAAGGGCCTTTGCGTGTGTTCTTCAGACAAAGAGGGATGGGGAAATGTGTGCAAGGAGAAAGCAATAAAGTTTGCTGCTTTCGCCTCTGTGTGCCTGAGGCTGCATATGCATGACACTGGTCTCATCCAAAAAGTAATAGCTCTTTGTAGATTGATCGTGCATTGCCCCACAGTGTGGCCATTTGAAAACAGATGAAAACAGACCTAGTCAGTCCCAGCAATGGGCGTGTATCTACACTTGCCACATGGGCGTAGGCAGGGGGGCAGCTGCCCCCCTCTAAATCAAGCAAATAAATAAACTAATTGGCCAATTGTGTCGGTTCTGCCCCCCCCCAATAAATCCTCGCTATGCCCATTACCTGCCCAATGACATTCTGGAGGGGTGCGTTCCAATAGCATAATCACTGCTTCCTGCTTCATTTACTTGAGGCATGTGCAAAGGGGAGAAGGCATGGATTACTGAAGCAAGGGGAAGGTTTTCTAATGTACAGTCAAACCTCGGTTTACACCTACCTTGGCGAGCGACCGCTGCGGACCCGGAAGTGTTTGCATCCGGGTTCCATGGCGTCGGATGTGCAGACGCGATCAGCGTTTCGCGCATGTGCAGAAGCATGCCTTCGGCGAGCGACCGCCTCCTTGGAACGGATTGCGGTCGCAAACCGAGGTACCACTGTATATCAAGTAAGCTCACCCACCCTTGTGGACAGCAGGCTCTAGAATCAAGCTATACAGATTCTAAGTTGAGGATCGGCACTAACAATTCTGGATTGAGGAACATGAAATTTTTAGTGTGTGCTACAAATGGGCTTGTGTGTGTACGGCACCTTGTAATGATGAAGCTGTGAAGCTCATTCTGGCAGCTCCCACATGTTGCCTTGCAGGTCTCCATCTCCCTCCCTCTCTCTCTCCCTCTCCCTCTCTCTCCCCCCCCCCCCGATTTACCAGATCTGCATCAGTTGCTGGTCCCTGGGGATGAGAAGTGAGAAGCTTTGCGAGAGAGCTGTCTGCACTCACCTGTGTCGTGTCAACCAAATCCAGAGAGACCTGGAAACTCTTGGTTCTGTCTTGGCTTTCTGAGAAGGAAAGGGCCACAGAACAGCCAAAATGAATGATTGGCCTTAACAGAGAGCCTGTTTTCTCCATTGCAAAGCCTTCCTTGAGGGCATACCCTAATTGGTGTGTGTGTGTGTCTTCCTTCCCAACTGCAGTTCTTTTCATTGCAGCAGAGTATTAAGGCTCCTGTGCGCTTCAAAGAACAAGCTTGTGACCAAAAGGGAGGGAGGGCTGTTGCTGAGAGCAGTGGTGGGATGTGGGGAGGGGAAAACTACATGCAAACTTAGAAAACACACACACATGTCCTGGTCTGCTCCTGGTCTCCTCAGCCCTTGCAGCAGTGCCTTCCTCCTTGCTCTTTGCAAAGCAAGACATTTGCTTTCCTGGAAGCCATCAAAACTCCTGGTCAGCCCTGTGCACAGATTGGCCCTTGACCCTGCCACTCAGTTGCTCCTTAAAGTCACACAGAGAGACAGAGAGTTTGTGCAATGGCTGTAGTCTGCCTGGACATCAGGAACCCTTGCATAATATGCCTGCTTGTGGTTCCTCCACTAGAGACAGACGTGTTCTGCACAGGTATAGATTCATGGTCTTGTTTTATCCCAGTGCCAATATGTGGCGGGGACCCAGGTGGCGCTGTGGTTAAACAACTGAGCCTAGGGCTTGCTGATCAGAAGGTCAATGGTTCGAATCCCTGTGACGGGGTGAGCTCCCGTTGCTCAGTCCCAGCTCCTGCCAACCTAGCAGTTCGAAAGCACGTCAAAGTGCAAGTAGATAAATAGGAACCGCTACAGCGGGAAGGTAAACGGCATTTCCATGTGCTGCTCTGGTTTGCCAGAAGCGGCTTTGTCATGCTGGCCACATGACCTGGAAGCTATACGCCGGCTCCCTCGGCCAATAACGCGAGATGAGCGCCGCAACCCCAGAGTCGGTCACGACTGGACCTAATGGTCAGGGGTCCCTTTACCTTTACAATATGTGGCACTGTTAAGAGGTCCCATGCCTAAGCTTTGAAGAGCGAGCCCATGGCAACCCACAGGCTACCTAATGTATGACATGAAGAGTCCTTACCTTCAGAGGCAGCTCCTTCATTCATGATGCTCAGACCTCCCGAGGGCTTCCACTCTTCCTCGTCGGCCTCATACCAGGCCTCAGCATCATCGGAGAAGCTGCAGGAGCAACAGCCCATAGGTCACTACTAGGAGCTGAAGGCAGGCAGAAGGATGGCAGCATTCAACACGAGCCAGGTACATTTTGCCCCTGGCTATCGGCCATTTGAAACCAAGTGACGATGCCTGAGGGCCACGATGGCCTCTGACATCTCCACCATCTGGAGGTGCGTGCCTGGGGATCCTTGGGTCTCGACTGTTTTCACACACTAGCATCACATCCTGCGGAATTCTGTCCGTTCTATTTTATCTGCACACTCAGAACGAATTTCAGCAACCAAAAGGTCATACTGTATTGAAAAATAGGACTTTTGAGTTATCTGGCCCCAAAATTAACCGTCCAGGGGTCCTTTACCTCTACCTTTTACCTGTCCGGTGATATATCCTTCTTGGTCTGAAGTTGTTATGTGCATCAGTTTTGCATTGGCATAATCATTAATATTTGCAGGTGTTCATATACTTTTAAATTACATTCCTGTAGGATGGGGATTAATGGCAGGACAAAAAAAATGGGTTCTGCTAGCTATTATGGTTCATAAGGCTTATACTTTCAGCTTGTGGGGAAGAATATACACCATCTATTACTCAGTCATCCAAGGACCTTGCTGTACTGGCTACATTTGAACAAGTTTCATACAGATATCTCGGGGTTGTGTGTTCGAGTCCCACGTTGGGCAAAAAGATTCCTGTATTGCAGGGGGTTGGACGACTAGACAATCCTTGTGGTGCCTTCCAACTCTACAATTCTGTGGTGGTGTTGTGTGGCTTGTTTGTTTTTGTCGGTGGTGGTATTATTTGTATGTTGTTTATTTTCCTCTGTTAATAATAATAATAATAATAATAATAATAATAATAATAATAATAATTTATTTATACCCCGCCCATCTGGCCGGGTTCCCCCAGCCACTCTGGGCGGCTTCCAACAAAACATTAAAATACAGAAATCAAACATTAAAAGCTTCCCTAAACAGGGCTGCCTTGAGATGCCTTCTAAAGGTCTGGTAATTGTTGTTTTCTTTGACCTCTGTTTTCTTTGACCTCTGTTTCATTTTATACATCTATTCCCCTTCCTCTTTTTTGGTTTTGTTAAAAGTGCAATAAAAATAAAATAATCATACGTAAAAAAAGGATTTTCACAGAAACCCCAGCTAAAATGGCCCTCTCTCTCGCCCTTTGTTACCCTCTGCTAAGACATGGGGAAGAAAACATCCATTTTAGCAGGGGATTCCAGTGCATCAAATCCCCTTCTAAAATGAAGGAAAGCGCCTTTGTTTTAGCAGCACCTGAGAGATGCTCTGAAGCCCACAGTTTCACCACACATTGCAGCAGCAGATGGCACTGTGGCATCGGGCGACTGACCTGTCAAATTTGCCTTGCGAATCCGAACCTGATCTGGCTCGTGGAACCAAACAGATCCCCTACTCATTGCTGTATAAAAGATCCCAGGAAATCACTAACTCGTTAGGTTAGGCTCCCTGCCGAGAAGGTCCAGAAATGTAGGTTATTATCCTCCAGCCTTCTTCATCTTACCCACACACTTCTCGTGCTTCTTACCTAGAACGAGACTTCCTCCGTCTGGCTCTGAGGAGGAATATCGCCAGGACCGCGCTGATCACTACGAGGACAGCTAGCCCAACCCCAAAGCCGACATCGCTCTTTTGGATCCGTGTTTGGCAGCGATCGTCCATGTACCAAAAGGACTCCCCGTCATTGCACCTGTGGGCGAGATGGGCAAGTGGTTTTAGGGGAGAGCATTCCCCCTTCCCAAGGCCTTGCCGGGCACCCCTCATGCAGCCACCGACTTATTTGCACCCTGGCCCAAATCTGGATTTTCTTGCAGAGGGGAAGAAGAGGAAGAGGGCTCTTTCAGACTGCCACAGTTTTCAGCTGGAATTCTATCACGTACCGGCACAAATTCAGGTTTGCAATGGGATGCCCGGATCCAGGGATATTTCTGCTCTCCCCCCTCCTCTGTCCACTTACTTGCAGTAAGGGCCTCTTTCGGATATGCTACAAAAGCCATAGTTGCAGTTCATGGTGTTTTTGGTGCCCGTGGTGCAGTTGGAGATACAGCGCAGTGTGCCCGTTGAGTTATCCGGGTAATAGTAGTCTGCATATCTGGCATCGATGTTTTTTCTGCAAGCGGCTGGGAAGGAGAAAGAAGAAGAGACCACCACTGCCACAAAAACTGCCAGGACCTCCATGAAGCCCTTAAGGCCATCGCAGCTTCTCACTTGGTCATGCAGAGCCCCAGATTCCCAGACGCAAGCCTTTCCCCTCTCCCCTCAAAGAAACCTCAAATCTTTCTCCACCTTTTCATTCATTGCAGTGGCCACCCACCCACCCACTAGAGCAGTGTTTCCCAACCTTGTGCCTCCAGTTGTTTTGGGACTACAACTCCCATCATCCCTAGCTAGCAAGACCAGTGGTCAGGAATGATGGGAATTGTAGTCCGAAAACAGCTGGAGGCACAAGGTTGGGAAACACTGCACTAGAGCCAAGCAGGGCTGCACTGTGCCCAGCTGCCGGCCACTGCTTGCTCCCCTCCCCTCCCCTTGGCCAGGGCTGTCTGGGACCAAAGTGGCCCGCAGGGAAGCGAAGGCAGCTCGGTGGGTACCACCGATTGGGGGGGGGTCCAAGGCCGCAGCAACTACGACAGTGGTTCCCAACCTTTTTTTTTAAGCCATGCCCCACCTAAGCATCTCCAAAAGCCTGATGCCACCCCTCCCCTGGTGACATATAATTTTTGTTATTCAAAAAGTGAACTCCTATTCACGTGGCGGAAGCCTAGAAGGCCATTAACTTGGTCTAAACAAACTTTCAAATTGCCCTCCCAAACGTTGGGAACCACAGGACTATGACCAGAGGCGTAGGAAGGGGCGTGCAGTGGGGGCGGACCGCCCCGGGTGTCATCGCTGGGGGGGGGGGTTGACATTTGGCGCGCCACCTGCCCGCAACTCTGAAGCCTACCCCGAGCTGTTGGAGGAAGTGGGGAACTGCTCCGCATTCCTAGCAGCCTCCCCCTTTTGTTTTGACAGATCGGGGAAGGCTTGGGAGCCGCGGGCAGGCGGCGCATCGTTGCCCCCCCCCCTGCTCCCGGGCTGCTGGAGGAGGCAGGCAGGGAGAGGACAGGAAGGAGGCAGGCAAGCCAACAAGTGGAGGGGGGAGCGAAGGAGAGGAGCAAAAGCTCCTTCAACTCAGGACCCAAACCCTGGGACGCACAGGAGGAGAGATTGGGTGTGGGAACAAAGTTTGGGGGGGGGTTACATGCTTTTGCTCACAATGTTAAGTAAATAAGCCAGAAAATAACACTTGCAGCTGTAAGTGTCTTATTTTTCCTTCTTTTAATAATTTCAATGTGGGGGCAGCGGTGGGGGGGTGACAAAAAAGTTACCTCACCGGGTACCACCTGACCTTGCTACGCCTCTGACTACAACCTCTGCTGCGCTGGGGGCAACCATTCATTGCTATCGCCATCTCCTGGCCAGGGAAAGAGAGAAGCAACAACCTGCTTGGGGTTCTCTCTTGAGCGCCTTTATGAGCTGCTACAGTAACACCATGCACAATGCGGAAGGTCTGCCCTGTGCCCCAACCTCTTATGTCCCTGCCCAGTTTCTTTGAATTACTGCCTCGCCTTTCACTGCCAGTTTCGTTTGGGAACCTGAAATGTCACTGTGCAGCTGATCTGAACTCAGAAGTTTATATGGCTGTTCAAAGTTAACATGCTTCCAAAATACAGTGGTACCTCAGTTTAAGAACAGCCCTGTTTATGAACTGTTCAGTTTATGAACTCCGCAAAACCAGAAGTAGTGTCCCGCTTTGCGAACTTTACTTCGGTCTAAGAACAGAATCCGACCGGTGGAACGGCGCCGGCAGCGGGAGGCCTCATTAAGGAAAGCGCACTTCGGTTTAAGAACAGTTTTGGTTTAAGAACGGACTTCCGGAACAGATTAAGTTCGTAAACTGAGGTACCACTGTACTCATAAATGCACTATATTGTGTCACAAAGTCTCCACACACACACATACACACACTTAGTTGTATTTATCGATCTGGGTTTTCCTTTTCCCTCAGGCTTCCCTAAATGCAATACATAAATTCAAAGATTTCTGAGCTTAAAACTACTGCAGTTTTGTATGTTTGCTCTCGTAACTTTTTGTACTTGACTGAGGACAGATCTATAGCCTACTCGTGGTTTATAACTTTTTTTAAAAAATACATTATTAAAAAGTGACGCCAGAGGGCGTTGCAGAGCACGAGCAATGGAAAACTGCATTGAGTGTTATACAGTACAGTGGTACCTTGGGTTACAAACGCTTCAGGTTACAGACTCCGCTAACCCAGAAATAGTACCTCAGGTTAAGAACTTTGCTTCAGGATGAGAAAAGAAATCGTGCTCCGGCGGCAGCGGGAGGCCCCATTAGCTAAAGTGGTGCCTCAGGTTAAGAACAGTTTCAGGTTAAGAACGGATCTCCAGAACGAATTGAGTTCTTAACCAGAGGTACCACTGTGTATAATATAACGTTTAACAGATCAGCATGCAGGACTAATTCCAGGCAGCTCACCTGGAATTTGCTCCCACTGGACAGGCTGCGGGTGCATAAATAATCCCTCTGTCCCTCCCTAATTCTGGGACTCACCTTCAGCTGAAAAATTTGTGCTTGTGCTCAGAATAGGGTCCGGTGGAACTGAAAAGCAAAATGCTGGAAAAAGAAAGAGATGGTTACATTGCATGATTTTACTTATTTCCTTTCCTTTCTTATATATATATTTTCTGCACCTCTTCAAAATGCCCTGACAGTCTCTCTAAAGTCTAACAGATTTAAAGAATTATACTGAACTATTTTATACTGGGAAAGTGTGGAGAGATATACAGTGGAACCTCGGTTTATGAACACCTCGGTTTACGAATTTTCGGTTTACGAACGCCGCGGACCCATCTGGAACGGATTAATTCACTTTCCATTACTTTCAATGGGAAAGTTCGCTTCAGTTTATGAACACTTCAGTTAATGAACAGACTTCCAGAACCAATTACACCCATGCTTCAGGTTAAGTACGCTTCAGGTTGAGTAATCCGCGGACCCGTCTGGAACGGATTAATCCACTTTCCATTACTTTCAATGGGAAAGTTTGCTTCAGTTTATGAACACTTCAGTTTATGAACAGACTAATGGAACCAATTGTGTTCATAAACCGAGGTACCACTGTATGCTGTAATGTAATCTTGGATATAGGCCAGCTTTTTTTCTTTTTTCTTTAAAAAAGGCCAGATTCTATAAAGCTTTTGAAAAGGAGTTTTATAAAAAAATAATGATAATAATAATAATTGTGTGCTATTAACAAGCTGATCACCACTTCTATGTCAATTTCTTCAAGCAATATATTTTCAAAATCGGGCAAAATCCATATAGAACCTCCTGTGTCGATAGTTCTGCATCTTTTGAAAATATCCTGTTTGGATATTTTATTCTAAATCTATGTCACTTATGCTTGACAACAACTGCTAAATCATATCCCCACTTTTATTTTTATTTTTAAATTAATGTAATTTTTGAATGAGCAAAACATAATTTGAAAAATTTATCCTGCTAATCCATTACTTTTACACAAATGTATTAAACACAGGATCAGGCATAAGTAGTGAATCACGCTACAGTCAAACCTCGGTTTCCAAACACCTCCATTACCTGGAAGGAAATGCTCCGGTTTTTGAATGGTTTTCGGAAGCCGAACATACTACCCGTCCTCCATTTTGAGTTTCCCTATTGTACTGAGGCTTCTGCTTTCAGTTTTCGGTTGTCAAACGTTTCGGAAGTCAAACGATCTTCTGGAATGGATTACGTTTGACAGCCGAGGTTTGACTGTACTGTTTGTGGCTGCTATTTGCCCCTGAGGAGGTTTAAATGGGATTGGGGCGGGGGGAATTATGGGCTGGCATTTTGATGCCAAAGATGTGTGCGTGCATGAAAAGCCGCGTCTCACAATAAACGCCTGTATGGAATATCCAAGACTCCATTTAGCATCTCACAAAGGATATTGTGCCTCTATTTTCCAGGAACAGAAAGCCGTCCTGGTTTCTGATTTGATCCCTGCTTTTCCTCAGGATGTCCCAATTTTCATCAGATAAATGTTGGAGGGTGTGGAGTTATGCGACCCCCTGAGCCAAGGAGATAAGTAGCTATACAAACTTTAGAAGACATCTGAAGGCAGTTCTTGAAGTGTTTTATTATGTTTTTATATGTGTTGGAAGCCACCCAGTGTGGCTGGGGCAACCCAGTCAGGTGGGCAGGGCATAATAATAATAATAATAGTAATAATAATAATAATAATACAGTCATACCTCGGTTTAAGTACACTTCGGTTTGAGTACTTTCAGTTTAAGTACTCCGCGGACCCACCAGGAACGGATTAATCCACTTTCCATTACTTTCAATGGGAAAGATCGCTTCAGGTTAAGAACGCTTCAGGTTAAGTACGGACTTCCAGAACCAATTACACTCATACTTCGGGTTAAGTACGCTTCAGATTGAGTACTCCGCAGACCCATCTGGAATGGATTAATCCACTTTCAATTACTTTCAATGGGAAAGTTCGCTTCAGGTTAAGTACGCTTTAATTTAAGTACTCCGTAGACCGTCTGGAACAGATTAATCCACTTTCCATTACTTTCAATGGGAAAGTTCGCTTCAGGTTAAGTACGCTTCAGGTTAAGTACAAACTTCCGGAACCAATTGTGTACTTAAACCGAGGTACCACTGTAATAATAATAATAATAATAATAATAATAATAATAATGGAATAAGATGCCCCTATTTTCGTCAGAGAAATGTTGGAGGGTACGAAGTAGTAGTTAGTCCATAACAACCTATTACAGCGGTACCTCTACTTACGAATAACTCTACTTACGATTGTTTCTACTTACGAATGGAGCTCCGTCCGCCATCTTGGATGCGGTTTAGACAGGATTTTTTCTACTTACGAATTTTTAGATAGGATTTTTTCTACTTACGAATTTTTTCTCCCAATGCATTCCTATGGGATTCGACTTACAATTTTTTTTTACTTACAAATGTGCATTTGGAACACATTAAATTCGTAAGTAGAGGTACCACTGTATGCCATAATGACATTCTTCAAGGTGCCACAACCCTTTTTGCTGTTTTTGCTGCAAGAGATCAATCTGACTCCTTTTCTGGATATGGGCTCCTATTTAGTGCAGGGACTCCCAGCCATGGAACCTTTTGTGTACCCTTCTCTAGCCAGGAGGACACAATAATATTGAAATACCATCTCGAACTGGAAGACTGTTGCCCAGAGCTTACATGAGTTCCCCGTCTTGCATTCCTCCTGAGTGGAGTTGAGGGTAGTCAGCTGCTTCTGCACGGCCTTGGTCAAATTCTGGATAGTATTGTCAATGATGTTCACATTGTTGTTTATTACAGCTTTAATGATGACTTCGTGGTCCACGATAATGCTGCCTTTCCTAATACAGTGATGAAGAAAGGGCAATATCTCAGCTGCTTGAACCACCGTTTGGTTGTTAAAAAGAGCACGGCAGGGGAGCACGTTGACAAGGAGAAAGCCAAAATTGAAAATGCACTTATGTCCCTACGAATGTGCAAGATCAGTGCTATGGGGGCAGCCTAAATCTTGTTCTATCAGTATAGCTGTATGCACACCATATACATTTAAAGGACATGTTTTCCTCCAAAGAATATTGAGATCTGTAGTTTGTGAAGGGTGCTGGGAATTGCAGAATGCAATGTGCTTTCAATTTATGGCGCATAAGCCCAATGCATAGCAATGCACGGACAACAACAATGGGATATCAGCTCCGCCCAATGCATGATGGATAAGAGCAACAACTGGGAAAAGATAAGACGTAACATTTTACAAGGACAGGAAGAAACACCACAGGCAGAATAATTGCCACACACGGGAAGAACAAGAATATAGTTTGAGTGCCTCATTTGTAGTTTTATAAGTCATTTAATGTGTCAACACGAATAGAAGTTATTAATTTTGCAGTTGTCGTATAAGGGATTATGATGATGACCGGAATGCAGTTGAAATTAATAAGATTTTGTAACGCAGAAAAAAAGACATCATCAAACCATCAATTCTAGCACACAGGGGACGGACCTTATCTAAATTATATAATTTGGTATTTGAACGATTGGTATTAGTAATTGTATTATAAATTGGTACAATCATACCTCGGTTTAAGTATGCCTCGGTTTGAGTATTTTCAGTTTAAGTACAGTACTCCGTGGACCTGTCTGGAATGGATTAATCCACTTTCCATTCGCTTCAGGTTAAGTACGGACTTCCAGAACCAATTACACTCATACCTCGGGTTAAGTACGCTTCAGGTTGAGTACTCCGCGGACCCCTCTGGAACAGATTAATCCACTTTCCATTACTTTCAATGGGAAAGTTCACTTCAGGTTAAGTACGCTTCTGTTTAAGTACTACACAGACCGTCTGGAACGGTTTAATCCACTTTCCATTACTTTCAATGGGAAAGTTCACTTCAGGTTAAGTACGCTTCAGCTTAAGTACTACACGGACCGTCTGGAACGGTTTAATCCACTTTCCATTACTTTCAATGGGAAAGTTCGCTTCAGGTTAAGTACAGACTTCCGGAACCAATTGTGTTTGTAAACCGAGGTACCACTGTATTGTTATAATGAGGCTATTCTTGGATTGCAATTGAAAACTAATAAAAATTATTAACAACAACAACAACAAATGCACGAACTGTCTCTGCTTGTGGAAACATTCTTGATTTGGAATCTAGACTGGGGCTGTTTTCAAAAAATGGGCTACTCTTCAATCAATAGATGAACCTTAGCCTTGGTCATCCAGATAAACAGGAGTACAGACAGGAACAGCCTAAGATCTCCTAGACCTAGGGAGAGATTTGGTGCCTGGGAATGATATGGAACAAGGGAGACTCTGGGAACAACAACCTCTCGAGTTTCCTTTGAGGAGAGAGGGACCTGGTAGGCTGGCAACAGGAAGCCAGGAGGACTCATTCACTGGTTTCACCATAGCCAAATCTGAAACACAAATAGGCCACTGGGGAATATGGCATCTCAAAGTGTTCTCTGCTTCAGGTACCTACCGCAGTCTTAAGATCACCACACCTTGGTACCCAGAGACGCCCTGATAAACACTGTCCATCTAAATGGTGGAGAGGAAAAATACAGAATGTCTTAATAATCCAGGCTGGAGTCATTTAGAGAGGGAAGGTAAACAGAATGAAAGAGAATTCTCTAACCAACAGAGCAGGGTGCTGAAGGATGAGCCAATGGCCCATTGTTACCTGCATCTTAAATTCCTCTTCCAAGCTCTTATACGCTTCTGAGGCTTCGTTCTCAAGCTCTGGATCAAACTCCCTGTTGGCGATTTTCACCTGGACTTCAATTGTCACGGGCACACTTTCTAAAATGGAGGGAGATTAATCACCAGGGGATTGGAACATGTCCCCTCTGAGGAACTGCTAAACTGCGGGAGGCGTTTTAGTTAAGGGGAAACCCCACCCCACTAAGAAGGACATGAATAAGAAAGAAGAAGAAAACTTATAAAATGTATGATTGGAGAAACAGAAGTTTTTCTTCCCGTCTCCTAACACTAGAACTTAACATGGGTTGCAAATGTCTAAATGGCAGATCTATGCTATTAGTTATACTTGGTTAGTTATGGCTCTTAGTTATACTTTAATTGACCCCCTCCTGGTTCAGATTTGGCTGATCGTCAGTCTAGGAACATCTGCCTCTGCCAGGAAAAAGTCTCCTGTATTTGCAGAAGCCTTGCCCAGTTTTATAGGCATTGGTTCTGATTATGCTGGAGGGATTGCCCCCCCCCACCCCACAGCTGATATTTACCCCCCCCCAGACACCATAAGCACGACCTACAGGGGCAAAGAGCAGCTGGGGTGTGAATCTGCTGATGCGCTCCAATCCAGATTTAGAGTGGAATCCAGATCATAGGTGTGGGGAATTCAATTTTCCTTTGAAATAAAAATGGTCACCGTAAGCCATATATATAGTGTGATTAACACAACTTGGCGTTTTGCCCAAAGTGCAAATGCTCCTTTGCGATTCCTGATAGCTGTTGCTAATGGCTCTGTTCCAAGAGCAAATAAGAATAGGAGAAATAGCATCCTTGCCGATATTGTATATGATTTTCTCTAGTTATAACTTTGTCCATGGGATTTATTGTGCTCTGAGTGCTCTTTTAAGAGCTCCATAGTGCCATATAAATATCTAATCTCATTTATATCATCTATTTATATCATATTTATACATACAAAGGTGTTGAGAGCTGACAGAAAATTTCCAGCACCCGGAACAAACTACAATTCTTTGTGGGGAAACTATGACCGCTGTAGTGGTTAAGAGTGCTTTAAACACATGGTTTATAGCCCCCCAATGTGGTCCCCACCCCAAATGTTTTTGCTTTACCCCACAATCCCCCTAGAATCAGCCAGCATTTCATGCCCACTAAACATGCTCAGTCCCTACTGTACTGTTTAGGGTTTTGATTTATATTTGGGTTCTTCACATCCATTTGGTGTTTTTTTGGTGTGTGTGTGTGTGATGTAGTGGGGTTGACGCTCTGCAGCCCAATCCCAGCCATATTAAATCCTTTCATTTCTTCACTGATGTCTATGGACAGCTCTCTCTGCGAGAGCTTCTCACAATGAACCAGGGCGTGACCTATCTAGACAATTATATTATCCCTGCTCCCATCCAGCTGTCATTTCCCCTCCCTAATTCAACATCCTGTTCACTCCTCCTGCCCTGTTTGCAGTTTTTGTCTTCCCTCTCAGATCACAGCCACACCATATCCTGGGAACTGCAGCTTGTTCAGAGCGCTAGAAATAAACTATAGTTCCCATGATTCTTTTTTTTGGGGGGGAGAGCCATGACAGTTAAAGTAGCATAAAGAGCTTTACAGTGTGGACATGACCTCATTTTCCAGCATTCGGCACCGCTGCTATTTGGGGGGCTTCCAGTGTGCCTTAAGTTTCCTCACATGCAGATTATTTTTTAAAAGCGTATGTGTGCCTCAGGGTTAGCCTGAGTCTCTTGGTATTTCTTTCTTGTGGGTTGGTGGTGCAGTTTGGCACGCACACAGAAAAACTACGGTACATAAGGATAAACAAAGACTTCAGTGGGAAATAGTATATAGATTATTATTGCTGGTATTTGTTAAATTTGAATACCACTCTTCACCCAAGGTCATAGCTGCCAAGTCTCCCGTATTCCCCGGGAAACCCCCGTTTTTCTAACTGTTCCCAGTTGAAAAAACGGATTTTTTTGTTTCCCCCCGGGTTATTCTGGCGCGGCGGCCATTTTGGAACTGGGCGGAGCATGCTCAGAAGCGACTTTTGATGCAGCTCTGCCCAATTCCAAAATGGCTGCAGTGCGACTTCTGGCGTGGTGGCCATTTTGGAACTGGGCAAAGCAGCATCAAAAGTCTCTTCTGAGCATGCTCCGCCTAGTTCCAAAATGGCGGCAGTGCTACTTCCGGTCTGCTACTTCTGGTCCGTCCCTTATTTCACCCAAAGGAACTTGGCAGGTATGCCCAAGGTTCCCTGGGTGGTTCACAACAGGAAAAAAAAATGCAAAATGAGAACGCAAAATACATGCATATAGTTGATGGTGACAGGGGGTACAATGTACTGTTAAAGAACAGAATTTTTTTTAACAGTACCCAGTTAATAGTTAGTTACCTGGCAAATAAGCCTTATTCACACGAGTTGGAACCATAATCAGCGGGATTTGTAAAAAATAAATAAATGACTTTATATCTAGCCCAGATCATCTTAATACCATGCTGCTGCTGGTGGTTTTTTATGTTCTAATGTTTGTTTTAAACACCCTCATTTAAACACCACATCTAAAGTTACTCAGCAAAGTTTCTGAGTTACTCAGTAACAGCTTGTTGTTGAAATAATATGCAGGGCGTTTCCTAGTTGCCTTGGTTCAGATCAGCCTTCATGACTCTGTGTAAATCAGTCTTCTTCAGCTGGAGAAATGTCTGCTGTGTGAAAGGAGCTGCCTGTCTCAGGGACCCATAGCCATGTGATAGCCTGAAAGAGCCCACCTGCCACCCCAAAGTCGATGGATTCAGGTCCCCCTGAGCCATTCATGCCCAGGAGGATGGGATGAGAGAACTGTTGTTGTAATGTGAACAATGGGTTAAACTGCACAGCGCTCAGTCTCCTATCTTGAAGAGCACATTCCTTACATCTGGGTGTTCCGGGGATAAGGTGCCAGGTGTACTGGGTTACCATGGCAACACCAACAAGGCCACATTTACAACTTGCTGAGTCATTCACCTTCCCATTAGTCCAGGAAATATGCCTAGGCGTGGAAACAGGGATAATAGTCTCTAGGGCATTGCTCTCATAATGCCCATGTCCTGGGGCCCTTGCCATATCCTGTCCCCAGAGTGGCTGGGGGAACCCAGCCAGATGGGTGGGGTATACATAATAAATTGTTGTTGTTGTTGATACATCAATTTACATGTTTTGCGGTATTTTATGCATTGTGCCTTGCCGTTACTTTTATGGCTTGTAGTTTAATCATTCTTCATTGCAGTGGATAAGTGTAAACTGTTTATTATTTGCCAATATTTAATTTTACTGTTTACTGTTAGATTCTAATGGATTATTGAATATCACTTTATTTGATATAAGTTGTTTACTTTTAAGTTATTCTGACCTTTTTTTGGTATTGGATCACAGCCATTACAAAATGTGAAGATTGTATATTAATGGAGATTTAATTGTATTGGTTTTGTTCTTGTTGTTTATTTTATTATCAGGTTGCTCTCGGTTCCACTTACCCACTTCAAAAGGCATGTCTTCAACGGGGAGCTCACACTTCGGCCCATAGAAATTGCTAAGGCACAAACATTTGATGCCATCATGTGTTCCCCCATTTTCACATGTTTCTGGAAGAGAGAAGGTTCCCCCCCCCCACAAAATGTGGTTAGCAGCAATCTATACAGAGAAAAACACAGCGGGGAAGTGAAATTATTCTTGACACTCAAGTAACATGTCACAATTCCTCAGAGCTGAAAGTTGTGCCGCAGCTGAGGATGCCATGAAAAACTTGCTACTCTTTTAAGGTGCCACAGGTTGAAGAAGAGTGGAGAGGGAAGGTAGCAGCTTCCAAAATACACTTAAATGACAAACGTATTAAGTTCATCTGAAAGGGTTTAGAAGTGTCCTGTCTATAATCCAGCTTCGGGCCATGTTGGCAGGCATTGCACCAACGCCCTCATTCCTGTTAATTTTGGAACTTGGTGAGCGTTGTTGTGGGGAAATCAACATTGGCCTTCCCTTGTCCACATTGTCCACATTGAATGTCCCTTGTCCACATTGTCCAAATTGAATGTGTACAACCCCTTTGCAGCCAGTTGCCAAAAATCACTCTCTAAAATGTTCAAACCACTATGGCCAAACTCCAATTTGATGCCATTATCCGCTGAAGTGGCAAACTTCCTTTGCCTTCTGTGGTAAAAGGTAAAAAGGGAAAGGACCCCTGGACGGTTAAGTCCAGTCAAAGGCGACTATGGGGTTGCGGCGCTCATCTCGCTTTCAGGTAAAGGGAGCCGGTGTTTGTCCACAGACAGCTTTCCGGGTCATGTGGCCAGCAGGACTAAACTGCTTCTGGCAAAATGGGACACCGTGACGGAAACCAGAGCGCACGGAAACACCGTTTAACTTCCTGCCACAGTGGTACCTATTTATCTACTTGCATTGGCGTGCGTTCGAAATGCTAGGTTGGCAGGAGTGGGGACAGAGCATCGGGAGCTGGGACAGAGCTGGGACAGAGCAACCACTGACCTTCTGATCGGCAAGCCCAAGAGGCTCAGTGGTTTAGACAACAGCAAGGCAAGAAAGAGAAGGAGATGCAAGCCAATGAAAATGGACTGCAAGGGAAAGGGAAATGAGGTAACCAGTGCTTTTTATCTTTAAAAAATGTTTTGGGATACTCTCATTTTGACTCATGAATATCACCATTTTATTGTTTCAAATCGGGGGGGGGGATAAGTAGACAAAAGTACAAAGATTCACAAAATGTTTAGGGGTATGCGTACCTCTGTGTCACCCCAGAAAAAAAGCACTGGAAGTACCGGTAACTGGTTAGGAAGCTGGTCTTCATAGCATTCTTGTGCCACATGGCATCTTTCTGAGCCAAGACATACCTGCATGAAGAATCCAGACCTCACCAGAAACCTCGCGGAAGCTTCCCAGAGAAAAGGAAGACTTCTCTGGGGCAAGGAGAACCACAAATCTGATAATGACTAAAACTAAGGGAACTCAAAAATTCCAGAAATCGGCAGGTTAAAGTCAAAGGTTCCCCATGCAGATGAAATGGAAGGGCTGCAGAACTCTGAAACCTGAAGCTGGAGTTAGACCTTACATGAACAAATGCCTTAATGAAAAAGAAGTGGCTAAAATTCATATTTGTTTCCAGTTTCCCACACAGGTATATAGCAGCGATCGAAAATGGATTCAGCAAAATAAAGCCAAAGGATCACCTGTAATGGTCTGTCTAGTAGTGGTGGTGGTGGATGAAGTTGTAACTGGTGGCGTTGCGGAGCTGCTAGTGGTAAGCGATGTAGTGGTTGAGGTTGTGGGAGTGGTGGCAGTCGTGGCCGTAGAGGTGGTTGTGGTGGTGGTTGTGGGAGTGGTGGTGGTGGTGGATGTGACCGGTGAGGCAGTGGTGGTGGTTTTGGGAGTGGTGGTAGTTGTGGCCGTCGAGGTGGTTGTGGTGGTGGTTGTGGGAGTGGTGGTGGATGTGGCCGTCGAGGTGGTTGTGGGAGCGGTGGTAGTTGTGGATGGTGAGGCAGTGGTGGTGGTTGTGGGAGCGGTGGTGGATGTGACCAGTGAGGCAGTGGTGGTGGTTGTGGGAGTGGTGGTAGTTGTGGCCGTCGAGGTGGTTGTGGTGGTGGTTGTGGTGGTGGTTGTGGGAGTGGTGGTAGTTGTGGAGGGTGAACTAGTGGTGGTGGTTGTGGGAGCGGTGGTGGATGTGACCGGTGAGGCAGTGGTGGTGGTTGTGGGAGTGATGTTAGTTGTGGCCGTCGAGGTGGTGGTGGTGGTGGTGGTGGGAGTGATGGTAGTTGTGACTGGTGAGGTGGTGGTTGTGGTTGTGGTTGTGGTGGCAGTCATGACTGGTGTGGTGGGGGTTGTGGGAGTGGTGGTGGATGTGACCGGTGAGGCAGTGGTGGTGGTTGTGGGAGTGGTGGTAGTCATGACAGGTGTGGTGGGGGTTGTGGGAGTGGTGGTGAATGTGACCGGTGAGGCAGTAGTGGTGGTTGTGGGAGTGGCGGTAGATGTGGATGGTGAGCCAGTGGTGGTGGTTGTGGGAGCGGTGGTGGATGTGACCGGTGAGCCAGTGGTGGTGGTTGTGGGAGCGGTGGTGGATGTGACCGGTGAGGCAGTGGTGGTGGTTGTGGGAGTGATGGTAGTTGTGGCCGTCGAAGTGGTTGTGGGAGTGGCGGTAGTTGTGGATGGTGAGCCAGTGGTGGTGGTTGTGGGAGCGGTGGTGGATGTGACCGGTGAGGCAGTGGTGGTGGTTGTGGGAGTGATGGTAGTTGTGGCCGTTGAGGTGGTTGTGGGAGTGGTGGTAGCTGTGGATGGTGAGCCAGTGGTGGTGGTTGTGGGAGCGGTGGTAGTTGTGGCCGTTGAGGTGGTTGTGGGAGTGGTGGTAGCTGTGGATGGTGAGCCAGTGGTGGTGGTTGTGGGAGCGGTGGTGGATGTGACCGGTGAGGCAGTGGTGGTGGTTGTGGGAATGGTGGTAGTCGAGGCTGGTGAGTCAGTGGTGGTGGTGGTGGGAGTGGTGGTGGATGTGACTGGTGAGGCAGTGGTGGTGGTTGTGGGAGTGATGGTAGGTGTGGCCGTCGAGGTGGTTGTGGTGGTGGTTGTGGGAGTGGTGGTAGTTGTGGGTGGTGAGGCAGTGGTGGTGGTTGTGGGAGCGGTGGTGGATGTGACTGGTGAGGCAGTGGTGGTGGTTGTGGGAGTGATGGTAGGTGTGGCCGTCGAGGTGGTTGTGGTGGTGGTTGTTGGAGTGGTGGTAGTTGTGGATGGTGAGCCAGTGGTGGTGGTTGTGGGAGCGGTGGTGGATGTGACCAGTGAGGCAGTGGTGGTGGTGGTTGTGGGAATGGTGGTAGTCGAAGCTATTGAGTCAGTGGTGCTGGTTGTGGGAGTGGTGGTAGTTGTGGCCGTCGAGGTGGTTGTGGTGGTGGTTGTGGGAGTGGTGGTAGTTGTGGATGGTGAGGCAGTGGGGGTGGTTGTGGGAGCGGTGGTGGATGTGACCGGTGAGTCAGTGGGGGTGGTTGTGGGAATGGTGGTAGTCGAGGCTATTGAGTCGGTGGTGCTGGTTGTGGGAGTGGTGGTAGTTGTAGCCGTCGAGGTGGTTGTGGTGGTGGTTGTGGGAGTGGTGGTAGTTGTGGATGGTGAGGCAGTGGTGGTGGTTGTGGGAGTGGTGGTGCATGTGACCGGTGAGGCAGTGGTGGTGGTTGTGGGAGTGGTGGTAGTTGTGGATGGTGAGGCAGTGGTGGTGGTTGTGGGAGTGATGGTAGTTGTGGATGGTGAGGCAGTGGTTGTGGTTGTGGGAGCAGTGGTGGATGTGACCAGTGAGGCAGTGGTGGTGGTTGTGGGAGTGATGGTAGTTGTGGCCGTCAAGGTGGTTGTGGTGGTGGGAGTGGTGGTAGTTGTGGATGGTGAGCCAGTGGTGGTGGTTGTGGGAGTGGTCGTGGATGTGGCTGGTGAGGCAGTGGTGGTGGTTGTGGGAGTGGTGGTAGTTGTGGCCATCAAGGTGGTTGTGGTGGTGGGAGTGGTGGGAGTTGTGGATGGTGAGCCAGTGGTGGTGGTTGTGGGAGTGGTGGTGGATGTGACCGGTGAGGCAGTGGTGGTGGTTGTGGGAGTGGTGGTAGTTGTGGATGGTGAGGCAGTGGTGGTGGTTGTGGGAGCGGTGGTGGATGTGACCGGTGAGGCAGTGGTGGTGGTTGTGGGAGTAATGGTAGTTGTGGCCGTCAAGGCGGTTGTGGTGGTGGTTGTGGGAGTGATGGTAGTTGTGGCCGTCAAGGTGGTTGTGGTGGTGGGAGTGGTGGTAGTTGTGGATGGTGAGCCAGTGGTGGTGGTTGTGGGAGTGGTCGTGGATGTGACCGGTGAGGCAGTGGTGGTGGTTGTGGGAGTGATGGTAGTTGTGGCCGTTGAGGCGGTTGTGGGAGTGGTGGTAGTTGTGGCCATCAAGGTGGTTGTGGTGGTGGGAGTTGTGGATGGTGAGCCAGTGGTGGTGGTTGTGGGAGTGGTGGTGGATGTGACCGGTGAGGCAGTGGTGGTGGTTGTGGGAGTGATGGTAGTTGTGGCCGTTGAGGTGGTTGTGGGAGTGGTGGTAGTTGTGGATGGTGAGCCAGTGGTGTTGGTTGTGGGAGCGGTGGTAGATTTGACTGGTGAGACAGTGGTGGTGGTTGTGGGAGTGATGGTAGTTGTGGCCGTCGAGGTGGTTGTGGTGGTAGTTGTGGGAGTGGTGGTAGTTGTGGGAGTGGTGGTAGTTGTGGATGGTGAGCCAGTGGCAGTGGTTGTGGGAGTGGTGGTGGATGTGACCGGTGAGGCAGTGGTGGTTGTTGTGGGAGTGATGGTAGTTGTGGCCGTCGAGGTGGTGGTGGTGGTGGTGGTTGTGGAAGTGGTGGTAGCTGTGGATGGTGACCCAGTGGTGGTTGTGGTGGTGGTAGCGGTGGTGGATGTGACTGGTGAGGCAGTGGTGGTGGTTGTGGGAATGGTGGTAGTCGAGGCTGGTGAGTCAGTGGTGGTGGTGGTGGGAGTGGTGGTAGTTGTGGCCGTCGAGGTGGTTGTGGTGGTGGTTGTGGGAGTGATGGTAGTTGTGGCCGTCGAGGTGGTTGTGGTGGTGGTTGTGGGAGTGGTGTTGGTTGTGGATGGTGAGCCAGTGGTGGTGGTTGTGGGAATGGTGGTGGATGTGACCGGTGAGGCAGTAGTGGTGGTTGTGGGAGTGGTGGTAGTCGTGACAGGTGCAGTGGTGGTTGTGGGAGTGGTGGTAGTCATGACTGGCGAGGCGGTTGTGGTGGTGGGAGTGCGGGTAGTTGTGGCCGGCTTGGTTGTTGTGGGATTGATGGCAGTCGTGGCCAGCAAGGTGGTGGTGATGGTATTAGTAGTGGTGGTAGATGTGGCTGGTGACGTGGATGTGGTGGTTGTGGGAGTGTTGGTAGTCGTGACAGGCAAGGTGGTTGTTGGTTTTCTGGTAGTTGTAGCCGGTGAGAAGTTGGTGATGGTTGTGGTAGCTGTGGCAGTCGTGATAGGCGAGGCGGTGGTTGTGGTTGTGGTACTGGTGGTAGTTTTGGTTGGTGAGGTGGTTGTTGGAGTGGTGGCAATCGTAGCCGGAGAGGAGTTGGTAGTTGTTGTGGGTGTAGTGGTAGTAATGACCGGCGATGTGGTGGTTATGGTAGCTGTGGTATCCGTGACAGGTGAGGTGGTAGTTGTGGCTGTGGTAGTGGTGGTAGTCGTGGCTGGCAACGGGGTGGTTGTTGTTGTGGGAGTGGTGGCAGTTGTCAACGGCGAGGTGGCAGCGGTGGTCTCCTTTGTGGTGGTGTTTGCCGGAGTGGCGTGAGTAGTGGCCCCCGAGGTAGTAGCATTGGTCTTTCCTGTGGTGTTGGTGGTTGCGGGAATGGTCTCAGTTCTGGCTGGCGAGCTGCTGGCCGTGGTCTCTTCTTTGGTGGTGGTGGTGGTGGTGTCGGGTGTTTTGGTTGTCATCCTAGAAGATCTGCTTGTTTGTTCTGGATAATCCCTTTCCTCTACGTTTCCCATCCTTTTTTTGAAGTTGAGAAAGTTATCCCTACTTTTGCTGGTTTCTTGAGTTGTGAGCTGAATCCTGCCTGGTCTTTCTGTTGTATCCATTTCACCTCTTTCTTTTTCATTCCCTTTTACTCTCCACTTAACCTCTACAGAGAGAAGAAGGGCGTAGGGGTAATTAATAATTTCTGTGTGTCAATCTCAGGTATGATTGAGCAGTATTCGAAATGCAATTGCACCGTAGATTTCTACAAAGCCAATTTGATATCAGCAATTTTGTTTTCAATTCCTTTCCTAATGACCCCTCGTGTGGAATTTGCATTTTTTCAAAGCTTCATTGAGTAGTTTAGTATGACCTCAAGGTCTCGTTCCAGTTCATACCCTATGAGTGTATACTAAAGTTACCAGACGTCCCCGTTTCCCAGGGACTGTCTCCGGATTACAAATCAGTCCCCATACAAAATCCATTGAAGTTGAAAAGTGTCCCCGGATTCATTGAAAAAAATCTGGTAACCTTAGTGTATACAAGCACCGCCCCACTTGTTTTCAATCAGCAACTCTATGATTCTATCGCTCTATGGATCACTCTACCTTCCTTTAAATTGAATTACATTTTGCCATTTAACACTCAGATCTTCTTTGTTTGCTACTGCTAGAATTAGTGGGGATTTGTGAGGATAGAAAAATTTGCTAGGGAGTGATGATCCGAGTTAGCTACCACTGCTTTTTCAGTTTCAATATGATGTTTTTTGTCATAGGTGCCAACGCCTGGGAACCGTGGGGGCCTCGGTCCCCACAATAAAATATTTGAGGGGGCTGGGCTCCCCGCCCCAGTTTAAGGGTATTGTCATTCAAATGTTGTGTGTGTACCACATCATGTGATCAATTATGTGTGGTGAGCCTTCTCTGCCCTCCCAACACAGTCGTGGTGAGCTTCCTGCAGCCAATCAGAAGCTGCACTTTGGTTTTCCTAACATTTTGGAAGTTGAATGGACTTCCGGAATTGATTCTGTTCGACTTCCAAGGTACGACCCTGCTTTGTGTCTATATCTATAAAGCGCAAGTGTCCCTGCGTCCAAGTTGTCCCGTGTGTCCCTGGGTTACTGCGCATGTACGCCAGGGACGCAGGGATTGGACAGCAGAGACTGCACGCGCTCTCTCTCTCCCCCCCTGCCTCCTCCAACCGCCGCTCCCGGCCAGAACGTCAGGGAAGCGAGGGTGGAGGCCGGCGGAGACCTCCTCCTCACAACCCTCCCTGGCCCGTGAGAGGAGCGACGGGAGGCCGTGAAGCAGCGACGGCGAGGTAGGGGTTTGTGTCCCGCGTCCTGTCTCCTCCTCCGTTCCTGTCCTCCTGCCGGCGACAGCAAGTACAGGTCCCAGGGTTCGGAGAAGCGCTGCGCAAGCGCTTCTCCGAACCCTGGGATGTCTCCTTGCTGTCGGCGGCTGCGGGAGAGGAACGGAGGAGAAGAAAGCAGCGCGTTCCTGTCCTCCTGCCGCCGACAGTAAGGACAGGTCCCAGGGTTCTCCAAACCCCAGGATGTTCTAGCGCCCGTTATTGAACGGGCTGAAATACACTAGTTGTATATAAAAATAAACAGAACACAGCTTTACATTGAAGGAGCAGTACCCAGTGCTACAACTAGTACTGCTGTATCTTGGTTGTCAAACTTAATCCGTTCCGGAAGTCTGTTCAACTCCTGAAACCATTCCAAAACCAAGGCGCGGCTTCTGATTGGCTGCAGGAGCTTCCTGCACTTTCGGCTTCTGGAAAACGTTCACAAACAGGAACACTTACTTCCAGATGTTTGGGAGCCAATTTGTTTGGGAGCCAAGCCGCTTGGGAACCAAAGTAGCACCATACTGTTCAGGGTTGCTGACTTGAATAAAATATTGGGGGGGCCCAGCTAAGAAATGCCCCACATAATCAATCACATGATGTGTTGCACGCACACCATTTGAATGGCAATGGCAATCAACTTTGGGAGCCCCCGGCCCCCTCAAATATTTTATGAGTGGGGGCTGAAGGGACCTTGGTCACTAGGAGTTCTGGTACTGTTACACAGCACCCCAGTCTCTGAGAGGAATGAGGCACAGCGGAGATTGTGGTGTCGTTATGATGTATGGGTTTTTAAAGACACATATCTACAGCCTGATGGAAGGGTTCACAGCATCAAAACCCTAAAAGGGTCTCTTTTTCTCCCATAACCTCAGCCTTGGTTTCCAGCAGAAATTGGCTGCGGCTTCTGGCTCACGTATCTCAACTCATCTGTCCCTTTATCTGTTGAGGGAGTGGTCCCACTCATTTGCTGACTCACACAGAGTCTATTTCGTCCTCCTCAAGAAGCTAGTTTGGCTTGATTAACTTTTAACACTTCCTGGATCCAGGGATTAGAAGGATCTGGAACCCAGGTGTAGGGAATAGTGGAGTCTGGCACGCAGCTTGACACCCCCAACTCATAACAGTCCTGCCAAGGCTGCTGCTCCCACCTGGACGAAGGGAAGTCAGCTATGTCTCTTCCTTTAAATACCTGGGAGTCCATCTTAGTGAAGACCTAACTTGGAAGGTCAATACAGCCCAGGTGGTTAGGAAGGCCCAACAGAGACTTCATTTCCTTAGGGTCTTGTGGAAAAACAAGATTGGACAGCAACTGATTATTTCCCTCTATCGGTCCACGATAATAATTTAATAATAATAATTTATTATTTATACCCCGCCCATCTGGCTGGGTTTCCCCAGCCACTCTGGGCGGCTTCCAACAGAAAAATAAAACACAATAATCTATTAAACATTAAAAGCCTCCCTGAACAGGGCTGCCTTCAGATGTCTTCTAAAAGTCTGGTAGTTGTTTTCCTCTTTGACATCTGTTGGGAGGGCGTTCCACAGGGCAGGCGCCACCACCAAGAAGGCCCTCTGCCTAGTTCCCTGCAACTTGGCTTCTTGCAACGAGGGAACCACCAGAAGGCCCTTGGTGCTGGACCTCAGTGTCCGGGCAGAATGATGGAGGTGGAGACGCTCCTTCAGGTATACTGGACCGAGGCCATTTAGGGCTTTAAAGGTCAGCACCAACACTTTGAATTGTGCTCGGAAACGTACTGGGAGCCAATGTAGATCTTTCAAGACCGGTGTTATGTGGTCTTGGCGGCTGCTCCCAGTCACCAGTCTAGCTGCCGCATTCTGGATTAGTTGTAGTTTCTGAGTCACCTTCAAGGGTAGCCCCACGTAGAGCGCATTGCAGTAGTCCAAGCGGGAGATAACTAGAGCATGCACCACTCTTGCTAGACAGTCTGCAGGCAGGTAGGGTCTCAGCCTGCGTACCAGATGGAGCTGATAGACAGCTGCCCTGGACACAGAATTGACCTGCACCTCCATGGACACCTGTGAGTCCAAAATGACTCCCAGGCTGTGCACCTGGTCCTTCAGGGGCACAGTTACCCCATTCAGATCCAGGGAATCCTCCACACCTGCCCGCCTCCTCTCCCCCATGAACAGTACTTCTGTCTTGTCAGGATTCAGCCTCAATCTGTTAGCCACCATCCATCCTCCATCTGCCTCCAGGCACTCACAATAGAAAGTGTTCTCTCATACTGCATTACGGGGATGTCAGGGGGACTCCCTACAGGGAGCCTCCCCCAGTCATCCTGACCAGCAGTTCGCCCAGCGATAGCGTCAGCAGCGGGTCAGAAGGGAGAGAGGAGGACTGGAGCGGTATGGAGGGAGGGCTCTGAGATGTTGCTGAGCCCTTGCACCAACTCAGACGGCCTGTAGAGGAAAGAAGGCCCAGCGACGCAGCAGAATCACAGCAACGTCCCAGCCAACAAAGGGGAGATGGGACGCAGCCCCTTCTGGCGCCCGATTTGAGGTGCGCGCCCAGACGTAGGGCGAAGGGGAGGTGTTTTGGGGTCCCCAAGCTCTTATGTTGGACCAGAAACCGGAAGGCGGTATTGCCAGATTCTGGGAGCGACTAGGCAGTCATGTTTTCTGATGTCTCTGCACTGTAAATATTATGCACAATAAAACTCGTAAAGACAGAGCGGACTGGAGTGTCTTTACTCGGGAGTAGCCGCAACAATCCCCTGACAGGTGTGGTATGCTGGTTTGACAGCCATGGACAGAGGGTCCCTACGGAGGGTGGTGAAGACAGCACAGGATATAATGGGCTGTCCCCTGAGTCCCCAGGGGTCCGCGAGCTATGCCAGAGGGGGTCCGCAAGATGCTATTAGAATAAAAAATATATTAAATATATTTCGTATGATAACAGATTTTTTGTTTTGGCCGCTTCCTGCATGAGCAGAGTCTAGCGCAGGCATGTCAAACCTGCGGCCCTCCAGATGTTTTGGCCTACAACTCCCATGATCCCTAGCTAGCAGGACCAGTGGTTGGGGAAGATGGGAATTGTAGTCCAAAACATCTGGAGGGCCGCAGGTTTGACATGCCTGGTCTAGCGCAAAACTAGAATTAGATAGAGGCAGTAGTTCTGCTGTATGCCGTTAGGTGGCGCTTTACAAACACTACTGTTTTGCAAAGAGGCAGCGCGCGCATTCTAAACGCTCACCTCCCCAAGATGCTTTGCGTGCGTCGGTTTCATTTGTGCGCTACTGCGCAGGTACCCTGTCTTCTCCATTCCCCTCCCTCCTCCCTGGCGCGCGCTGCCTCTTTGCAAAACAGTAGTGTTTGTAAACAAAGCGTTGTTTTTCGCGGAAGCTACAGTTCGCGTAGTTAAAAATGGACCGTTGGTTAAAAAGTGGTTCGTTAAAATGACAAAGGCCTACAGATGAAGAGGAAGAACTGTAAAAAACGTATAAATATAAAATATAAAAAGACTTAATTTGGCTCTCACTTTTAAATTTTAGGATTAGGAATTAATGGGGGTCCTTGTCACAATAGCGGCTTGATGAGGGGTCCTCGAGAAAATTTTGTTGGGAACCCCTGTGCTAGATGTTATCGCGGGAGACTGTTGCTTCAGAAGAGCGAGGAACAATCTCAGGGATGTCTCACACCCTGGCCAGCACCATTTTAATCTCCTGCCATCGGGCAGGAGATATAGAAGCATGATAAGCTGCACCAACAGGTTAAAGAACGGTTTGTACCCATGGGCCGTGAGGCTGCTGAATGGAAGACAGCAACATTGCAGCTGACGTTCGGGGTTGGTGGTCGTACGACAGCACACAGTGTGTAATAAGGACTGAGAGATTGTGAGCGGGGATTGGACTATATGGAACTTGCTGATCTGACCGGAAGACTACGTGACCGGGGAGAGGAGAAGGTGGAAGAGGAATGGAAGAAATTTAGAATTTGTTATAAAAAATATTGTAGAATTGATGTATGAGGAGAATTATAAGCAATTGTGAAGTTGCAGGTTAAGAAATTAAGTGAGACAGAATTGAAAATAGGTTAGAATATTATAATGAGTAGTAAAATTGAGGAAAAGGATGTTGTAATTGTAATTAGGTTTGGAAAATAAGATATAGAACTTGCCAAGAATGTTATGCAATGAACCGTTAGAAGGGGACTCGTGGAAGTCCCCTACCAAAATGAGGAAAAAATGGAACATATATGATGCTGTTTTTTTCTTTTATTTATTTTTGTCTTTTTTTAAAAAAAATGGATGTTATAACAATGTACAATTATATGGATGTGATTCCTTTCTTTTTATAAAATTCAATAAAAATTATATAAAAAGGGGGGAACAAAAGGGGGGGAAGAGAGAGATTGTGAGGGGGGATGGGGGCCTCGTTTAATCCCACTGTAAACAAATGGTACAGTGACAATAAAGTATTTCTATTTCTATTTCTATTCTATGTCCTGCTGGTCCTGAATGTGGAGATACGGTTTTTAAAGGCACAATATGTTCTCCTCAGTACCAGCCCTAATGCTGAGTCTGCCATCATCTTGTACCAGCTTACCTGGGAACAAGCCCCATGAAACCCAAATAAACGAAATTCCGAAGTAACCAAGTATACCAGTGTACTGTAAGTTCAGTGGATTCATAAGGAGTGGGATCCCTGCTGGGTGTTGTGTTGCAGTGGGGCAACTTCCCTTGGGTGCCCCTCTTTCATCACTGGACAAACTATGGAAATTCCAAGGACTACTAGGAAATAAGGCAGAAATGGGAAAGTGTACTGAAGGGGAGGGAGAAAAGCAGCTCTTTGGGTCACCACAGATTCCTAATGCCCAGTGTCCAAGCAACTCACCTATCAGTCATAGCTCTGACTTCACTCATTGGCTAAAAACAGTGAAAAGTGGGAACAGCCAACACCCTTATGACCGAACACACACAGAAGCATAAATACAATCAGATGACTATGGTTTCTTGCTAAGAAAAACCGCATCAAATAGAGGGGGAGTTCAAATATGAACAAATGAAAGCGACTTTATCTGTTAGGTGTTTAGCAAAGGAACAGCTGTGGCTCCCACCACCATCTTTTTAATATTCTGACTGGTTTTTTAAAAATAATAATAATAAAATAGCTCAGGATATCAACCTATAGAGCAAAATGCCATAAAACAATCAAGTGCAAAATCACTCAGCACATCTTCCTTCCAACAAGGGGCATTTTGAACCAACCTCAGGGCTCGTACAGAAAACCTGATTGCCGTTTGTTCTGATTCAACAGTAAAATGGTGGTTTTATCAGGGGAAGTGCCGTGACAAATAAATAAAATAAAATAAAATAAGCAAAGTGCTACGACCTGGAGTTTTAAAGCACAGATCTGTACCTAGAAACATGTCTCAAAGGAAGTCCTGATGAGCCCCTCACTGTCCAATCCATATTATGACAACAAGTCTCTCCAAAGCCCACCATGAGCTTGTTTAAAACCTATGCAACCACTGCGGCAAGAGTATTGCTAGCACAAGGGTGGAAGAAGGAAGAACTACCAACGGAAGAACAATGGCAAGAGAAATTGATGAACTATGCAGAACTTTCGAAACTAACATTCAAATTACGTGAAAAGGACTATCGGGAATTCAAGGAAGAATGGGAGCTATTTATAAATTACTTGAAAAAAACAACAGAGAGACTTACATTCCTTGGCAGGATTTGAATAAACATGCACAAATTTTTAATAAGAATAATCTGAATAATTAGGGGAAGGAAATGCACAATTGTATAACATGCAGAAATAATATGTAAAAAATAAATCGGATGGAGAGCCGAGGGAAGTCCGGGGAGGAAAGGAGGGGGAGGGGGAGGGAAGGGAGGGGTGGGAAGGTGGAAAAAGTAGTTGATTTTAGTATTGATAATTTGTATTGGTTTAATATTGATAAATAAAAATTTAAATAAAAAGATAATAAAAATAAAATCTGAAACAACTTAAAAGTTAAATGTGATAAAAATTTGCTTCTGGGCAGGATGGGATTGTAAAATAAATAAAACAGCTGTGTATAAATCACTGTTTATGTCTAATGTATATTGCAAATAAACACACACAGAGAGATAATAGCCTCCATTTGATTATTATTTAACAATGAGTGCCAGCCTGACTCTTCATCTTCCAAAGTCACAAAAACAACAACAACAACAGAAGACTCACTACATGCCTTGAGCCTCCAGCCTTTATTTTAGGCAGACCCAGAAGCTTTGAAGGTGGCTCAGTAAGAACAGAGGCGCCTGAGATCAGGGCAGTAGCTGAGCTTACTCTATCAAACAATGACCCTCCAGATGAAACAATTGACCCTCCAGATGTTGATGGACTCCCCTCTGCCCCAGCCAGGATAGAGGAAACAGGTTCTCCAGATCTGCTGGCAAACATGAGACGTTGGAAGCCTTCCCCGTTAAACCCTCGTTAATGACCTGGGATAGTTGTGGTGATATACAGCCTAACCTTGGATCTCAAATGCCTTGGCTTCCAAAACAAATTGGCTCCCAAACGATCGAAACCCAGAAGTGAGCGTTCCGGTTTTCTTTTGGAATGTTCTATTGGAAGCCGAACGTCCGACAGGGCTTCCAATTGGCTGCAGGAGCTTCCTGCAGCCAATCAGAAGCCGCGCTTTGGTTCCCGAACATTTTGGAAGTCAAACGGACTTCCGGAACGGATTCCTTTTGACTTCCAAGGTACAACTGTAGTGGCAAAGGAAAGCCATTATGCACACACTCAAAGGCACATCCTTCTTCATTATTGCTTCATAGCTGCCTCAAAACCCTGGGGCTCCCCCCCCCCCTTCCACAACATAACCTTCTCCTCACCCTAGGCTGCCACTCACCTGCCTCCGCAACAGAGCTGGCAAAACAGGTTGCCAGGAGTAACACCAAAACTCCCTTCATCTTCTGCTGCACCCCGCTATGGGGTAGAGGTCCTCCGTTGAAGGCCTCAAGAGTTTGCAGAAACTGTCAAGCACAGGAGCAAGACTGTGGCTCTGGTGCTCCAGCACATCAAGTGGCGCTGTAAACTTTTGTGTAAAGGATATGTATGTAGCCCAGTGGATCTCTGACCTCCCAGGCAAATGGGAGGCATCACTATATTACTCACTTAAATGAAAAAAGAGAGAGAGAGCCAGCATTGCACTGGAACAGAATTAGGACTAGCAAATCAAATAATTATTGGGTTATATAATTTGCAGAGAACAAGGACGGTGGACTCTGTTGAATCATAAAAAATGATGATGGTTCAACAACCCTACGCTCTCCAGGTAGAGTTGATTCTTCTTGCGCAACAAAATACTTGATTACCAGAGAATGTCTGGCTTTGTGGACCAAAAGCTGTACAGGGGGTGGCACATCCCATTTTGCAGCTAGAGTTAAAACAGGAGGTGCCTTGCCAACCCTTGGCAAAGCTAACAGATAAACTTCGGGGGAAAGACAATAGTGACTTTGAAAAAGAATGGGAACCTTTTACATCATAACTGCAGAAACAAAACAACAACAACAACAACATTGAGTCATTGGAAGGATTTAAATAAACATTTGCAATTTCATTTACAAAAAAATAGGAAACTTAATAGTATGACAATATAGAAGTATATATAAACAGCAGAATGCAATATGAGATGTAATAAACCAGGAATGGAAGTTGAGGGAAGTCAGTAGGGAAGGGGAAAATTTAAATCTGAATGTAATGTAATGATTATAGATATTGTTAAAAAAAAAACCAATAAAAATGATTTAAATAAATAAAATAAAACAAAACAGGAGGTGCCACCCTGCCCTGCCACCGCAACTTGATACCCTCCCAGATGAAAATAGAGTTGCGTGTGGAGTCCTGTAACCTAGGCCTAGAAATAAATCCAGACATGACTCGTATTTTTGGTTTGATTTTTGGCAGAATTTAGGCCACAACTTTATTGATTACAAATCAAGTGAGTGGTTGCATAGGCTCTGGTTCCAAAGCTACCTAGAGTAGCGCTGACTCAGGAAGCATCTTGAGTCAGCATCCAGGTTCACACCTGGGACAGAATCCTGACTTGCGCCAGGCCTGATTCCCCCATGTGTGCCCAGAACTCTGGCGAGGGCACACCCTGCTTGGGGGAATACCAACCAGTAGTCCAATGGATTCCTTTAAGAGGAATGCCCGGGGATAGGGTGTTCAGGGCTCATTCCTCACCTATCAGTGTGAACCAGAGCCTATCCGCCAACCGTACGAATTGTGATGAATTGCTACGCGGCAGGCGAAACCCAAGTGGCAACAGCCAATCAGCCAAGTGGGGAAAATTCCTGCCGTGCCCCTGTCCCAAAGACGGCACACGGCGGCATAGCAAGGTCAAGCACAAGCCCTAAAATTTGGGAGTGGTGGGCGGGTGTTCCGATGCTCGATGCTGGAGAAGGAGATTCTCTACTGGCAGGGGTTATATAGGTGGTCCATCTGCCCCTTTTGATTGACATGCCCTTAGTCCAATTGCACCCCGCAGATGGACCACCAGTAGGGTGTTGCGGCTGCTCCAATTGTCCCCGCCCCAACACCTAGTCCTGGTTGTCAGGCCGACCACAACGCATGCCCTCTCTTGCAGGAAGGACCCGCTGTGTCCCATTCCATAATGGTAATTTTACTGGTATTTATACCCCACGCATCTTACTGGGATGCCCAAGCCACTCTGGGAGGTTTCTAACACATATAAAAACATAACAAAAACATTGAACATTAAAAAAACCCCACATCCCTATACAGGATTTCCTTCAAATGGCTCGGAGGTCAGATAACTCCATACCCTCCAACATATCACTGGTGAAAATAGGAACATCCTGAGGAAAAGCGGGACATTCTGGGATCAGATCAGAAACCGGAACGGCTTCTCTAAATGAGGGACGTCCCTGGGAAATAGGGACACTTGGAGGGTCTGCAACCTGAACCACCTGCCGTGCCACAAGCACCGATTTTGGGTGAGAGCTGGTGCACACCACAAGATCTTGTGTGATTTGGGTAAGATCTCACCTGAAATCAACACCGAGGCCAGTGGCGGCGGTGGCAGAGTGGCTGTGGGGCTACTGCCGAGGGGCTTCCACTTCACCCCACCTAATGGCTGGGCCAGGGTGAAGCGCTTGCCTCAGGTGGCAGAAGTGCAAGAGGCGGCACTCTGGCCACTTCACTGTTGTTATTGGGGGATTTTTATATTAAAAAAATATTTTTTATTCATTTTATAAGAAAAAACCCCCACAAACATACAAAAATGAAAAAAACAAACACTACAAAAACGCTTCTTACACTCTCATAACTTCTTCTTAACATCATAATGACTTCCCCTGGTCCCCCCGCCCTTCTGAATTTCGTTTCTAATCATCTCTGGCAATTTCTAAAGAAATACTTATATCCACAACAGATTTCAATTCTATTACCTTCTAAAAAGAATATTTATCTATATCCTACTTCTATGCCAAAAACCTATAATTACCTCCCTAGACAATATTAAATATTACAATACAATGATAAGATGGGCACAAGACCTAGGAAGACCAATTTATAGAACGCAATGGGACAAATTGTGGAGGGAAGGCATGAAATTTACAGCTTGTACAAATATAATAGAGAACATGATGAAGATAATATATAGGTGGCACACCGGAAAGGATAGCAAAAATTTATAAAACCAATTCGAAAGAATGTTGGAAATGCAAAGAGAAATTAGGAAATTATTTCCATTGCTGGTGGCAGTGTGATAAAATATATGAATTTTGGAATAATGTGTATGAAAAGTTTAAAAAGATGCTTAAGTTTACATTTGAGAAAAAACTAGAAATACTTTTATTAAGTATGGTGCCAGATAATTTCCCTAATGACAGGAAAAATATATTACTATATGCATGTGCAGCAGCTCGACTCCTTATAGCAAAGAATTGGAAAGGGGAGAAAGTACCAACAATTGGCGAATGGCAAGAAAAATTAGTGGAATTCATGAACTTGGCAAAGATGACAGCAGCAATTAGAAATATTTCGATACAGAAAAGCAAGGCAGAATGGAAATATGTTGAAGAGTACTTAAAAAAAGAAAAGATAAACACAAATCTGGTGATATGCTTCGATTAAAATACATATAGAATGAGCAACAAACGGATAATAAATAGAGGAAAGGCCAATTTAGCAGATAATATGTGGACAGACATAAGTATATATGGATATATTGGTGCAAAAAAAAAAGATAGAGCAGGATAAGGAAGAACTGACAAAGGGAAGTGATGTTCAAACAATAGGAAGTGTTTTTTATCTGTACTGTATTTCTATGTTTATGTATGTGCTGCTCTTATATGTATGTATGTGTACATATATCTCATATGTGTATGTATGTGCATGGGTATATATCTCATATGTGTATGTATGTGCATGGGTATATGTATTTATGTATATACTATATTCTTTTTCTTTTTTCTTTTTCTACTTAATTTTTTTCCTGTGTATTTATTCTTCTTTTTCTGTTTGGATTTTTTTTCTTCTTCTTTTGATTTGGAGTTGTTTTTTTTTGTAATTCTAATGTATAATTTATGATTTACGATTCTGTTTTGTAATTACAAAATATGAAATAAAGGCTTTTAAATTTTTTTTAAAAAAATATTACAATATTTTTTCAAATATAATTTAAATATTTTCCAATCTTCCTCCACTGTCTCTTCTCCCTGGTCACGGAGTCTCCCAGTCAGCTCAGCGAGTTCCATGAAGTCCATCATCTTCATTTGCCATTCACTGTTTCCACCGCTGCAAGGGACATGCCTCAGGCGGCAAAATGGGATGGGCCACCCCTTCTGGCTGTACACCATCAAGGACCACATAGAGAAAGAGAATTTACTTGAAGGGTGGCCCCAGGATTACTAAGCTGGAGGCGGGGAGCTCCAGGACCCTATTTGCAGACCCTCAAAGGGTCCCTATTTTCCAGGGATAGTCCCAGATTTATAGAAGCCATCCCAGTTTCTGATTTGAACCTCGAAAGTCCTGCTTTTCCTTAGGGCATCCCTGTTTTCATTGGAGAAATGTTGGCGGGTATGGAGTTATGCAAAACCCTGAGCCAAAGAGAAAAGTAACTATACAACCTTTAGAAGACTTCTGGAACCAGCCTTGTAAGGGGATTTAAAAAAAAGTATAATGGTTTATTATGTTTTTATATACAGTGGAACCTCGGTTTACGAACACTTCGGTTTACGAATTTTTGGTTTACGAACGCCGCGGACCCATCTGGAACGGATTGATTCACTTTCCATTACTTTCAATGGGAAAGTTTGCTTCAGTTTATGAACGCTTCAGTTTATGAACAGACTTCCGGAACCAATTACACCCATGCTTCAGGTTAAGTACGCTTCAGGTTGAGTACTCCGCGGACCCGTCTGGAACAGATTAATCCACTTTCCATTACTTTCAATGGGAAAGTTCGCTTCAGTTTATGAACACTTCAGTTTATGAACAGACTTCCGGAACCAATTGTGTTCATAAACCGAGGTACCACTGTATGGTATGTTGGAAGCTGCCCAGAGTGGCTTGGGCAATTCAGCCAGATGGGCGGGGTACAAACAATGCTCTTTTTCTAGAAAAAAGGTGCCAGAACTCACCATGAGCACCTCACTTGTTCTCTTATATCGTTGTACCTTGGAAGTCTAACGGAAGCCGTTCTGGAAGTCCATTTGACTTCTGATTGGCTGCAGGAAGTTCCTGGAGCCAATTGGAAGCCACAAAAGTCCTGTCGGACGTTCGACTTCCAAAAGAACATTTGACTCATTCTCTCTTTTTTTTTAATAATAATTTTTTATTGATTTTACATAATAGAAAAAAAGAAAACATACAAAACATATTGTCCCCCTTCTTCTAGCCCGCCCCTCACAATCCCCCTCCTGCCACGAGAGAGTCCCATGAAAAGTGGGCAGTCGGAGGTGGTCCATTTTATAATTGGGTTTATCCCCTCCCCCCCAGAACCCCTCCCTGCCACCAAGGGGCTCTAGTATGGTAGGGAGAGATGCAGGCGAGTGTCCACCCAACTATCTATCTAAACAAACCTTATTGAATAAAACACAAAAAACACAACAACTGCCCAAGAGGGTGTGGTCTTCTAGGTACCTGGTGGCCAAATTTATCTAGACTCCTTTATCTAGACACCTTGAATTGGGCTCAGAGGTTGATTGGCAACCAATCCATGTCATCCCGAGTGGAGCGATATGTGACATGAAGCACACCGGGTGCAATTTATGCGCCGTCGTCAGGAACAACGGCATATACAATGTATGGCAACAACAACTGATTCTGGAGGTCAATGGCAAGCGGGTATGTTTTTGCTTTTGGACAGAAGGAGAAAAAGTACAGCACTCTGAGAGCAAAGTCTACGGTGCAATATAAATACTTTAATCGCTTACAGAATCTGAAAACAAAACACATTGAAAAACATAATCTCTATTCAAAACTTTTTAAACACACACACACACACACACACACACACACACACAAACAAAAACCAAACAGCAGCAGCAATTAAATCATTTTCTGCCAAGGCTGGAAAATCCGCTTAAATTTGGTGTGCATGGGAAAGGAAAGCCCGTTTTAGGGTCCGCAGCTTGGAGGCAGAAAGGAGGAAAAGTCCCCCCCCCCAATACCCTTCACATTTCTTCATAAAGAGGCTTGTTATATGCAACAACAGAATCAAGTATTAGCCCTATTGCATGTTTCTTGTCCAAGGAACTACACTTTATCATAAATATAAGCATTCATCCGTACAACCACCCTGTGTAGCATTCTATTTTGAAAACATTTATTACAAAATAATAGCGAGGTAAAAGCTGTTACATGGCAGACCAAAACTATGGTTAAAGTGCTATAATGCTTGGCACACAATGATACGGTAGAATACCCTCCACCCCTCACATTCCTTGTCTTTTCTTTTCCAAAGAAAGATCTGAGGTACACAGTTAACTCCTCAACAAAATGAATTTGAATTTGCAGTGCTTTTAAATTTATTTTTCTTTTGTAAAATGTGTGTGCTGTTTGATTGCAAATAGAATCTCTCTTTTTACAAAAAATAAAATAAAAACAAATATTAAAGGTAACAATAAAAGGCAGAGTTAAAGACAGGAAATTAAAAATCCCAAAAAGGTTAATATTATAAATTAAAATCCGTTCCAGAGTGAGGTATTGATGGTGATATATTAGATTAAAAGCATTGTATCTCCGTTGTGGTGGTACTTGTCACATTGTTCCACAACCACTGCCTGGTCTCTCTTTTTTTTTAAAAAAAGGAAAAGTTTGAGTTTTTTGTTTTTAACCACGCTTAAGCATGACACAAAAAACCCAATATATATCATAAGATTGTAAAATAATGTTATCCTTGGTTGTGGGGTTCTCAGAAGTACATGCTTCCATTTCCCATAAAATGGAGGATCTCATTAGGGCTGCAATTGCTCATAAGCCAGAGCAAGGCCGTTTTCAATATCATTCCTTTGTCTCTCCATGAAGGCATATTTTCCAGGACATCTTCCTTGATTTATTTCATTAAAACAATAGGAGGCCTATGGGGAAACCACTAGGCTCAACTTAATATTTAGTTCAATGGGTGAGGGTTTGGGGAACCTTTGCAGAAGGGTTCCTTGATTCCTCTAATGCAGGCATCCCCAAACTGCGGCCCTCCAGATGTTTTGGCCTACAACTCCCATGATCCCTAGCTAACAGGACCAGTGGTCGGGGAAGATGGGAATTGTAGTCCAAAACATCTGGAGGGCCGAAGTTTGGGGATGCCTGCTCTAATGCCACGAGGGATATAAAGTCTTTAATGGCTAAGTTTTTTTGGCCAATGGCTGCGTTGAGCCATGGCCAGAACTGCAGTTATTAAAGACCTTCCCACCAGACTTTCCCATTTGCAATCACTGGAGAGCCATAATAATAATAATAATAATTCTGGTATCATAGCTAAAAACTAAATGTGGAAACATGTTGAGGATATACAGGGTTATTCATAATGAAGTATACAGTTTCCAGACGCTGTAAGACAGTAACAGGCGACAACACGGACCACAACTGCGAACCGTGAAGCAGATGTACTCATAAAGTTTGTGTTCCGCTACTGAGGGAAGTGATGTAGGCGATAGCGCACACGTCACGTGACTGGTCAGGTAAAATGGCTGCGTCTGCAGTGGAGAAGGCGTTTTGTGTTCTTGAATTGAACAAAACGGAATCTGTAACTGTCATTCGACGGCATTTTCGATTGCGATTCAGGGAAAAACCTCCAAGCAGAAAAATGTACCTACGATTGGCATTAAAACAATGGAAACTATGGGCTGCCTGTGCAAACTTAGAAGTCCTGGACGACCGTGTGTATCGGAAGAAACCGCCGATGGTGTTTGCACTGCCATTCAACAAAGCCCGGGAAAATCAACGCGTAGGGCGAGATGCGTTTGGGCAGAAATGGATTACCGGTTCGATGTGTGTCGTGTGACAAGGGTGCACACAAAGAACATTTGTGACTGTTTCTAAAAAAACAAACAAACAAAAAACATTCCCCTACAATTCTGTTACTAGTAACGTAAGATATATATTCTTCTTTTTTATAGCGCGTTGAAACTGTATGCTTCATTATGAATCACCTTGTATTTTTTAAAAAATTCAAATTAGGAGGGGTGTATGGGGGGCACACGTAAAAATGGGTTGACCACACCTGCATATAATTTAAAGATGGGGACTCCAACATATCTTGTGTAGGGAAATCGAATGAACCATTCCATGCTGCTTCCTTCCCTCCATGGATTGTAGCACAGTTTGTGGGTTCTTTTTGTGTGCAAACAGTCACGTGTAGTCTTCGTTGGTTCCTATACAGATCTGTTTTCAACAGAGTGGTCTTCTTAGCAATAGGCTGAGAGTCTCATCCATGAAACAGTTTCGGAAGAATTTTTTTAAAGTTGGCATGGTGAACTTCACTGCCACCCATCAGACCAGCCTTTCTGTTAGTGGGCTTCCAGTTGCGATCCGTAGGATGTTAGGTTTCTTCATTCACCTCAACTCCTGGAGGGAACTATCCGAAACGAGTCCCAGGGTGGGAATCAAAGCTGAGATGTTATATTTGGCTTCTGGAACCGCAGCTGCAAAGAGAAGTAGAAAGTGTGTTGTGAGGTCCATGAAAAAGCAGGGTTCATTTGAAACCAGAGGAAACTTGGAACTCTGCTTCTTCCTGACCTCGAAAGTAGCTGCATATTTAATAGAATATTGCCTGTGATCGTTGCAAAATATCAGACAGCATAAAATTACCACAACTGCTGAATGAGAATCAAAGTTGTATGAGTTTGCCACGACGGCAAGCTTATTGCTTATGTAAAGGGTACAGAAGATGTATGATAAAGCTATACACATTTAGGATACTTTTATCCATTTTTGGCATGGATACATTTTATGTAATCTTACAAATTATGATTTTGGATCTGTGGAATCCACAGAGCTTGTTAACAAAGGAGATGTGGGAAAAACAAATTTGGAATTGTGGTTTAAATATATTTTAGAAAAAACCCAAAACCTAATCACTTGCATATTTGCATCACACAGCTAAGTCTGAACTGAAATATCCCCCCTTTTTACTGTCACATTTGATAATTAATATGGAGAAGCGGCTTAGCAATTTTAAGGGAGGGTAATATGGGGGGTGACAAGACCGTTGTCTTGCTTCAGTAATGGACTGGATGAGAGCCAACAAACTGAAGCTCAATCCAGATCGGACTGAGGCACTGCTAGTGGGCGGTTCCCTTGACCAGATGGATGGGAGGTTGAACAGATAATATAACTCCTTGATCCTTTGCTGTTGCTTGAGGCTCAGGTGGCCTCAGTGGCCTTCCACCAGCTTCGGCTGGTGGTCCAGCTGTGCCCCTATCAGGACCGGGATAGCTTAACTTCTGTTGTCTATGCTCTGGTAACCCTTAGACTGGATTGCTGCAAAGTGTTATATAGGGCTGCCTCTGAAGACGGTTCAGAAGCTTCAGCTGGTGTAGAACTCAGTGGCCAGGTTGCTCACCGGGGCAAGATGGTTTGAACATATAACCCACTGGCAAACATATAACCAGCTGCCAATCAGTTTCTCGGCTCTCTTCGAAGTGCTGGTTTTGACCTCTAAAGACTCAAATGACTCAAGCCTTTTAAACTCGTGTGTGTGTGTGTGTTGTTTATTACTATGTTATGTATTTTTGTAACTTTGTAACCCCCCCGTTATTACTATGTTATGTATTTTTGTAACCTTGTAACACCCCCCCCCCCGGTGATCCTCGGATGAAGGGCGGAATAGAAATTTAATAAATAGTAACTGGTCTAGCAATGATTCTTATGGTGACCGATGGCTATTACTACTGTGTTTCTCCGAAAATAAGACACCGTCTTATATTTATTTTTCCTCATTTTCCCTCAAAACACACACACACACACACACACACACACACACACACACACACACTATGGCTTATTTTCAGGGGGTGTCTTATTTTTTTCCTCCTCCTCCTCCTCCTGCCACGGCCGACATTGCTGCTGCACCTATCGCTATGTCTTATTTTGGGGGTATGGCTTATATGCCTTGAATGCTTAAAAATCCTGCTGTGGCTTATTTTATGACTATGTCTTAAAATAGCGGAAACAGGGTACATCCCTCATGTTTCATAATGGCACAGATCTCCATGCCTGCTTTCGCTGTCTACACAATCATCATCTGTCGATTGATCTCAGGAGATGATAACTGAAAAAACTCTGCCCAAGATGAGACTAAAGCTGTACATACCTGCATTTCAGTATCTACTGCATCAAGAGTTGGTCTGAATACCCGTTTTCTGCCTTCAAGTCCTAAGAAACAAAGATGATGATGATGATTAAATTATTATTATTATTATTAATTATTTTTGTATACCACCCTTCTTCCAAGGATCACAGGGCAGTTTACAATACAGAAACACAAAAATGCACAGTAACAAACAAAAGCAGCAACACTCCTTCCACATAGTATTAGTATTTCTTAATCTAAGAGCAGCAAGAGTGTTGGAATGATTTATTGGCCGTAACCCAGAAATCCCCTTTCCGCCCCTTACACAGCCTTTCCCAGGTGCACATGGTGAGTCTTCTCACTTCTTCCTCCCTAAGGGAATTGCTGAGGCCAGGGCCGGCTCTTCATAGACCCCCGGTGGCGCAGTGCACCACGGCGGGGGGCTCGTAAGCTGGGCGCCGGGCTGGCAAGGAGGGCGGGGCGGGCGGCGGAGCGATCTCCGCCCCTCAGCACCAGGGCGCCCGATCTGCTCAAGACGGCCCTGGCTGAGACCCTTAATCACAGGGTCATGGGTTTGAGCCCCACATTGAGGTAAAGATTCCTGCATTGCAGGGAGTTGGACTAGATGACCCTCGTGGTCCCTTCCAATCCTACGATTTGAAGAGCAGGTGCTGCATTGCACCAGTTTTGAGCCAAAGCTCTGAGAAGACAGTCCTGGTGTTGCGTTGTGTTGCCTTTGCCCGCAACTGGGGTGTGTGTGCCCCGCCTGGGAATGCAGACAAAGGGGTGGAGGGGGAACAAAGTCTGCTGCGCCAACCCAGCCGTCGCTGCCAATGCCACTGGGCAGGCACGGGGCATGAAGGGTTCATGGGGTCATGTTGCGCTTCCTGCCCACCTGCCTGGGAGAGAGTCTGGCTGGCCGAAGAGGCCCTTGGCAGTCATGTCCCCTGACGCTAGCTGATCAGCGAGGGGGCCGGGGATGCGACGGCAAGGCAAGGCCAGGCTCTGGGGCCCAAAGGTCCCCGGTGGCAGGCAGGGGGGGACAGGAAGCCCCATATGGGGGTGTCTGATTTGCACCCTCTCAAAATCATGCACCTGGGGCTATGACCCTCCTTTCCGCCCTCACGCTATGCCTCTGGTCCTGGCCTGTGGCCAGCAAGACACCACGCTGCAGATATGCCGGTGGCATAATTGTTATAAGAATTTTAAGGCCTCAAATATAGAATCAATATTCATAAATGCACACATATCTAAATATATGAACCATGTGCTTGAAATAGTATGGGAGAGCAATCCTGAAGCCATTTGGACTCTCCCAATGACCTCAAATATAACTCTGCAGTTACAGATAGGTAGCCGTGTTGGTCTGAGTCGAAGCAAAATAAAAAAATTCCTTCAGTAGCACCTTAAAGACCAACTAAGTTTTTATTTTGGTATGAGCTTTCGTGTGCATGCAGAAACAGACTGGAAAGAGAAGTTGCTGAATTGGAACTCATTACCAAGCTTAAAACCATGGAGCCACCTGGGATGAACAAAGACATAGGATTCTTATCTCATTATGCATGATCAAGCTTTCTTTTGCGCCTCAGCCCTTGCTTTCCCCCCGCAGGACCAATTGCAGTCATCATCAGTCGTTAACAGCCATCAACAGGTTTACCACTCCTATCAGCCCATCACCCATTCCCACCCCCACCCCCACCCTCTGTATATACATAAGGGTCTGGCTCTTCTATAACTCTGCAGTAAGGGAGGCAAATTGGGAAAGCCTTCCATTGCCTTTTCGCTTGCAAATCCTGTCTTAAGGGTGAGCCTGTGACGTGGATTCAAGAACTAAAGTATTAACCATCACCAAAGAATGGCCAGGCTGCCCAGATAATGCAACCAGCGGCCATTATCAGGTATCCTGCCAAACAGGATTTCTGCTGTAGACACCTCCTATGATGTATGTATATTTTTAGGGGTGGTGGTGGTCTTGGGCTACAGGGTGGGCAATTTCAAGAGTCTATATAAGGGCTTGCACACCATTGTCCAGGGTTCTCCTCCCTCCTGCGTGTGATGAGTGGGGACCCTGTTGCCACAGTTCCTTGAATAAAGATCAGGCTTACTAGCTGCTTTGCTTCTCAAAATACTCTAGTTGGCCTCTGTTATTTTCTCCTACCGATAGGGAACCCACTTAAGGACTCTATACGGGTTCTGGAATACCCCATAAGGGAAAAGGAGCAGTTTTTCTTATGACATAATTAATCCTTACCATCCACATAGGCTGCTTTATTCATGATGCTCAGGCCTCCGGGAGGCTTCCACTCTTCCTCTTCATCCTCCACATACCAAAGCTCCTCTCCGTCAAGGAAGCTGCAAGAACAATATGCACAGGTCTCCTGGAAAATATTGCACATCCTCTCTCCTTCCCTCCCTCCCTCCCTCCCTCCCTCCCTCCCTCCCTCCCTCCCTCCCTCCCTCCCTCCCTCCCACAGGGGTGCCAGCTCAGGGCAGCAGTCTCATGCCACCTAATGGGTGCGCTGTCCCTGTCCCTCCGTCTCCCCACCACCACTCCATGTTGTGCCTCACAAGTCCAATTTTTCAATTCTTTCTATCCGCACCCCCATTACACAACCCAGAAATAGCCCTGTTAATGCTCCTCCACGTCCCTCTCAAAGATCTGAGGACAACCTGGGCCTTTTCTAACTCAAGAGAAAACTTCGTTCAGTTCACATACAGTGGTATCTCGGTTTTCGAGCACCTTGGAAGCCGAACATTTCGGTTTTCTAACGCCGAAAACCTGGAAGTAATGGCTTCCATTTTTGAACGTGCCTCGGAAGTCGAACGGCTTCCCCTGTGTGCCCCCCCCCCGAATTTTCTCAATGGAAATTGCAGGTGGCCCTTTTCGCCTCGATGTTCAAACGTTTCAAAAGCCGAACGGTCTTCCGGAATGGATTACGTTCGAAAACCAAGGTACCATTGTATTAATGTGAAGTTGCCTAACAATTCACACTTATGCAGGGCAATACGTGAACTAAAACACAGCAGTCCTTCAAAAAAACAACAACAACAAACAACACCCCACTGTTTTCTGAATTTTGCCATGCGGTTCTTGAACCGAAACAGGCAAGTAAAAAAGTGTGTTGTGAAAAATGGCACACGAAAATGCTTATATTCATGAAAATACTGTATTTTTAAAACCATTATATTAGGGGAATTTGCTTGCAAAAATGGACATACTAAGCAAAACGAAAATGTGTACAAATGTTCATGTGGACTTTATATATACAGTCATACCTCGGTTTAAGTATGCCTCGGTTTGAGTATTTTCAGTTTAAGTACTCCGCGGACCTGTCTGGAACGGATTAATCCACTTTCCATTACTTTCAATGGGAAAGTTCACTTCAGGTTAAGTATGCTTCAGTTTAAGTACAGACTTCCGGAACCAATTGTGTTTGTAAACCGAGGTACCACTGTATATAGGTAAAGGTAAAGGGACCCCTGACCATTAGGTCCAGTCGCAGACAACTCTGGGGTTGCGGCACTCATGTTGCTTTACTGGCCGAGGGAGCCAGCGTACAGATTCCAGGTCATGTGGCTGGCATGACTAAGCCGCTTCTGGCGAAACCAGAGCAGCGCTGTTTACCTTCCTGCCGGAGCAGTTCCTATTTATCTACTTGCACTTTGACGTCCTTTCGAACTGCTAGGTTGGCAGGAGCAGGGACCGAACAACAGAAGCTCACCCCATCACGGGGATTCGAACAGCCGACCTTCTGACTGGCAAGCCCAAGAGGCTCTGTGGTTTATTTATATATATGCAAACTAATGAGGCAAGAACTGAAAAGGTTTGGCAGGGTGGGGGGATAAACTGAGAGAAACGGAGAATGATAGATTCGTCCATCGTTCTTTCTCTCAGTGAACCAAGTTCTCCATTGGACCTCTTGTTGTTTCCTACCTCTCTTTAGATTTCTGCCTCATGGCTCTGAAGAGAAAGAAAGCCAGGACGGCACTGGCCACAAACAAGATGGCGAGTCCAATACCAAGGCCCACCTCACTCTTCTGGAAGCGTGTCTCGCAAAAATCACCTGTGTACCAAAACTTGTCCATATCACTGCACCTATGAGGGAAAAGTTGGAGAGGTGGGGATGAGAAAGGTTGCTGTACCCCAAACCTTAGCATACAACCCACTTGAGGCCGCTGACATCTTCATCTGCAAGCGTTTGGCGTCCCTTTATGCGCCATTTGGAAATGTCCCAATAAACATGCATGCTCTTACCTGCATTATATCAGGATGAAAATAACTCGGGAAGATGGAAGTCACAGCAGGACTGATGCTCACGAGAATGAGAATGAGAAGTGAAGACAGAATACAGGGGTGGACTTTGGTAATATGGTGTCGTGAGCAAGGGCAAAATTTGGCGCCCTCAAAATAATAATAATCTTATTTTCACAATAATTGTCAGGGACTGAGCAGAGGAGGGGGGAGGAATGGTTGATACTGCCTCCTCAGCTTGAACCTTTCAGAGAAGAGGGAGATACCCCGTTTTCCCGAAAATAAGACATACCCATAAATAAGCCATAGCGGGATTTCTACGCATTTCCAACATCTAAGCCATACCCTGAAAATAAGACATGGACGTGGCGCCTCCTGGCAACAGCTCGCTGCCCTCAGCCGTGCCGCGCGGAGCCCTCCCCGCTGGAATAAGACACCCCCTGAAAATAAGCCATAGTGTGTCTTCTTGAGGGAAAATAAATATAAGACAGTGTCTTATTTTCGGAGAAACACAGTAGTATAGATTTACAACAGTGGTTTGCAGAGGGTCACAACTCAGAGACAGAAGAGGGGCAAAGCTGGGAAATAATGGAAGAAGCAGAGCAGAAACAGCTGGCTGACACATCATCACTAGAGAGCATCCAGACACCCCCCTTTTACCAGAACCCCGGCGAGTGTTGAAAGTAGGAGAGCAGAGAGCTAAGAGACAATTGGCCCTAGGCAGCCACCATAAGGGTGTGTGTGTGTGGAGCTGTTGACGACTGAGAAGGGAAGGGGGGAGGAGATTGCTTGGAGCAATGGCATTACCAAAGACGTTGCATTTCTACGCCTCTCTCTGTAAATATTGTCTTCCCATTACTGGCAGCCTGCCGTGACCCTTTTGATATCGTTGCTTTTTTATGGATCATAGAATCATGGAGTTATAGAGTTGGAAAGGAGCCTAAAGATCATTGGGTGCATGCAATGTAGGAATATCCAGCTGTCCCATATGGGGATCGGACCTGCAACCTTGCTGTTACCAGCATCATGTGCTGAACTAGCCATATAAATACAGGTTTTCCTAAAAATCATAGAATCACAGAATTGTAGAAATGGCTCAATTAACAAACAGGTTAAGAGGTAAAATAAAAAAATTCCTTCAGTAGCACCTTAAAGACCAACTAAGTTTTTATTTTGGTATGACCCGTATCTGAAGAAGTGTGCATGCACACGAAAGCTCATACCAAAATAAAAACTTAGTTGGTCTTTAAGGTGCTACTGAAGGAATTTTTTTATTTTACTTCGATCCAGACCAACACGGCTACCTACCTGTAACCAGGTTAAGAGGTAACAGCAAACAATTATTTTCTCAAAAATGGGAAATGTTTAAGAGATACGTACAAAAAAATAACAGCGGCATATTATCTATGGTAGTGTTACAATTATAAGTACATTCAAAATCACAAATGTCAACTATATCGGGAAATGATGGGAAATCTATATTTATTCTACTTTAGTTTGTTGTTTTTTACTTTATTTTATGTAACATCATATGATTTTAGCTTAGTGGATATCTAAGCGGAATTAGAAGGCTAAATTCACATTTTTTGTTAAAGTAATTTAAGAATATATTTTTTGTATGTACGTGTATGTGTGAAGTTACATTTGTAATGACATTAATGAATTTCAATAAAAGAATTTTTTCATTAAAAAGGGGGGGGAGGTTTAGGGGTCATTATTTCGAGCTTTAAGTAGTGGGTGGGCTGAAGAGCCTGGAGCTATGCCCCCCCCCCGGTCCGTCCACTTACAAGCACACGGGGCCTGTTTGAAGAACGCGACACTCTCCGTAGTGGCAGTTCCAGGAGGTCTTGGTGTCCTTGATGCAGTTGGTAATACAGCGCAAGATTCCTGTGGAAGTATCGGCGTAATAGTAGGCTGAATAATTAGACGTGGTGATATTTTTGCAATAATCTGGGAAAGAAAAAAAAGGGAGAAATCTGGTCATTTGGTGCAAGACAAAGACAAGGGGCGTAACAAGTCAGTTTGCTGAAATTTAGCAAGTCTACTTGCTAAGTAGCTGTTAGGCAGTTTAGCTGTTCGGCAGTGGAATTTCCTGCCAAGGAGTGTGGTGGAGTTTCCTTCTTTGGAGGTCTTTAAGAGGAGGCTTGACAGCCATCTGTCAGGAATGCTTTGATGGTGTTTCCTGCCTGGCAGGGGGTTGGACTGGATGGCCCTTGTGGTCTCTTCCAACTCTATGATTCTGTGCTTCTACTTTCAGTTTTCCTGGTGGGAAAACCCAGATCAATCAGCAGCTCTTTGGGGCAAGTACTGTCACTCACGGAAACCTTAAAAAGCAGAGAGGTACAGTGGTACCTCGCTAGACGAACGCCTCGCGGCACGAAAAAAATCGCAAGACGAAAACGTTTTGCGATTTTTTGGCAGACTCGCAAGACGAAGTTTTCTATGGCCGTGCAATAGAAAACTTCGCAAGACGAAGCAGGGCGCCGCGAGGAGGAGAAAGTCACACCGAGCCTCCTCCGGGGAGCCCGCCCGCCTCGCGCTTCCGCTGCTTCCGCCGCCCGGAGCCCGCCCACCTCGCACTTCCGCCGCTGCCATTGCCCGGCTTCTACAGCAGCCGCATACCCCCTCACTCACCTTAAGCCACCTGTGCGCGAACGGGAGAGGCCAACCAGACAGCCTGCCTGCCTGCGCGTGAACAGGCTGTCTGTCTGTCTGCTGGGGAAGGAGGGAGGGAGCCTATCTCTGGCCCTCCTCCTGCTTCCCCCTTCCCTTAAAATATGAAAAACTTCTGGCCGTGGCGGGTGAGTCGGTGCCTTTTTTTTGGCGCTTCCCCCCACATAGGAACGCATGAATTAAATTTCAATGCATTCCTATGGGAAACCGCGCTTAGCAAGACGGAATTATCGCAACACGAAACGACTCGTGGAACGAATTAATTTCATCTTGCGAGGTACCACTGTACATGGAGCATGGGTTTGCAGGGCCGTCTTAAGCGGGTCGGGCGCCCTGGCGCCGTGGTGCGCGGATCGCTCCGGCGCCCCCCGCCCCCCGCCCCGTTTCTTCCCACGGCTGGTGGGCGGGCACAGCGCGCAGAGTGGTTTCTGCGCGGCTTTGCTGTGCAGCGCCCCCCTGCCGACCCGTCGCCCTGGCGCCCCGCGCCACCCAGCCTACCCCTAGAGCCGGCCCTGTGGGTTTGTCAATGACATCCAGTCTCAGGGGTGGGATACCGTATTGGCTCGAATATAAGCCGCACCCAAATATAAGCCGCACCTTTAAAATTGGAGAAAAAAATGGAGAAAAAATACCCGACTATAAGCCGCTCCATTCCGCGCAGCTCCTGGCTTCATACATTTGGGGGGGGGGAGTTGCGCTGCATAGCCAGAGGCCTTTCCCCTTCCATGCTCTCCCCCTTTCTGGCCTTGGGGAGAGGATGGGATGACTATCCACAGGGCGGGCACTGCTTCGCCGCGCTCCTAGCGCTGTTTGCCCCGTGCTCCTGGCCGGCATACCGTAAGGTCGCGAATATAAGCTGCACTTTAACTTTTCACAGTCGGAATTTGGGGGAAAAGTGATTATTCTGTGTTATGTTGGAGGGGATGCCAGCAAGTGGATGGAGTGTAAATATGTACAATTTTTCTTGCAAAGGGTGTTTGAGGAGATAACAGAAATCATTGGGTTAAAGCTGACCGAAAGTCCAGGGGTAGCATTATTATCACTTTACGATGGGGTGGAAGGTTTGCAGGCTATGAAGGACTTGCTCACAAATTTATTGACAGCTGCACGAATTATGATAGCCAGGAAGTGGAAGGGGCAAGCAGAATATAAAATGGAAGAACGGTCCAAAGAGGTGTGGTATATAGCTATTAATGACAAACTAACACGTGCCATTAAGGTAAGATGGGGAATATGCAGGAGAAATGATTTCGAGGAGATATAATAATAACAATAATAATAATTTATTATTTATACCCTGCCCATCTGGCTGGGTTTCCCAAGCCACTCTGGGCGGCTTCCAACAGAATATAAAAATACAATAGTCTATTAAACATTAAAAGCTTCCCTAAACAGGGCTGCCTTCAGATGTCTTCTAAAAGTCTGGTAGTATGGAAGGTGTTTGTAGAATTTGTACTGTTCAAACGGAAAGGGGTCAAACCATCGCAAGAGGTGTTGAAACTTTGGGAGTCTGGATAGTTACAATGGAATGGTCTCGGTAGCGGGGTGTGCCATTTCATTCTTATTTATTTATTATTTTTACTTCGTCAAAATAAAATAATAATAAAAAGAAAGAAAGAAAGAGAAGCCATAGATGTGATTGTTGCCCTTGAATGGGGAAGCTACATTCTAGCCAGGCAAAGGCCAGAGGTTTCTCTATATGCGCATGGCCTGGACCTCTCCATTCGCAGGAAGGCAAATGGCATTATCACGTCCTAGCCAGACGAAAGCACTGAAGGAACACTTGAACCTGGGCTTGTGATGGCTGTTTCTTGAGGGGAGTGGCTGTGGCTTGGGCGAGAGTCCCAATGTCCAGAAAGAGAGGCCTGAGGCATTTGACCCTCCAGCCCAAGATTTCCCACTCCCTCAGCTACGGGGACAATACTACAATGCAGCATAAGGGGACTCGAAGAAGAGATTCTTCTTTCTCCCACTCCCATATCTAGAACTCACCTTCTGCCGAAAAATTTCTAATCAGAGCGGGGGGCACTAAAACACGGAAACAGTAGTCTGGAACAAGAAGGAGAAGATTGTATTGTTCAGTTCTAGAAGCTTATATGTTATAATTATTATTATTATTATTATTATTTGTACCCCGCGCATCCTAAACTATCTAACGTGTGTCACAAAGACAGGACTCGTCCACACCTCTGCTTGTCGCTTGCCTAGAAAACATGGCTCCAAGCAGTTTCCCACTTAATCCACACTTTCTACACCAAATGCACAGGTCTGAACAGTTTTCCTCTTGCCCCGCTCCTTTCCCAGGGAAAAGCCCGTCTGCTTTCTAGTGCTAAATCAGAGCAAACATCAAACCAGCTCAACAAAACACACACATGGGTAAATCTCCCTAGCTTGGAGATTTACACAGCCTGCATGTCTTTGCTAACACCAAGACTGCATGATATTTTTTGTAATGAAGTCAAGTTCTTTGCATTTTAAATCGTTTGGAACCTTTCTTTTTCATTACTTTTACTGCCGATGGAGGAGACTTGTTTACTGGAACTACTGGAACTCTGTAAGTAAAAACTTCACTTATCTGCTAGGTGTCTGTGATTTATTCTAGCCTAAGTATTTTCATGGGGAGCCTAGGGCTTGCCAAGCGGAAGGTCAGCGGTTTGAATCCCTGCGACAGGGTGAGCTCCCATTGCTCAGTCCCTGCTCCTGCCAACCTAGCAGTTCGAAAGCACGTCAAAGTGCAAGTAGATAAATAATTACCACTCTGGCTGCTCTGGTTTCACCAGAAGCGGCTTAGTCATGCTGGCCACATGACCTGGAAAAACTGTCTACGGACAAACACCGACTCCCTCGGCCAGTAAAGCAAGATGAGTGCCACAACCCCAGAGTCATTCGTGACTGGATTTAACGGTCAGGGGTCCTTTACCTTTACCTTTAGATGAGGGCAGATGTAAAATCCAACCATGTTTTCACATAGCAATCAACCATTGTGCTAACTCTTCTAGGAAAGATCAATAATCTCTTCCCAAACCTTCTCTCGCCAACAGGGAATAGTCCTTTCTTGATGTAACCAAGAGATGTGTCACTGTGTGTCTGTTCCCAGAGGGCAAACATATATACATACAGTATCTGAATATTTGTTCATAAAGGGACCATAAGTCTCCGGTGTTATTTGATGCTAAGGAAACAAAACCTTATAGCTAAGTCCCTGGAACTTTGCTCAGAGGAGGGAAGCAATATTAAAACTGGAACTCTGTTCTTCAGAACTTACCTTGGTCCTGCGGGGTACAGCTGTTGGCGCTGGCGTCTTCCAATTGCTTCACGAGCTCCTTGGTCCGGTTGCCGACCTCTCTATCGATAGCACTGACGTTGTTTGGCATTTTGATTTCCATGATGATTGTGAAGTTCACGTCGATGCTGCCATTCCTAAAACAACAGTGGATCAGGTGAAATACAGTTACAATTACTCTGTCCCTAGTGGGTTCACTAGGCCATTGGGGAACTGTACTGTATATCTCTCCCAAGCTGGTCTCTGCCTCAGGTACTCACATCACGCTCACTATCTCCACATCGCGGTATCCGTCCACATTCTTGTAAATTTGCCTCATCTATAATGTTGGGGGTGGGGAAACACAGAATATCTTCATAAACAAAGGCATATGGGGAGGGAAATAAAAAGAGAAAGACCTTTTCAGGTGACAGTGGCAAGAGAAGATGTGCAAGCGTGAGCCATTAACGCATGGTTACCTCCATCTTAAATTCTGCCTTCAGTTTTTTAAACTCTGTCGAGTTTGTGTCGTTGTATTCCTTTTGGTACAGCCTGTTGGTGATCTTCACCTGGGCATCCAATTCCATGGGCACATTTACTAAAGCAGAGAGAAAGAGAGAGACCCACACTAGCAGCAGGGACCAGGAGCTTCCCACCAGCCAACAGCTTTAATTTTTTTAAAAAAAAATCTTATTTTTACTTAAACTGCTGAAAAGGTCTGTGTAACTTGTGGGATGTAACCCTCTGGAGTGGTCAAGTACAACATTTCCTGTTTGCCTAGAGTGAACATGCATGGGGAATGTTGGTCCAGCCAGTTGAACTTCCTGTTACACCTGGTCTGGAGCATCCTTCCTTTTGCATGTGACTAGTAGGGGTGTGTGTGACTTTTCCAGACCTGGTAAAAGGCCAAGTCACGTGGCCACCTCCCTTCTTTTTCGTCCTGCCTGCTTCCTGCTTCACCTGGACTGCACTAGGTTATCTTCCTATATGGGGTAAAACCTGTTTGTACATATTTGTAACTTTGAGCCTAAAGCCTGCCTTCAGGGATCACACTGTGCTTCTGCCTGATCGTGAGTAAAACTACTTTTTGTTACTTATGAATAAGACTATTGTGTCTTTATTCTTTTAAAAGGGGAAAGGGAAAGGACCCCTGACAGTTAAGTCCAGTCCCAAACGACTTTGGGGTTGCGGCGCTCATCTCGCTTTACTGGCTGAGGGAGCCGACGTTTGTCCGCAGACAGTTTTTCCGGGTCATGTGGCCAGCATGACTAAGCCGCTTCATATTTCAATCTGGGCAAGCCAGATTGAATTGCTTATTATCTTAAGCAGTGGTGTCCAAACTTTTTTCAAAGAGGGACAGATCTGATGAAGTGAAGAGCTGTGAGGGCCGACCAAAGTTGTTAACCTTTTTTTAGGATTGAATTTGTTGAGCTTTTTAAGGATTTTACCCCAAAGTTGTTGAGCTTGAAGTTGTTGAGGCTTTTTAAGGATTTTACCCCAGGAAATAAACTGCCACAGGGGCCGGATTAAACCGACCAGCGAGGAATGCACTCTGCTGTTTAGAGAAACTTGCTAGCGCGAGTTAGGAAGGATAATATTAATCAATATATCCTCTCCTGTTACCCACCACATTCCCACATAACCTGCAAGCTCGCTTCCAGTTTATTGGTGAAAGCTGGGCATGCCCTCACTGGTTCGATCCAGCAGCTTCTGAGCAGCTTCCAAACCCCGACCTTTAACATTGTGCAAATTGGTCCTCCTAAAGTGAAGAGGCTGTGCCAGCATCTTAGAGTCCCATCTTGGGGGCCTCTAGCCATGTGATTAAAAACCTGTCTACCCTAGAATTGGTCAGCTCAGGTCCATGGGATAGGAGGACCACCTGATGCATATCCTCCAAATGTCCCGATTTTCCAGGAATGGTCCCGGAGTTACGAAAACCATATCAGCTTCTGATTTGATCCCAGAATGTCCTTATTTCCCCCGCCAGTGCTGCTGATCCTGAGCTTGGGGAGGAAGATGAGCTGGCGCTTGTCCCAAGTGGCAGCGGCAACGGAGCATCTCCTTGCCGCTCCATCCAAGGTCCAGCCCCATGTGATACACCAGCTCTGAGGCGCAGGCAGAGGGCAGGGCTGCCCTGGACAAGAAGAAAGGGGGAGCAGAGCAGAGCACAAGGAGTCTTGATTTAATAAAAAATAAAAAAGCTTTGTGCATCCATGTCTAATCTTGCCCTTTTCTAAAACTGAATTATTGGTGTCAGGGGATTGTTGCAGCTACTCTTGAGTAAAGATGCTCCAGTCCGCACTGTCTTTAAAAGTTTTATTGTGCATACTATTTACAGTGCAGAGATAACAGAAAACATGGCCGCCTAGTCCGATTCAGAACCCGGCAATGGCTGCCGCCTGCTCTTCGGCCAGAATAAAAGCTTGGGCACCCCAAAACGCCGCCCCTTCGCCCGCCTCAATTCGGGCGCTGGAAGGAGAGGTTTTCCCCTCTTGCTGGCTGGGGCGGCACCTGGGCTCCAACGTCTCTCTGAGTCCCTCATCCGCTCACCCTCGACCAGAGCAGTGCCAGGGCTCTGACACGTCTCCGAGCCCTTCCTGCACGCTCTGTTCTCCATAGCGTTGCCAGGGCTCAGGCACCTTACTGAGAGCCCTCTCTCCAAACAGCTCCATTCCTCATTCCCTCCTCCTGACTCGCTGCTTGTGCTGTCACTGGGCAAAGTCTGGTCAAGATGATGGGGGGAGTCCCCCTGACAATTGGCATGTGTTTTTCTTTTTGTAAACGTACCAAAGAATAAAATAAAATAGGGATTAAGGTTTCCCCCCCCCCCCAGGGTGGAGGAGGGCAGGTGAGCTATGTCCCATTGGTGTCATGGTCTAAACCACTGAGCCTCTTGGGCTTGCCGATCGGAAGGTCGGCAGTTCGAATCCCCGTGACGGAGTGAGCTCCTGTTGCTCTGTCCCAGCAGCTCCTGCCAATGTAGCAGTTCAAAAGCATGCCAGTGCAAGTAGATAAATAGGTGCTGCTGTGGCAGGAAGGTAAACGGCGTTTCTGTGTGCTCTGGTTTCCGTAACGGTGTCCCGTTGCGCCAGAAGCGGTCATAGTTGCCAAGTCTCCCGTTTTCTCCGGGAAACCCCCGTTTTTCCGGCTGTCCCCAGCCGGAAAAAAAACGGATTTTTTTTGTTTTTCCCCAGTTTATTCTGGCGTGGCAGCCATTTTGGAACTGGGCAGAGCATGCTCAGAAGCGACTTTTGATGCTGCTCTGCCCAGTTCCAAAATGGCTGCAGCGCGACTTCTGGTGCGGGAGCCATTTTGGAACTGGGCACAGCAGCATCAAAAGTCACTTCTGAGCATGCTTCACCCAGTTCCAAAATGGCGGCAGCGCTACTTCCGGTATGCTAATTTCGGTCCGGTCCCTTATTTTTCAGAGAGGAACTTGGCAGGTACGGAAGCGGTTTAGTCCTGCTGGCCACATGACCCGGAAAGTTGTATGTGGACAAACGCCGGCTCCCTCAGCCTGAAAGCGAGATGAGCGCTACAACCCCACAGCTGCCTTTGACTAGACTGAACCATCCAGGGGTCCTTTACCTTTACCAACCTGCTTGTGGCACGCGCCCTTCTTCTGATAGGAAATGCTCTGGGGACGGGGGGGGGATAAATAAATGGGGGCCTGAGGGGGGGGTCAGTTGGCAGGGAGTGAGAAATCTCCCTGTTTTCATCTGAGGGATGTTGGAGGGTGTGCTGATGCCCTGTTCTTTCTCAACACAAAATCGACTGGGCAGGGCAGGAGTTTCTACTAGATTAGAAGAACAGGGTCAGCTCTCACTTCCACTTACATGTAGCCGAAACGATCTCATCATTACCGAGTTCACACCGTGGCCCATGGAATAAATTGTCAAGGCACAGACACTTAACACCATCATACGTTCCTCCATTTTCACATTTGTTTTCTGGAAGAGAGAAGCAGCAATCTCTGTAAAGAAGAAATGTGGGGAAGTAAACCCCACCCACCACAACAGAATCCCTTAAAATGACAGGGGGAACTGCCCCCCCACAGCTTAAATCAGTATACCCCAACCTGGCGGCCTCCATATGTGGTGGACTCCAACTCCCATCAGCCCTAGCCAGCTTTGCCAAGCCTAATGGGCAGGGATGATAGGAGCTGCAGTGCAAAACGTCAGGAGGGGCACTGAGTCGTGGAAAGCAGGCTTAAAGGATGGGGGAATAGAATGTGTAGGAAATTGCAGTCAAACTATGCAGGAGTGCTAGTTAGTGCATGAAGGGGTTAAGACCAGAGAGGTCTGCTCCTAGACTCATCTAGGTCACACCCCCTTACCTCCGTGTGGAAGGAAGTGAAGTTGCTTCTCTTCCTTTCTCTCACTGTGTTTCAGTGTATGTAACCAATCAGGACAGGGGTGTCTGAACTTGCTTAGACCACATGTTTGAACCGAGAGTGTGTGTTTTGCTGGCATGCAGGCATGAATCAAGCCATTTTTATTTTGTAAGTAAAGCATTTTAAACGTACTTAACTGTGTGTGGTCTGTTCAATGCCAGAAGGGGAAATATGGGGGCGGGGGCGCGCGAACACTGTAAGCAAACTAAACGGGATATCAAAAGAGATCTAACAACCTACAATCCCACACCATACTGCTATTGAAATAAATAAATAAATAAAAATTAGATAAATCGTCCAGTAGCACCTTAGAGACCAACTAAGTCTGTTCTGGGTATAAGCTTTCGTGTGCATGACTTCTTCAGATACACTGAAACAGAAGTCACCAGACCCTTATATATAGTGGGAGGGTGGGGTGGGTTTTTTCTCAGAAGGGTAGTAGGAGATGGGTGATTGACTCAACAGGTATGGTAAACCCGTTGACAATTGTTAACAACTACAATTAGTCCTACAGGAAGAAGAAGCAAGGGATAGTATGCAGATGACCAAAAATCACTTTAGCATATGTAATGAGACAAGAATCCAATATCTCTATTCAGACCAGGTCTCTCCATAGTTTTCAGTTTAATTCTACAACTTCTCTTTCAAGTCTATTTCCATACTGCTGTTTAACTTTGCCTGTTTTAAACCTTCCTGGGGGGCATTTTTGAATTCAGGCGTTCAGCTGATTCTTTTTGTTAATTATCCACATGTGTAATTACCATGCGTGGGCTACGGATCTTGTTTTTTCTCCCACATAATGGACAGCTGGAAAAACGGGGGTTTCCCGGGGAATACGGGAGACTTGGCAGCTATGCACAGGTCCCATATTGGCTTTGGGATAGAGCTACGGGCAAAGCTCACGGGCACATCAGCTTTGATCTCCAAAGCCAGCAGATGGACAGAAGGCTTCCAGCTATGGCATCTCCACTCAAGCCCCTGGGTAACAGAGGCAGAGACTGAGGCCAGACTTGGCTCCACTGAGACAGGAAATCGTATTGAAGATTGGGGACGGGGGATACAAGGAAGAAGAGGAAGAAAATTATCCTGTGGAGGAAGGTGGGGGGAAGGCATGTCTACACGAGGATGCCCCATGATGAAAGAAATCTGAAAGGATCTGCACAGAGGGAAAACAGGAGGGCTTGTGTGTGTCCCTGAAGAAAGGAAGAAAAGTCAGGACACTCTCATTCTTTAGGTAGACACTGTATTAAAGGAAGAGGCATCATTAAACAGGGAAGACTGAATGTCTCTAGTGGCCTGATACCTGGAATCCAAAGAGGGACCTGCACAATTGGGTCCCTGCAACCCAATTCAGAAGCTATCTTGATGTTCCAGTTTTGGAGACGGGGCAAGAAGAACGCTCTTAAAATTACAGTATTCACAAAGAAGAAGTGGTGCTTACCTTGAGGAGTAGTGGTGTGGCTGCTCTGGGTATCTGGGTTCGTGGGTGTTGCAGGAGGAGATATGGTAGAATTAATGGTACTAACTTGAGGTGTTGTCATGTCACTAACTATTGTTGAATTATTGGTGACAATTGTTGTTGTGGTGGTGGTAATATATGTTGAGGCAACAGTGGACTCTGAGGTGATGTCTTCCGTTGTGCTGCTCGTGTCAGGTGAGGAGAAACTTGTGCCCTCTGGTGTCACACTTGTGAGAGTTGAGACGGTGCTGGCATCAGTGGTGATGTCTTCTGTTGTGCTGCTCGTGTCAGGTGAGGAGAAACTTGTGCCCTCTGGTGTCACACTTGTGAGAGTTGAGATGGTGCTGGCATCAGTGGTGATGTCTTCCGTTGTGCTGCTTGTGTCAGGTGAGGGGAAACTTGTGCTCTCTGGTGTCACACTTGTGAGAGTTGAGACGGTGCTGGCATCAGTGGTGATGTCTTCCGTTGTGCTGCTCGTGTCAGGTGAGGAGAAACTTGTGCCCTCTGGTGTCACACTTGTGAGAGTTGAGATGGTGCTGGCATCAGTGGTGATGTCTTCTGTTGTGCTGCTCGTGTCAGGTGAGGAGAAACTTGTGCCCTCTGGTGTCACACTTGTGAGAGTTGAGACGGTGCTGGCATCAGTGGTGATGTCTTCCGTTGTGCTGCTTGTGTCAGGTGAGGGGAAACTTGTGCTCTCTGGTGTCACACTTGTGAGAGTTGAGACGGTGCTGGCATCAGTGGTGATGTCTTCCGTTGTGCTGCTCGTGTCAGGTGAGGAGAAACTTGTGCCCTCTGGTGTCACACTTGTGAGAGTTGAGATGGTGCTGGCATCAGTGGTGATGTCTTCCGTTGTGCTGCTCGTGTCAGGTGAGGAGAAAGTTGTGTCTTCTGGTGTCACACTTGTGAGAGTTGAGATGGTGCTGGCATCAGTGGTGATGTCTTCCGTTGTGCTGCTCGTGTCAGGTGAGGAGAAACTTGTACCCTCTGGTGTCACACTTGTGAAAGTTGAGACGGTGCTGGCATCAGTGGTGATGTCTTCCGTTGTGCTGCTTGTGTCAGGTGAGGGGAAACTTGTGCTCTCTGGTGTCACACTTGTGAGAGTTGAGACGGTGCTGGCATCAGTGGTGATGTCTTCCGTTGTGCTGCTCGTGTCAGGTGAGGAGAAACTTGTGCTCTCTGGTGTCACACTTGTGAGAGTTGAGACGGTGCTGGCATCAGTGGTGATGTCTTCCGTTGTGCTGCTCGTGTCAGGTGAGGAGAAACTTGTGCCCTCTGGTGTCACACTTGTGAGAGTTGAGATGGTGCTGGCATCAGTGGTGATGTCTTCCGTTGTGCTGCTCGTGTCAGGTGAGGGGAAACTTGTGCTCTCTGGTGTCACACTTGTGAGAGTTGAGACGGTGCTGGCATCAGTGGTGATGTCTTCCGTTGTGCTGCTTGTGTCAGGTGAGGGGAAACTTGTGCTCTCTGGTGTCACACTTGTGAGAGTTGAGACGGTGCTGGCATCAGTGGTGATGTCTTCCGTTGTGCTGCTCGTGTCAGGTGAGGAGAAACTTGTGCTCTCTTGTGTCACGCTTGTGAAAGTTGAGACGGTGCTGGCATCAGTGGTGATGTCTTCCGTTGTGCTGCTCGTGTCAGGTGAGGAGAAACTTGTGCCCTCTGGTGGCGTGCTTGTAAACACTGGGACATTGCTGGCATCTGTGGACTCTGAGATGGTGTACTCACTTGCGCTGCTGGTGTTGGGTGAGGGGGAAGTAGTTCCAGTCATTTCTTCTGTGCTTGTGCTTGTGTGCATTGTGGCTGTGCTGGGATTCTGCCTTTGTGTGTCATTCGTGGCAGGAGACATGTCCGTTTTGAGAACTCTGCTATGTCTGGAATCAAGTGCCGCTTTCTGGCCTTTTCTATCTTCCTCTTTTCCCATCAACTGCGTTTCCAATTTTTCAAGATCCCGAGTCTGAATTTTGTCTCTGACTTCATCTCTGAATCCACCTGTCGAAACAGCAAAGTCAATACTAGCAATGTCACTTTGGCTCCTTACCTTTAATGAGCTAGTCTGGATTTCTTAAATTCAAAGGTTCTTTTTGAGGCCTGAAATCTGTTTCTATTTCTGAAGTATTTGAGGGAGCAGTGGTACCTCGGTTTTAAGTACACAATTGGTTCCGGAAGTCTGTACTTAACCGGAAGCGAACTTTCCCATTGAAAGTAATGGAAAGTGGATTAATCCGTTCCAGATGGGTCTGTGGAATACTCAACCTGAAGCATTCTTAACCCGAAGTATGGGTGTAATTGGTTCTGGAAGTCCATACTTAACCTGAAGCGTTCTTAATCTGAAGTGAACTTTCCCATCAAAAGTAATGGAAAGTGGATTAATCCGTTCCAGACATGTCTGCGGAGTACTTAAACTGAAAGTACTCAAACCGAAGCGTACTTAAACCGAGGTATGACTGTACATTTTGAACTATGAGTATTCAACAGTGAAACCAGAGAGTTCTATAAGGATGACACAAGACCAACAGGGACCTGACAGATTGTATCGAAAATCTGTGAGATTCCCTGAAGTGTGTGGACGTTGCTCATTTTCTAGAGGATGTGAAGTCCAGTGAGACCATCCTATGAGACTGACCATCAGAGAATCCGCTCTGACCTCTCCAATCCATACTGAACTAAAATACTCGGAGTGGAGGTCCACAACCTTTGGGGGGCCCACTGCAGATTTGGAAATTTAAAAAAAGTGTCCTGGGTACCAAAAAATATCCACTATATAGAAGCAAAACTGGTGGTAGTCAGAATCTGCCCCCTCTTCACCGTGTTGCAAAACACCTTTGCCCACAAAGCAAATTAAACATGGACAAAAAAGCAGGAAAAACTCCCCTGAAACAACCCTCTCCCCATTGCCAACCAACTAGTCTTTGCCCCCTCACAAAAAGGAGGGGGGACCTTAATTTGTAAAATAAATTGAGAGGGGCAGGAGACCTAGAGAAATTTTATGTTATGAACCGCCCTGAGATCTATGGGTATATAGGGTGGTGTACAAATTTATTTATTTAAAAAATGTCAGCTCCTCAAGATTCACCTTCTGTATCACCCAAAGAGGAAGGAAGGGGCAGGGGGAGGGAAGGAAGGGTCATAAAGTGCTCCCTCCTTCTGAGAACCATTTTCAAAACAATGTTGACTTCAGTCAACATCCAACTCTGTCCTCTTTAGTCTGAAAACCAATGGGGCTGCTCAGTCTTAAAATCCACCTTTTTGTTTTGTTTTGTTTTGTTTTTACTACAGTGGAACCTCAGTTTATGAACACCTCGGTTTACGATTTTTCGGTTTACGAACGCCGCGGACCCATCTGGAATGGATTAATTCACTTTCCATTACTTTCTTCTTTTTTAAAAAATGTATTTATTAAAGATTTTTTCAAACAACAAAAACATACAAAACACAAAAAATAATACAAAACACAAAAAATACAAAATACAAAAAATACAAAAACAAAATTTCTTACTTATAACCCTTATTTCTAATCTAATTGACTTCCTCTTTCCACCTCCTACTGCGGTTCTTTGTATTTCATACTTAGTAAATTCTAAATCTTATATAAACTCTAATTATTACTTCAATATTACCTTGTTACTCTATCTTTTATGTCTTATCCTTATAAACTCAATCTATATCTTACTTCTTAATTAATTAATTTATCCTTATCTTCTATCAATATTTGTTTCACACCCTTGTATTATCTACAACCTCTTTGTATCTCCCTCACTTCCATTAATTCAGTCTATTATACGCTTATTTTTCAAATAAATTTTTAAATTTCTTCCAATCTTCTTCCGCTGCTTCTTCACTCCGATTCCCTTTCAATGGGAAAGTTTGCTTCAGTTTATGAACGCTTCAGTTTATGAACAGACTTCCGGAACCAATTACACCCATGCTTCAGGTTAACTACGCTTCAGGTTGAGTACTCCGCGGACCCGTCTGGAACGGATTAATCCACTTTCCATTACTTTCAATGGGAAAGTTCGCTTCAGTTTATGAACAGTCTTCAGTTTATGAACAGACTTCCGGAACCAATTGTGTTCATAAACCGAGGTACCACTGTATTTAAAATATTTGCACACTGCCTTCCAATAAAACATTTTCATGGCGGCTTACAAAATATATTTTAAAACAGCTAACAGTGCAGCAATAATAACAGTGAACCAGGAAAAAATGGTAGCATTTGCTAGCAACAGGAAAAACAGCTCAAGAATAACCCAGAAGTGATTTCAGAAACCGCTAGAAGTCCATGGGAGAGCAAACTGTTTTTGGTAAAGGTAAAGGGACCCCTGACCATTAGGTCCAGTCGTGACCGACTCTGGGGTTGCGCGCTCATCTCGCATTATTGGCCGAGGGAGCCGGCGTATAGCTTCCAGGTCATGTGGCCAGCATGACAAAGCCGCTTCTGGCAAACCAGAGCAGCACATGGAAACGCCGTTTACCTTCCCGGTATAGCGGTTCCTATTTATCTACTTGCATTTTGACGTGCTTTCGAACTGCTAGGTTGGCAGGAGCTGGGACCGAGCAACGGGAGCTCACCCCGTCACAGGGATTTGAACCGCTGACCTTCTGATCAGCAAGCCCTAGGCTCAGTGGTTTAACCACAGCGCCACCTGAAATCACCCAGAAGTGATTTCAGAAACCGCTAGAAGTCCATGGGAGAGCAAACTGTTTTTGACTAGGGTCTAAAAGACCACCAGGTGACAGGCAAGATGGCAGGTGGAGAGATTTCCATGGAGAAGGCACCACTACAAAAAAAGGCTCCAAGAGCCAGCCATCCTGCCTCAGGAATCTCATCTCCCCCCCCCCCTCTTCACAGATTTTTGGTAGTTTATTGACTTAGTGGTGAGAGAAAGACGATCTGCACACATGGCTCAAGGCGCATACTTCTTTATGATTGCCTCCAGACCCTCCAAGTGTCCCTGTTTTCCAGGGACAGTCCCAGATTTACGGAAACCGTCCTGGTTTCTGATTTGATCTCGAAATGTCCCGTTTTTCCTTAGGACGTCCCTGTTTTCATCGGAGAAATGTTGGAGGGTATGGAGTCACGCGACCCCCAAGCCAAGGAGATAAGGAACTAAACAACCTTTAGAAGACATCTGGAGGCAGCCCTATAGGGATTTTAATATATATTTTTTTAAAAAAAGTCTAATGTTTTATTAAGTTTTTATATATGTTGGAAGCACCCAGAGTGGCTGGGGCAACCCAGTCAGATGGGTGGGGTATAAACAAACAAACAAACAAATAATGGAATAGGACGTCCCTAATTTCATCGCAGAAATGTTGGAGGGTATGTGCCTCACATATTCTGGGACATGCTAAAATGGGCAGAGCCCAAACATTCTGACAGGGCTGGAGTGGAAGATGATAGCCTGGCTTTCTGAACAACTATTTGTCCATGCAAACTCCCTTTTGCACTGCACTTTTTGCACTTTAAAGCTCCGTGTTTGAACATTTGGGTTTTTTTGTTTTGTTTTGTCCCGGCGCTCTCCCCTGGCAAACCTATGTTTTACCACTGAATGAGAGCAGACAGCAATCCACAGAAAGCCCAATTGCTGTTTGCTCTGATTCAGCAGTAAAATGTGGGTTTTCCCAGAGAAAGCACCAGGACCCCCTCCCCCCCCAAAGAAAAACACACACACACAGCTCAGACACGGAGCTTTAAAGCCTAGAAACATGGTACAAAAGGAAGCCTGGATGGGGCCTCAGTGGACATCCTGCTTGGAAGCCTCCTGCGCCATCCCGGCAATCACTTTTCTGAAAGAGAGACAGAAGCAGGCATATCTGCCACTCTGGCCCCCACCATCTATTTGAAGGCTTCCTGAGGGCCTTAGCATCACTCACCTGCTTCAGAGTTGAAAGTGGAACAGTGGAAGATGAAGAAGAGGAGAAGGGGCAGAACTTTCCCCATTGGTGAGCTTCAAAAGTCTCTATGATAATTCAGAAGCCTGGTTCGGACTCAACCGCTAGCGAGGGCTGCCGTCTGGATTCTGAAGGGGAGGCAGAGTGGTGTGAGGACCTTGGACTTCCTGGAGGAAGATATTAGCTGGCAACTTAGCTCAGGTGCAATTCACGTGTGGGTGAGGTGGGAAATGAAAACTAGCTAGAACTTTGCTTGCTAATGCCGAAGAGAGAAAAACAAGTCCAGGGGTACATTTTGCTTCTTCTCTGTTCTCAGCTGAATTCCTGAGTGGAGGAAACACCCAATGTCTGTGTGGCCGGGGGAGCCATGGATTCCAAAAGTCAGCCAACACATTTGCAAGGGTGAAGAACCCCTGGCCCTCAGGGTTATTTGAATCCACAAGGATTCCCCAGTTGGCCCATGAGACTGCTTTTGGCCAAGTCCCTCTCGCCTTGCTACAGCCGACACCATATATGATCAGCTGCACCTACAAAGCCCTGTGTCCAACAGCAACAATCATCTGACTGTCAGGGCCTTTAAGGAACCACGTGTGAAGGAATGAGAGCCCTGTTGTTGTTGTTGTTGTTTAGTCGTTTAGTTGTGTCCGACTCTTCGTGACCCCATGGACCATAGCACGCCAGGCACTCCTGTCTTCCACTGCCTCCCGCAGTTTGGTCAAACTCATGTTCGTAGCTTCGAGAACACTGTCCAACCATCTTGTCCTCTTTCGTCCCCTTCTCCTAGTGCCCTCAATCTTTCCCAACATCAGGGTCTTTTCCAGGGAGTCTTCTCTTCTCATGAGGTGGCCAAAGTATTGGAGCCTCAGCTTCACGATCTGTCCTTCCAGGGAGCACTCAGGGCTGATCTCCTTCAGAATGGATAGGTTTGATCTTCTTGCAGTCCATGGGACTCTCAAGAGTCTCCTCCAGCACCATAATTCAAAAGCATCAATTCTTCGGCGATCAGCCTTCTTTATGGTCCAGCTCTCACTTCCATACATCACTACTGGGAAAACCATAGCTTTAACTATATGGACCTCTGTCGGCAAGGTGATGTCTCTGCTTTTTAAAAAGCTGTCTAGGTTTGTCATTGCTTTTCTCCCAAGAAGCAGGCGTCTTTTAATTTCATGACTGCTGTCACCATCTGCAGTGATCAAGGAGCCCAAGAAAGTAAAATCTCTCTTGACTTGAAATGTTCGTTTTGGGAACATTTGAGAGCCCTAACTTTTACATAAAGCTCAATCATATGTCAAGCCATACTGTGCCACAGCCATATACAAGGTGAAACGGTTTTTTCAGGTAAGCCCAGGTAGGTAAAGCTCTGGTCTTAGGCCTCAACTGATTGTGGTCTACTTGGGCATAACAGTTACATGCTTCCGGCCTCAGTTTCCCCATCTGGCATGTGTGGGGAGGGTTGCCACCGTTGACCTCATAAGGTTGCTAGCAGGATGAATGAGATCATGAACCTGCTGTACGCTGGCCGTGTTTTGTTTTGTTTTTTAAAAATAATAATAATGCAAAACAGGTTCTGTTACTGGGCAGTTATAAAATAGCTACGGTACTCTCCTCCCCTCTGACGCACAAACATACATTTAGTTCAGCAAAACTCGCATGCAGTTTCCGTAGAGGAGGAACTTAGCACTGAGAATAGTGGGCAGTGCTTTCCCCCCCAGCTGGAACACACTGGAAGACCGTTCCGGCACCTCTCAGGTGGGTGCCATTGCAAGCCAATGCTCCACTGCCTGCTTCTTGCCTTTATGTAATTCTGAGAAGCCCAAAACGGACATTTCAAGTCAATATGGAAGCTGGCCAGCATGGGCGAGTCAACACTTTTCTTTTGCCCTTTTACACTTTTCTTAAAATCTATGACTCCACCTACCGTGTTTCCCCCTTTTTAATACGTAGTCATTAAGTAAGCCAGGGCAGGATTTTTAAGCAGTTGTGAAATATGAGACACCCCCTGAAAATAAGCCATACCTTGTTGGGTTCCTTTAGAGCCTCGGAGAGGCTTGAGACCAGGTGGGAGGGGTGCATGAATTGAGCATGTCACCAGACGAGCGGCGCTGGGAGCAACTTGTGCCGCTTTGCAGCTGCACAGGCCGGCACGGCGGGAAAAGGAGAGCGCTATTGTGTGTGAGCCGAGCAGCACTTGGCCCGGGTGAAGCGGCGGCTGCATTGTGCAAGCGCTCGCCGGGCAGGGTAGAGTTACACAGAGGGATGCGGAGGAGGGAAGGCACTCCCCCCTTCCCCATCCCTGCCAGTTTCCATGGCCTGAGGCTAAGCCCCGAAGCTGAGCCCCGTGCTAAGGCTGAGTGGCGGCGGGAGGCCCGTGGGTCCTTCCGCACCGCTGGGGCGACGGACGCCGGCGAGAGCACTGCTGGCTCCTTCCGCGCCGCACGGAGCACCGCCTCCTCAATCCAGCACGGGGCTGCTGGGCGCTGACTCTGCAGGCCGCTTACTCGATCTGGTGCTCCGCGCGGTGCTGCTGGGCACTGACCCGGCAGGCCGCTTCCTTGATCCGGCGGAAGGGGCCAGCAGTGCTCCCGCCACCCGTCATCCCGGCGGCGCGAAAGGACCCGCGGACCTCCCACCACCGCTCAGCTTTGGGCCATGCAGCCCACGACACTCCAGCGGCGCGGAAGGAGCCAGCAGTGCTCTCGCCGGCGTCCATCGCCCCAGCGGTGCGGAAGGACCCACGGGCCTCCCGCCGCCACTCAGCCTTAGCATGGGGCTCAGCTTCGGGCCATGCAGCCCACAACGCTCCGGCGGCGCGGAAGGGGCCAGCAGCGCTTCCGCCATCGCCCTGGCGGCAGGGAAGGACCCGTGGACCTCCTGCCGCCACTCAGCTTTGGGCCATGCAGGCCAACCAGACCCAGCAGGCCGCCTCCGGGATCCGGCAGCAGCAGGAGGTGGCTTGCTGCGTGTCCCGAGCCCTGAGCCAGCAGGACCCAGTAAGGAGGTACCGTACTTACAGTAACAATAAAAAAAGACACCCCCAAAAAATAAGCCATAGGCTTATTTTCTTGAGTGAAATAAATATAAGACGGTGTCTTATAATGTGGGAAACACGGTAACTCCTTGCAGCATTTGGTCAAGCTATGGGGAAGAGCCAATTCATATTTCCTTTTCTTCCCTCTATCTTTAGGGAGGCATTTAATGTTTAAGAAATTAGTGTATTTTAATGTTTCTGTTGGAAGCCACCCAGAGTGGCTGGGGAAACCCAGCCAGATGGGCAGGATATAAATAATAAATTATTATTATTATTATTATTATCATCATCTCCTGTGCAGCGGCGATGGGCTTTAAAATTTCCTTTTTACAATTTGATTTTACAGTCACACATAAAATAAAACAAAATAAAAAGTAGAATTCTCTGAAATCTCGGACTTCCTTCTTCCCCTCCATGGAGTCTGCGAATAACCATTTCATATCATATCGTCCTTTATTTGTCCATTAAATTCTATTTATATCCATAGTTCCTTTCACATTGCAAGTGTTATTTCAATCCTGCTAAATGTTTTTAACCGTTTACAGTGTTCTCTCAAGTAAATTACCATTTCCCACCAGTCCTTGTTAAAGTTTTGATCATCATGGTTCCTGGACTGTAAACTTTCCAGCCAAGCGTCTACAGTTGCCAATGCACTCATTTGAGCAAGGGCCCCTCTGAGCTACTCTAGCCATCTGCCCAAACCTAAGAGAACAAGGGAGGTGGAGGAGCATTTATTTGACCTGCACCAGAACTGGGGGTGTCCCCCCCCAAACCAACTAAGAAGACAGCTTGCTGTGGTTTTTAGCACCTCTGCGGGTGCTGAAGGTGGCTGTTGTCAAACTGGCACATAGCCGCCAAGTCTCCCGTATTCCCCGGGAAACCCCCGTTTTTCCAGCTGTTCCCAGCCGAAAAAACGGATTTTTTTTGTTTCCCCCCGGTTTATTCTGGCGCGGCGGCCATTTTGGAACTGGGCGGAGCATACTCAGAAGCGACTTTTGATGCTGCTCTGCCCAGTTCCAAAATGGCTGCAGCGCGACTTCTGGTGCGGTGGCCATTTTGGAACTGGGCAAAGCAGCATCAAGTCACTTCTGAGCATGCTCTGCCCAGTTCCAAAATGGCGGCAGTGCTACTTCCGGTCTGGTACTTCCGGTCTGATCCCTTATTTTTCAAGAAGGAACTTGGCAGGTATGAACTGGCATTTGTTCAGGTCTGCTCCGAGTCACCCGGTGACTTTCTGTAACAACTTCCTGGTGAGTTCCAGCACCTATTTTCCTTGAAAAAAAGCACTGATTCTGGGTAATGTTGAAAGCAAGAATTTCCATCCCAATAAATTGTTTCTTTAGGGACGCGGGTGGCGCTGTGGTCTAAACCACAGAGCCTAGGGCTTGCCGATCAGAAGGTCGGTGGTTCAAATCCCCGAGACGGGGTGAGCTCCCGTTGCTCGGTCCCAGCTCCTACCGACCTAGCAGTTCAAAAGCACGTCAAAGTGCAAGTAGATAAATAGGTACCGCTCCGGTGGGAAGGCAAACAGCGTTTCTGTGTGCTGCTCTGGTTCGCCAGAAGCGGCTAAGTCATGCTGGCCACATGACTCGGAAACTGTATGCCGCCTCCCTAAGCCAATAAAGCGAGATGAGTGCCGCAACTCCAGAGTCGTCTGTGACTGGATTTAATGATCAGGGGTCCCTTTCCCTTTTACTAAATTGTTTTTATTCCGCAATCTGGCTTAGCATTTTTCTTCTGTGCGGTGTGTGGCCCTCGCTTCAGCTGCAAACTGATGCACACTGTGAGTAAGATCCAGTGATTTGCTTCTGAGTACTTAAATGTGCCTAGGGTTGCTCTTGGTTAGCGGGTCCAATCCTGTTGCAATTTCAGGGTGAAGGGCATTGCAGGATACAGTCAACACTTCTAGTCAGATATCAAAGGGAAGTTTCTTGCCAATGCAGTTGGGACTTTGGCATGATTTCTCATTGGGCAAAGAGCACCTGGGAATTGCCTAATTTGCATTAAAAAACCCATAATAATTCTGGTAAGATAACTCATAATCTATAAGTAGCAGGAAGGCGCATTCCAATAGCGATAAAGTATTATAAAGTGGGGAAAGAGCTCAAAAGTCATCTAGCTCAACCAGGATGAAGGAAGTCCACCACTGTGGCACTCCGAGACGTGCTATCCAGTATAGTTGTTGTTGTTTAGTCGTTTAGTCGTGTCCAACTCTTCGTGACCCCATGGACCAGAGCACGCCAGGCACTCCTGTCTCGCACTGCCTCCCGCAGTTTGGTCAAACTCATGTTCGTAGCTTCGAGAACACTGTCCAACCATCTTGTCCTCTGTCGTCCCCTTCTCCTAGTGCCCTCAATCTTTCCCAACATCAGGGTCTTTTCCAAGGATTCTTCTCTTCTCATGAGGTGGCCAATAGCTATCCAGTATAAAACCATACCTATTATGCCAGTTCAGTAGACCCAACAGTAGAAAATAATCAGTGGGGAAATGATCTATAATGAAATGGGGGAAAACTATTTAAAAGAACATTACCCCAATAAACAGAGGCAGTCTTTTTAGGCTCCCAGGGGCCAGAAAAGTATATTTATGTATACAACTACAGCAGCTCGGATTTTGTTAGACCAAAAATGGAGGGTGGGGGAGGTCCAAGAGAAGGGGGGAATGACAGCTAAAAATGATGGAGAATGCAGCATTAGCAAGTCTAACCAGCAGGGTGACAGAACAACAAGATTGAGTTTATAAAGAGGAATGGAAAATATTTGTGGAGGGCTGTGTTTCTCCCAAAATAAGACACCGTCTTATATTTATTTTTCCTCAAAAAAACACACCATGGTTTATTTTCAGGGGGTGTCTTATTTTTTTTTTCTCCTCCTCCTGCCGCGGCTGGCATTGCTGTTGCGGCTATCACTATGTCTTATTTTCAGGGTATGGCTTATATTCCTTGAATGCTTAAAAATCCTGCTACGGCTTATTTTATGGCTACGGCTTATTTTCGGAGAAACAGGGTATCTGGAAAATAATTGTAAGCAAGGAAAACGCTAGCAGGATTAATGTAAACTCAACAGTATGTTTGAGGTTATAAACAGACTGGAAAGAGAAGTTGCTAAATTACAACTCATTAGCAAGCTTAATACCATGGAGCCACCTGAAATGAACAAAGACATAGGATTCTTATCTCATTATACATGATCAAGCTTTCCTTAGCACCTCAGCCCTTGCTCCCCCCCCCCGCAAGACCAATTGCAGTCATTAACAGTCGTTAACAGTCATCAACAGGTTTACCACTCCTATCAGCCCATCACCCATCACCCCCACCCCCACCCTCTGAATATACATAAGGGTCTGGTTGCTTCTGTTTCAGTGTATCTGACGAAGTGTGCATGCACACGAAAGCTCATATCAAAATAAAAATTTAGTTGGTCTTTAAGGTGCTACTGAAGGAATTTTTTTTTATTATGTTTGAGGTGATACGAAAAGGAGGGGAAATTGATTGGTTGGAATAAACCAAGCAAGTCCAAAGTCCGGCCTGGGGGCCACTTGCGGCCCCCGGGCTAGTTTCAAATGACCCTTTTGAAAAAGCAATCTCTTGCTGCCCCCAAGCGCCTGCCCACCAACACCATTTCCTTTTTGCGGGCTCGTCACAAGCTCTCCCCTCTGCGTGGGGGGCATGGCTAGCCCCCACGCCATTAGGGACTCCCCAGCTGCGTCACGTCGACCACCAACAACAACAATCACATAGGAACATAGGAAGCTGCCTTATACTAAGTCAGACCATTAGTCCATTTTGCCCAGCATTGCCTGCAGTGACTTGCAGAGGCTCTCCAGTGTTTCAAGCAGGTGTCTCTCCCAACTCTACCTGGAGATGCCGGAAACCGAACCCAGGACCTTCTGCTGGCAAGGTGCATGCTCTGTCACTGAGCTATGACACGTCCCCTAAGTAGCAGCTGGGGACAAAACAGCAAAGGCTTGTGCGCTCAAGGTTGGACTGGCCTAGGGAGACGGCAGGTTGCTAGGATCATGGCACATAGGATGGGCCTATGGGTGGAGATTCGGAAAGCGGATTCCATGTCTATCTCCTGGTTGCAATGGGCAGTGTCCTTGATATTGCTCATATGCTATTCATAGCCCAGGACTGTGCCTCACGCTGCGTCACGAATGATACACTGCTTTGATGATAAGTGCCCATCGAAACAGGGACAGGGTGAGGCCCATTCCTCAGTGTGTCGAGAGCGGTGTCCTCTGTATTGTGGCAAAATGCCTGGGCTGCGGCCAATTAATGTCTCCAAGCAATTCAGCTTCCAGTTGAGTAAATAATAGCTGTTATGGGGAGTGAGACTTTGGAACCAAGTTCATTCCCATTCCTTAGCCTTGGGTGTGAGTTACCACTGCAGTCCCATCATTTTCCAGTTGTTTTTGTCTCCTGTCCTCCTTTATTGACATTTGCACCCATCCCTTTGCTGAACCACACGCCAGTACTTCTAACGCAGAGCTTTCCAAACTGTGTGTCGCGCGACACATTAGTGTGTCAGCTGCAAGTGTGTAGGTGTGTCGTGCAAACACTCCCTGTGCTTCTTCCGGGGTTGGAAAGGGGTTAGTTTAATCTCCGGTTTGCTAGCAAGCCTGAATTACAGTGTCGCAAAATGATGCATGTCTAAAAAGTGTGTTGCCAACATGTAACGTTTGGAAAGCACTATTCTAATGCCTGGAAAAGGGTGTGCCCTAAATAACCAATAGGAGAGGCTATTTCTCTCTCTCTCTCTCTCTCTCTCTCTCTCTCTTATTTATTTATTTATTATTTCTGTTGTACAATTTAAATTTACATCCTTGAAATATCAATGACTTCCATTCTTCTCTTTGCATAGTTCATATTACTAATAATACTAATACTAATTTATTATTTATACCCCGCCTGCCTGACTGGATTTCCCCAGCCACTCTGGGCGGCTCCAACAGAATATTAAAATACAATAGTTCGTCAAACATTAAAAGCTTCCCTAAATAGGGCTGCCTTCAGATGTCTTCTACAAGTCTGGTAGTTGTTTTTCTCTTTTGACATCTGGTGGGAGGGTGTTCCACAGGGCGGGTGCCACTACCGACAAGGCCCTCTGCCTGGTTCCCTGTAACTTGGCTTCACGCAGCAAGGGAACCGTCAGAAGGCTCTCAGCACTGGACCACATAAACCATATCACAAATCCTTGCATCTTTTACAAAAACTATACCATTCAGTGTTCCATTATTGCATCCATCAAAACTTGTTTACACTGTTGAATTTATCTTAATGCTGCCAGAATTTTCAGCTACACACGATTGTTTCCCTTATATTCAATAAATGTTTTCCAATCTTCTCTAAATGTATGTTTTTCCTGTTCTCTTATTCTATATGTTAAGTCTGCAAGCTGCGCATATTCTGTCAACATGAGTTGCCATTCTTCTTTGGTTGGGACGTTGCTCGTTTTCCATTTTTGCACTAACAAAATATGGGCCGCATAAGGTAAAGGGACCCCTGACTGCTAAGTCCAGTCACGAACAACTCTGGGGTTGCGGCACTCATTTTGCTTTACTGGCCAAGGGAGCTGGCGTTCCTCCCCAGACAGCTTCTGGGTCATCTGGCCAGCATGACTAAGCCACTTCTGGTGAACCAGAGCAGCACACGGAAATGCCGTTTACCTTCCCGCCAGAGCAGTACCTATTTATCTACTTGCTCTTTGATGTGCTTTCGAACTGCTAGGTCGGTAGGAGCTCACCCCGTCGTGGGGATTCAAACCGCCAACCTTCTGATCAGCAAGCCCTAGGCTCTGTAGTTTAGACCACAACGCCACCCGCGTCCCCCCAGGTGTCAAAAAAAGTTTATTTAGAGTAGAATACATAAATAACCTTTTTTGACACCTGGGAATTTCAGTCTGAATTATCCCCAACAGAAAGTACTTTGGGGGGTTTTGGACAGTACTTTTAAACATTTTCTTCAATTCATTATGAATCATTTCCCAATACTCTTTTACCCAGGCTATTCTCCATCCTATGTTCACTTGATTGGCTTACGTGTGCCAAAAGAGCTGGAACTACATATTTTCAAAACAGTAGAGCCTAACCTGAACTAGTGGCTTTTCCCAAGCAACATTCTCACAGATGACTTTGAGCAAGATGTCTAACTTGCTTGAACCATCCTAGCTGCTCCAGGCACTATCATTTTCTAAATCTTGCCCCAAGCATAGTTGCTGTCTGTGCATTAGCTAAATCAGGGATAGGGAATCTGTCCAGATTTTGTTTGACTACAACTTCCATTATTCCTGGCCGTTGGCTATAATGAAGGCTAGGGCTGATGGGAGTTGTAGTCACCATTACAAAATTATATTCTGGCATTCTGTAGCTTGGTTCCTGGGTTTGAAAAATATGTGTGGCTAGAGATTCCTGGTTCAGCCGAAGAGGGAATCATTGGGAGGAAGATTTCCGGCAGCTCTCCTTTCTTTTAAGGTGGTGCGTAGGAAGAGGGTCCTATTGGGCAACTCTAAAGGTAGGGGGAAATCTCTCGTTTCAGTTCTCCTTGTCTAGCTGTTCTGTTGCGTGGTGGTTCTTGGAGCCACAACCTCACATACTTATTTGCAAACAAATGCAAAGGGTGCTCTGGCTTGATGCAAGGTGCTTTGATTACATGACCAGTAAAGCGCATTATCTAATCAAAGATAATGCGGGTTGCGGAAGGGATGTAGAAATCCTCCTGGTTTGGGTGGGTGCTGGGGATCTGCAAGACAGCGTGATTAGGGGGTGTGCATGAATGAATGCATAATTCTGATTGGCTAATGGGCCCCCTATTTATTCCTGGCATCTTTTGAATTTGGTCCCTCGTGCTGGTTTTGAATCTCCCTCCCACCCGCCGCTTGTCTTAAGGTGTTAGCCTGACATTGCTTTGCCTTTCTAGGGGTTGCCTGTATTCAGGGGCCCAGTAGGAATTTTGTCATCTGGCTGATTGGCCTTGCCATTTGGTTTTTGCCTACTGCTAAGCAAATTGTCACAACTTGTTAGGTTGGCGGTTAGGCTTTTGGTTAATTAATTTGTTGGAGGAGGGGTGTGGCATCTACATGCCGACCCTCTTCTTAACATTGCTCCATATAGAAGTATTCCGTTAAAGGAATCCTGGGGCTTTGTCTCTCGTCCTTACATCCCCGCCAAATGGCAGGGCTGGGGGGCCTCTTTACAGAGACTGAGCCTTGGGGAACACTCATGGACAAGAGGGGGAAATGTCTGAGCACAGCTACCTCCTCTCCCATTGGGTGTTTACTTGACTTCCCTTTACGCGTGGGGAAGTTGGAGCTGGTCCTGTCCAAATTGGACAGATGGTGATGGTCCTGACCCAAGTGTTCAGATGGAAATGGTCCTGCCCCTACGGGCAGATGGAAATTGGTCCTGTCCCAAAGCGGGGGACAGATGGTTTAACCAAAAGCCTAAGCCAACACTCAACTAAATAATTGTAATTAAATAAAGTTGTGGCCAAAATAATGCCAAAAACCCAAACCAAAATTAAGTGTCCTGCTGTGAGTTATTTGGGGGATTTCGGGCATCCTCGTCATGCAAACAATCACCCCACCTTCTCTATCACTTTTGAGCCTGTGAAAAGCAGCAGGATCGAATGCATTAGCGCTATGAGAATGACACAGGAGACCCCTACAGAAAGCAGGTAGCTGTGGGCTGCCCTGTTTGAAAGTCTTGACGACGAAACCACAACCTTTGAGAACTCTGAATCAGATTGAGCTGGGGAAAGCAACCTATAAATGTATTTTGGGGGCACCAGAGGGTGCTGTTGCTTCCACCAATCCCATCTATTTTCATGTTGTTTGTTACACATAGAGGCAGGGAAAGTATTAGGTCAAGGGCGCTTTCTAGTATCTTTCTGCCCATGTAATAAACACACTGTTGTTACTCAGAAGTGCTGTGGTGGAGCAGGAACTGGGGAGGGAGGACTGCAGATCATAAAAACAAACAAACACCCAGATCAGGAGCAACAGCGTCATCTGCTAGTTAGAGCAACAGAGTGACAGTCCTTGTGTCAAAGAGCCAGCCAGCAGTTCAAAGTTGGAGCTAACTCTCTACAGTCGTACCTCGGCTCCCAAACACCTTGGGAGTCAAACATTCTGACTCCAGGACGATCGAAAACCGGAAGTGAGTGTTCTGGTTTTCGAACGTACTTTTGGAAGCTGAACGTCTGACGGGGTTCCGTGCTTCCGATTGGCTGCAGGAGCTTCCTGCAGCCAATCGGAAGCCACTCTTTGGTTTCTGAATGTTTCGGAAGTCGAACGGATTTCAGGAAAGGATTCCGTTCGACTTCCGAGGAACGACTGTATTAGCAAAAACAGGATCTGCACAGGAGTGTCAGGCCTAATGAGCACAGCAACTCCTCTCCGGCACGTCTTGTCCCCATGAAGGAGTTGTGGAGACAGAAAGTCCCACAAGGCGGGGACAAGGCTGGTGTGGGTCCTGGGGGCGTGGTGCGTGTCCTGGGGACGTGGTGCGCTGCCTGTGGGGGGGGGGGAGAGCCGTGATAGCACCCCACTGGGATCGTGCTGCCGGAGGCGGTGCGCTCCGCCTTCACTCCTTTTTTAAAAAAATTTTTATTGCAAAACGTTTCAGTATATACATATATATTTTCAATAAGGGTATAACATTAATACAATACAATATTTACAAAAAATCAAAAGAAGGAAAAAAGAAAAAAAAAGAGAAGAGAGAAGAAAAAAGAAAAAAAAGAAAATAGGGGGAATTGAGAGAAAAAAGAAAGAAGAAAAAAAGAAAAAAGGGGGGGGGAAGAAGGGGAAAAAGGAAGAAACTGTAAATACTCCCAATCAAAATCCTGATTATATCCACAACGTTTTGATACATAAAATGAATATTAATCTTTTTCCCCTCCCCTCCCTTTCCCTCCCTTTGCCTCCCTCATCCCCACCGGGATCGTGCTGCCGGAGGCGGTGTGCTCCGCCTTCACTCCTCTTCCTCCACCAGCGTCCCCACCTGCCCACAGCTGACGTAAGTCCCCTCCTCTCCAGGACCTTTTACAAGCAATCAGAGACTGTGCCTGCTGCTGCTACGCCCATTTCAGCTCTCTTCTGGTTCCGGGAGACAAATGGGGAGGGGAGCTTGTCGCAGCAGGAGGGGGAAACACCCGTGCCTCTTCATCAGCTGGACTCACCTCTGTCTCTCTGCCTCCCTCTTCCCCTGCTTCTGCCTCCGATTCTGGACTTCCCTCTGCCACCGACTCTCCCAGCTCACTAAGCCCTGTTACCTCTTCAGCTTCCAACACCTCTTCTTCCCTTCTCCCTCTGACCACTCCTCATCATCCCACCACTAATCCCCGGGCTCTGAGCTTTCTTCCTTTGGTGGTTCCCCAGCAGATTCCTTCCACCATTCCTCTGTGTCCAACCAGCCCATGACACCTTGGAACTGTCCCCAGGGCACATACCCTTTCCCCAGCCCTCACTGAGCCTGCTATACACCCTCTTTTTGTGTTTTTGCCTTGCTGGAATATACCCTTGAACTCTGATAATGCCTCTTAGTTGTTTGGATGGATGACAGAGAGGGGGTGGCTGAGAGGGTGTATAGAAACAAGCCTACTGTTTGAGTGTGTGCTGCAAATGTAAAACGACAGAAAGAACATTTTTTTCATATGTGGTGGGCTTGCAAAAAAGTGAAGGGCTATTGGGAAATGATTCATAATGAGATAAAGAAGATGTTTAAGATGATGTTCCCCAAGGAACCTGAAGCTTTTCTCTGAGGCTTACAGAAACAGATATACAGAAAAAGGTTGGTTAATTTATTTATGGGTGCAACGGCAGCAGCAAGAATATTGCGTGCTCAAAACTGGAAACAGGATAAGGTTCCAAAGAAGGAAGAACGGCTTATGAAAATGATAGAGTATGCCAAACAGGCAAAGCTAACAGCAAAATTTAGGCATCAAAATGACAAAACATTATTTGAGGATTGGAAACCTTTTGTAGAATATCTAAAGAACTATTATAATTCCATGAAAACGTGAGCAGGATTTGAGATGTGAGGAACAGTCGAAAGACATTCAGGATAATAACTCATGGTGTATACAGTACATGGAGTGTTGTAAGTTAAAATATTCAGCATTAAAGGATAAACATAGAACAGTGGGGGGTGGAATGGGAAATCAATGGATAAATTAAACGTAATGTTGATGGTAAAGTATGTAAATTTTGGAAAACTAAATATACGTTAGAGAGAGAGAGAGAGAGAGAGAGAGAGAGAGAGAGAGAGAGAGAGAGAAAGAAAGAAAGAAAGAAAGAAAGAAAGAAAGAAAGAAAGAAAGAAAGAAAGAAAGAAAGAAAGAAAGAAAGAAGTCTACTGTATAAAGATAAATTTAGGGAAGTTTTTAATGTTTGATGTTTTATTGCTTTTTTTTTTGTATTACTAATAATATTCTGTTGGGAGTGGCTCAGAGTGGTTGGGGAAACCCAGCCAGATGGGTGGGGTATAAATAACAAATTATGATTATTACATTATTATTATTATAAATTTAAAAATTATTAATCCACCCACTTTTGTACCCAGCCCTGCTCCCCAATGGCCTGTGGCCCTCAAAACACTACCCAGAATGGAATGTGACCTTCAGGCTGAGAAGGATTCTGTACCCATATGGTAGGAAATCGATATATATTTCCTCAAAATGATGTGGGCTTGTCGACTTGTATGAGCATGATATTTCGTGGCCGGGGAGAGTCCCCTTTCCTGACGGTCGGTGGGTCTCTTCCAACTTTCATAGTCGCCTGTTGCAAAGTTCCCATGACACTCCTAACAAAGGAAGTCGTCCCCACCACATGACCGCATGTAATTTTATACAAATGTGTTCCTTCCTTTCAGTTCCTTCGGTGCCCCACCTTTCATTGCCACATTCTGTCAGCGCTTACGCAATTCCCTCCAAGGCACAGGGCACACCATACGTTT